>NC_091821.1:164624040-164939040 GCF_038994185.2 Dermacentor albipictus | reverse complement strand
GCCTGGAGACATGCATAGCACAGAGAGCAATGACAGCACAGCATTTTGTGTTAATCTATATCTGCTGACAACTTTCTGTGGCAATTAAGGGAAAGCTAGGGAGGCAAAGCATGCACAAGTGAGAGCGCTCTTGAAAAAAGTCCCGTGTTTTCATCCACATTAGTTTAAGCTGGGGAAGGGAAAACACTTGTTATTAGCAACAGTTAAGACAGAACACACCTCCAAGTGTAAAAGTTTACTTCTTTTGTGGCTTTCCCCTTCCGCGTCTGGGCAAACGCAAAACCGTTGTACATGGAAGCTGCGTTGATTCAATGTCTGTTCCGAGCAACTAAAAGCACTGTCAACGCTGCCACCTTAACACTAGTGCAGCAGCCACGCGCCCGTAGCTTTCCCTCCATTGCCACAGAAAGTTGTCTGCGAGTATAACAATCTGTATAAAAAGTGATTTCAGCTGTGTACCAAGACAGACACAGGACACAGATGTGGCCAACAATACCCATATGTTCCAGGGTCTGCCTTGTAGTTGTGTCCCTGCCAGTTTTATGAGAATATCTTGTTGTCGTGCAAATGACAAGTTGATGAAACATGCTAAGAGTATTGACACATTTGCCAACATAATGGTGAATGTTGGCATAGTGAAATACAAGAAGAGTATGGGCAGAAGTAAAAACACAGCTGCAAGGAAGACCGCATGCAAACAAGGAAATTTGGATCGAAATATTTGCAACAAATGCAGCTGAAAGTGCTTCTCATTTGCTGATGTATGTGTGGGGAATAACATGAGGCATCTTGCTGCAAGTGTTTTCCAACTAAATGGCGTGCATTTAACCAAAATTTTTTCAGTTAAAAATCAGTCACTGGCTCATTTGCTCTTTTATGAAACTAACATACAACTTAAAACACGGCCAGCACCTGTATTTCGTATATGGAATATCTACAAACGTTGGTGTGCCTGCACTCAACTACCAAAATAGTGCCCCTACACAATTGTGGCAGCTAACAGAGTGAGAGGTCATGGAACTATACTAGTGCAAATGGCAAATTTTTGGCAGAATTATGTTTCAACCAATTTTTTTATACTGCATACAATTGTAGTACACCATGCGAAGAATTTCGGCCATATTGCAATTAGTGATGCGGAGCAAGAAAATTCCAGGCACGAAAGAATTAGGGATGTTGCATCTTCCAACTCGGTGAACGCTAGGTATGCACGGGCAGTGCCTTGCTTCAAGAGTGCACAGACAGAAGTTGTGGTCAGACACCGAGGGCTCTTCCGTCTGACACTAGTGGTGCAAGCACTGCGCGAGTCGTACCAAAAGCGCCAAATGAGAAAGAGGGGTGTGCCCTGCTGTGGCCCGGAGGGGTCAGCGGCCTACCTACCTTCTTGTTCCTGGTGGTGAGCAGGGCGCCGCCGCCGACCACTACATTCTCGCCGACGAACACGATGCCCGACGGGAATGGAAGTGGCTCATCGGACGAGTCCAGCTCGTCAGAGTCCAGCGGACTGCCACAGGGTGCCCGGGTCACGGCCACGTGCGGCTTTACGTCCTTGCCCCGGAAGTCAAACACCACACTGGTGGCCGTCGGTGAAGCCTGCCGAAGCTGCGGCCACAGGGGCCCCGGCGCAGCGTCTCGACGTTCTGGACGACTAACGGTGACGGGGGCTTTCAGCGGCGGCTCATCTTCCTTTGCTGGGGGCGGCTCGTCCTGTTTTCGCAAAGGTTTGATGTTAGCTACGGGCCTGGCAGGCCGCGGCCTGGCCAAAGGCTGATTATTCTCCTTGTCAGCACGCAGGGGGGCGCGTGCACGCAACACTGGTGGCCGCCGGCGCAGCGGCCGCCGGTTGTCAACCGAGGCCTCAAAAATGCGTTTGCAGGTGCGGACAATATCCGCTCGGGGTAACTCACTGGTTGCAGTCGAACTCCGCTCGACGATGACAACGTCCTCATTGATGAGTGGATCTAACAGCGTTTCCATGCTACGAGCCCGCTGAAACGCAGGCTTGGGTGCCGACGCAGGCCGGACGCTGCATTTCGGTTCCAACAGGTTTTCCACGCTGGCGTACGCTCGCAGCGGCTGCTGCAGGCCACTGGGCTCGCGTAAGCTTAGGCTGAGAAACTTGCATCGCAGCCGGTCCACGAAGCCTGGGCCGTACTGCCACTCGTGGTCCTCCGAACTTTCCAGTTCGGCCTGGCCGCCTTTGTCTTCGCCCATGCTAGGGGGGCCACCTCCGCGGGGCGACTGCGGGCAAACCAGTCCGGCCGGAACGCGCGCCGCGTCGCCAAGGTGAACAGCCTTCTGTACGGTCCGGTCGCCACCAGAGCCGGCCGCCAGCGCCGCCCAGCTGGGGAATGCCTTGTGCATGGTGCGCTTCTTGCGGAGCAGCTCCCGCTTCCAGTCCGGCATGGCCGCTTCCTGGCGCCCGTACATTTCCGACTGCGCTTCCGTCCGGCCCCTTGCAAGGAGCAACAGCGGGCCCCCGCTCATGGCTTCCGCCCAGCGTGTTGCGGGTAGCGAGCTCCGCTGTCCACGCGCCGAGAGTCTCCTGTCGCACGCGCTTGTTGACTGTTGTCAGCCGGCCCAGAAAGAAAGCAGCTGAAGCCACCTGTCGGAATGAGTGCGCGACCTACCGCGGCTCGCGCGCGCTGCGTGGCGCTACGCGCTACTACTACTACACTATATACTACGTGCGCGGCGCAGTGGCAGCGAAAGAGGCGAAAGCGGCACCCCTGTCTCCCTTCGCTGGCCGCATTACTGAATCGCCGGTGGCGGTCGCGTACGCCAACGTTTATCGTGGGTTCTGGAGCTACTAACGAGAGTCGTGCTGCAAAAGCAATATCTAGCGTAAGAGTGATCGTCACGAAATTATTTATGAATAGCGTTTGGAGCCACTGAGTCTAATATGCAAAACATGTCGTTACGGAACGAGCGGGTCTGGGTCATTTACAGACTTGTACGTAACGAATTACATTTAATTGATTACTCGTAATGAATTATGTTTTTTTTATTTTGAAGTTTAACGATTACTTCGTGGAGTCGGTAACGCTCACTGTAATTCAATTACTTTTTTCAGTAACCAATTACACGTAACGTGTTGTATTTCTGGCGAAATAGAGGCTATGTATATAACAGGCGACATAACTTTGAGTACTTAAATTTGGTAGGAACTACAGTGTACAAAATGATGAAATTTAGTACATGGGTTACCTCCTTCCCACAATCAACAGTAATTTGCTCCAGTCCACTGCGCTCCACGAGACAGCTTTATGCCTCGATCACCTGAACATCGCAGGATATTGCGATTTGCACACCTCTCTTCAAAATCCTACCTCTCAGTTTTAACAATAAATTTCTCTCTCTCTCTCTCTCTCTCTCCAGTGGAAGCGCTTCTATATAAACGGCTTTCAGAGGCGCTAAGAGCTGCTGTTTAACAGCTTTATGCCTCGATCACCTGAACATCGCAGGATATTGCGATTTGCACACCTCTCTCAAAATCCGATCTCTCAGTTTTAACAATAAATTTCTCTCTCTCTCCAGTGGAAGCGCTTCTACATAGGCGGCTTTCAGAAGCGCTAAGAGCTGCTGTTTATTTCTTCTTCGCCTAGTAAAGTTTATGATTTCTCTGGTGTAGGCAGAATTATGGCCATTAAACGCATGTGTTTCTATACGTTTGATTATGTACGTGATCATATACACCTATTTCTGTGATTGTAACACTCGAGCAGTATTTTTAGGACTGAATAATGTGCAACTTTACTATTAAATTACATTGAAGACTTGCACATTCTCTTCAAGGAATGTGAATATTTGCTGGCATCCGTTACAATAAGTTGTTGAAGTTTAAGTCCAAATGGATAACCAGTGAAGGGTGCCAGGAGGTGGTCCACCAAATGTTCGCTGAGAAATTGAAACGGTGCTTCTATGGCTCGATAGCGGTGGCCTTTTGAAACGTTGATGTCAGAAAATTACCTAAACGAACGACGTTTCAGTTTTTCACTGGCCCTATTGGGAGTGTCTTCTAGCCCCAGCAGCAATGAAGCGCTACGCTTCAAGAGCACGCAGACCCTAGCATCGCGGCAATTTGAGTACCCACAGTTTTGTGAGCAATATAATCGTACGTTATAACACAGCAGTTTTTCAGTTCCACTGCAGGAATCCTTTCACACACACGAAAAAAAAACTGAAAGAAAAACGAGAGAAGATTGAAGAAGAAAATTTTGAACAGCTATTCTTAGTGAAGATAAGCAACATGTGAATGAGTTTAGGAGACACACTGTGTTACGATCGGCATGCGGGGGTGGCGTCCTTCGGAGAAGCGACCTTCGAACCATTCTCAGCCCTCTGCGACGAGCCGTTTTGGGGAGGCAACAATTCGCCTCATTCAGAGAACCGGCGACGCTAGCTAGGTTAACCGACCATGCATCTCCTTTGGAGAACTGGAGACCACAGCAAAGTTAATCAACCATGCGCCTCCTTCGGAGACTCGGCGACGCCAGCGAGGCTAGCCACGTTCGGCGGACCAAGTATTGTTACTTGATTCGCTGTCGCCTTCGCGGTCTACTTGGAGCAAGTGGACTCCTGGAAAAGGGGGTTTTGCGGTGCATTTTCGCGGGCCCCAGAATTCGTCACAGTCTGCTGACAGTCGCGGCGGCTACCTGAGAAGTCGGCTCTGGAATCAAGAGGCGCCCGCTGGTGTCAAGCGTGACAACCCACGTGTACGAGGACCCGCTCACCTCAGTGTGTTCAGTGAGACTATAGTGCGGAAGAGAGCGTGAACCCTCCTCCTCAAAGGCGGGTCGACTACGCTTCCAACGACGACTTTGGACGGAGGCTGAACGGCAGTTTTCACTCACCTAGGTATCTAGGGAGGACAGAGTGTTTTTAAGCAGCAGCTTGTCGGCTGCTAGTTGTGCTCGTGTGCTTCGTCTTTCGGGCTCCGTTTGGGAGTCATGCTAGACTGTTGAAATGTATCTCCTGTCGTAATGTAAATACTGTAAATAAATCCCGTACTCCTAATTCTCGATGACATCAAGTTCCCCCCTACGACCACGTCCCAAGCCTGGGTGAGTTGGTCGACGGCATGGGCCAGCTACCACATATTTCATGCCCGACAACAGCCCATACAAGTGGTAGCCAGCGATGGGAAGTTCCTCCCATCAACAACGTCTAAACCTTACAACTGGTTGCCATCGGTGGGATTGTCCTCCAACTCTTACAACTGATAGAGCCAGGCCAGTTCGTTCTATTTATGTATTTGTGCAACGTTGACAAACGTAATGAGTAAAAAAGTAACGTCAACATAATCGATTACTTTTTAGGGATGGCTGAGTAACTTAATAATTGGTAACTGTAATCCGTTACATTTTCGAAAGAAGTAATAGTAATCAGTTACCTTTTCTCTAAGGAGTATAAGTCTGGTCATTTCATACTCGTGACGGAAACTAGTGTGACATTGTGACGGGGCTGCACCTCCCACAGACCAAAACAACCATCTGTGTAGGGAAACATCATAAGCTTTTGTCTACGAATGGCTTTGCGGAAACATGTCGCCTACCAGTAAATACCGACAACTTGCTTTCCGATGGTTGGAAAATTAACTTCTCACACCAGAAAAAAAAAAGAAATCTGACGCAGAAACTTTTGTGGGAGTTGTATATGTATACGTATACGCATTGTACCACTTCATCTCCACCCAGCCCGGTGTCATTATTAAAGGGCCCCTGAAACGGTTCGGACAAATTTTGTAGGCGCGTAGGGTACAGCTTAAGTAGAACATTCGCACCACAATTTAAGTGAAGCGTTACGTATTAATGGAGCTGCAAGCGATTAGAAGTTACCCTCCTCCCTAGCTATGCTTTTCCTCCTCAACTCGCTCGCCGAGCGAGCGGCGCTAAGCTCCGCCTTCACTGGTTCAGCGTCACGATGCGACGTCACATCGCTCACTTCCGCTTGTTTAGGAGCACGCCCCCTCCCGCGCGAGACCTCTCCGCTAGCCGCTTGGCCGTCGACCGAGAGCTATCGAAGCAGGGGTGCGATCGCGCAAACAGCTCGCTTTTCCGTTCGTTCGGTCTGGCTGCTACGTCACAAAGTGGGCCGTCCGCAAGATTTGTGAGAACGGGAGGGAGAGCACAGCCAATAAACGAGCGAGCCCAGCCCCGGAAGTTTGCGTCACCAGTTTGGGCTTCGATCGGGGACAATATATTACGTGCAGAATGTTTGTGATGCTTTAATAATTAAACACGTAATATAAGAAAAAAACATTTTCTGTTGCAACATATAATCTGCGTCGGAAATGTGATGCGAGAGAAGAAAACTAATTTAAGCGGCATATATTTTGGTTTAGTCCGCTAGGTGGTATCGCACACGCCAAAACAAATTGGCAGGAGCGCGCAGTTCAATTGGCGATCATTGTTCATCGACTGCGAATCGTTATGTCGTCGCACAAAAATCTAAGACTTGACCCGCACGTGTCGCCGCACCAACGCGAACTGTTGGTCGCGTTCATAGAGGGCCATCCGTACCTTGTGCGGACATCGCGCGCGCTGACCCAAGAGCGTCCCGTCGACACAGGGCCGGTATTTTGTAGCGATGCCTTTTCCGATTCTATGCTTTTTCAGGCTTTTTGCGCTAAGCCAGTGGTCAGAGCGACGGTCTGCCCCCACTATCAACGGGATCAGGCCGCCGTGTGTGGTGGATGATAAGAATAGCATAGAATAAGGCATAAGGCATCGCTACAAAATAGCGGCCCAGGCCACTACACCGGGAATGCGGCCGCGATCCGTAAAGGCCGCCTTTGCACTAGGCTTGTCGGCCGTTGTCAACGGGAAGCTCACCCAACCCTGTTGCCGGCGCATCCCGGTTATTGTTTCCGCAACTGCGCGAATGGTCTCGCTCACGGAAGCCAGCCCTATGGATACAAATTCTTCGCTGCCAATGGATCTTTGGAAGCTCCCCGTCGCGAACGGAGAGCACAAAGCACCTTGCCTTGCGTCGTGATGCCACCGGTCCGAAGGCCACCCATAACGTCTTCCAATTGCTCGCAGAACCACCGTACAGTGCTCTTCGAGAGCCTGAATTGCTCGCGGAACTCTTCCTCGGTAAGCTCGTCAAATGCGTCCCGAGAGATGCGTCGCCGAGGCTGCCCGAGAGACTCCAAAAGCGCGATAATAGGAGCTGTCATCGTGACTCGTGAGCGTCAAACCGCCGAACAATGAACGCGATTCTCTGAGCACAACGTGAAACGGCGAGCATTCTCGACAAATGAGGTCAGATCAAACAACATTAAAAAGAAGAACACTAGTTATATTTATCACAGCGCAGGCACAACATTTAATTTCACTGTGATCACAGTTGTTTTCAATAATTAACATCGCTAACGTTCTGCAGTGGCGGATCGCGCTTTAATCTAAAAAAACTGGACCCCCGGCAGGGCCAACCAAGCTCGGCGAGCGACGACATTTCGAGCAGACGACAGGCGCATCGTCTGCTACTAGCGCTGCTATGGCAACGGCCATTCATTCTTCGAAACGAATGCCCTTGTCGACCGTTCCACGATAGCGGCCGATTTCACTCGGTTTTGGAATGATTGACAGGAGTGTGACGTAAGCGCATTTTGTGGTCCCGCCCCGGCGCAATGACGGCCGTGACGAAACGTGCGGGCGCCAACCAATCACGAGAGGGCAAGCGAGAGAACGGAAAAGCGAGCTGTTTGCGCGATCGCACCCCAGCGTGCGTTGCGAGCATTCTGTCGTAGCGCCGAACGTGTCCGGTACTCCGCTAAAAACAGGCAAGCTGGTCATTTCGGCAAATGACTGGAGGCATAAACTCAAGCTGATGAAGGAACTTTAGCGTAGACGTACGTGAGCAGCCTGATCGGTCTTCACGGTCCAGACACTTGCTGGCGCAGCGCTTAACCAGTCAAACAAAGCGCTAATATTGCTCTAACCAAGTGTAAATCATTTTAAACATTTATAAATCAACGTGTTGATGATTACACTCCTGCGAAAAATACACACCAGCAGCAAAGAATACACTTCGTTGCTGCTACGGTGTATGGTTGAGCTCTGTGCCACCAGGTGGCTGCACCGTGCAGACCGTTCACATTTGCCCTTCTGCTCATCTCGTGGCTCATCCCGGCACAGTCAAGCGGCCAGACCCTGTCCCCCTGCGCTTGCGTTTGCCCTAATACTGGACTCGCGGTTTGCAGGTCGCTAGGTTTGCAGTCCACAAGGCAACAAAGTCGAATCATAGTGCTCGCGAAAAGACTGAGACCGACTCTGACCGCGGAGCTCTCGTCAAAATGGAGTACGTTGTAACACAAGCAGACGACACTTGCTGTGTGCCGGAAGTGCTGAAGTGTACTAAAAAACTATTCTTGTGTATTCTCTTTAAGTTATTTTCTTTTTACAAAAACAAAGTAACTAACATTCCAACTATTACGAGCATCATTTGTTTACCATAAAGTTGGAAAAATTATCGACCACGCGCCCTGGTCAGCCAATCAGATAGCTCGCCCATGTGACGTAATATGGGTTATTTGCATCATATGGGTAGGGGCGGCTTAAAATTCCGCCGAGCAGTGCGCTGCGATCGGCAGCGATGGGTATTTTTAAAACCTTATAATAAATTACACGCTTTACGCAGAGCACTTAGATGCATCAATTAATGATCAGAAGAACCTACTCTAACGACTCAGTACGTTTGTAGAAAATCGCCAAAATCGTTTCAGGGTCCCTTTAATGTTATGAAACTTGACCCGACGACTACAAACGACAGCGCTGCGGCGACACGGACTGCTGTGGACGGCGGCACAAGGTGAAATTATGACGCAAGCAAACTACTGCAGGTGGCAGCGCCAGGTGCGCTGATGACGATCCCATCATTTTTCTCTATGATCCCATCATTATAAGCCATAGAGTTTCTCGCTACATTACCTAGAGGGAAATCTGGCGCTGCTGCGCTGTGGTATGCATGGGAATGCCGGTATATGTGGATTCGGATTGGCATCGTTCTCGTAGAGACAGGACACCTTGAAGACGCGCTTGGCAAGTACCGTTCCGTCTGTCACAATGATTCATTTTCTACTAGAGCAGCACGTGAAAAGCTGTTTTAGCTTTATTATTACGCGAAAACATGTTTTGTTTAACTATGAGAACTTGTTATTGTG
Source organism: Dermacentor albipictus (assembly GCF_038994185.2). Classification (NCBI taxonomy): domain Eukaryota; kingdom Metazoa; phylum Arthropoda; class Arachnida; order Ixodida; family Ixodidae; genus Dermacentor; species Dermacentor albipictus. The sequence goes on along the minus strand of NC_091821.1, from coordinate 164,929,874 downwards.
TGTACGACTACATGTTACGTAAAAAGTATCAGCGGGCGCTAAAGTTGGAGGACAGACGACAAGGTTCGCGCTCGCTTTTAAACAGTTGGTCGTCTGTTCTTGCTTTTCTTCGCTTGGTCATGCATCGTGGGTGAGTAAAGATGTAATATGCGTGAATGGAAACATTTTATGAAGATTTTACTTTTAGAACGCGTTATTTGCGTAGCCATATCTACGTTTTAGACGAAGCCTCTTACAACACCAGCCAACACGAGCCTCGCAGACTCATATACCCATAGAGTTTCCTACAGGAAACTCTGTGCATATACCGTCATTCCCATGACGGCACGGTGCCCCCTTAAGAAACTCCTATAGACGGTGGCGCCAGATTACCCTCTAGGTGTTATAGTGAGAAACTCTATGTTATAAGCCGCACGTTATCGCTCTTCAGCGCCTTATCCATCCGCGTCGACCCATTATGAACCGTCATCAACCGTACTCCACGACGGGGACAGAGAGCGCCGACTGCTGATAGCATCGTGTGCTCTGTGTTCTCGCCGCTTAGTTGGCGTTGAAAAGAGACGCGTGGGCCCCTATCTCGAGAGCGATCTGTGAGGGGGTCGGGGGCACAGTGAGGCAAGTGCTGATAGCTTCGCGAGCGCTGTGTTCTCGCCGCTTCGTTCGCGTTGAAGCAAGCTCGAGGCAGCACGAAGGTAAATTCGCTAGCTGCTGCGCGCCATATCATGAAAGCGATCGTCATACGTGACAGACGGACGGTTTTCCTCCTTTGGTAATTGTGGTGTGTGGTGCGCGACATGGTGCGGTGGTCGGGACGGTCAGGAGGAGACGCAAGGGAGACGCAGGGGAGGCGCCAGGAGAGTCCCAGGAAGCGACGCCATGGAGGAGGTCAACCACCGGAGCGGGCGTTGAAGACGGGCCGTCGGGTTCCGGACCCGAGCCACCAGGACTTCACCCGACCGGGGCCTCCTGCCAGCCCGTTCCTGTGCGTCGCCCGTCTACCCGAGCGTGCCGTCAGCTCCTCAAGGCCGGTGAGCTTCTGCGCCCGTGGGCAGGACGAGACCAGTCGGGCTACGGGCCCGAGTTCTACGCCAGCTGCCCGGCCAGAACGCCGCCCCCGTCTGCCGTGCCGCCTGCTGCCCGACGTTCGAGCTTCTGTGCCCGTGGGCAGGACAAGAGCAATCGGGCTACGGGCCCGAGCTCTACACCCAGCTGCCCGGCCAGAACGCCGCCGCCGTTTGCTCGTGCCACCAAGCCGCCTGCTTTACCTCTCCAAGCCAGAGCTGGCGCGCTCCGGTCGCCCGGTCAACCAACGTACACCACGGCCTTTGGTGAGACCAACGCCACTCCTTTCGTCAGCTTGTCGCCGCGTCGCCGCGTCGAGACTGTTGTGTGTCCCTGCCGTCGTGGCAAGCCCGGTCTCGCGCACTAGTTAGCTCCATACTATAGCCCCAAGTGTGTTTCTTTCTGCGATGATGTCTATTTGAGTGTTTATTTTATGTTTCCTATTTTCTTCTATTTCTTTTAAGCCTTTTTTGTTCCATTAAATGTTTGTGTGTGTGGTCGAGAAGAACGGCTTTGTCCTCAATTGGGTTCTCGGAGGCTCCGCCTAAGAGAACCGTCAGAACCTTTTGAGTACACGAACCTTTGTCCCCATATTAGGGTCATCACAGTAATCACAGAAACGCTTAAGCATTTATTATTGTTACGCTTAAGCTACAGGAATAACGGAGGAAGAGTAGAACGAAGTTGCAGGCGTCCACGGAGTTGATGGACGTCTCACGAAAGTCACAGTGAGAAAAGCGCTCTCGAGCACGCGGAGTCTAGAGGGAAGCCGCCTCACGGCGGTCAAGCACTCCACGCACCACTTGCCGAATAACTGACCCAAGGTCGGATGGAGCTGGGACCACGTCAACGCTGGCGACGTTAGTTAGGTTAGCCAGGCGGCCGAACTTCGGTGTGATACGCCGAGCTTTCAAGGCTTCAAATGTACGGCAGTGCCGAATGACGTCACTTACGGAGCCCAGACTGTCTTTTTCGATGAGGAACTGGTACACGTCTTCGGCGATCCCTTTTAAGAGATGACCCACTTTGTCCTCTTCTGTCATCTGAGGGTCCAGGGCCTTGCACAACTTCAGCACTTCCACGATGTACTTACGTCGTGCAGGTTTCGCCGAGAACTTGGGCTCGCTGCATTAGGGTTTGCTTTGCACGCTTCTTTTGAGCTGCCGGATCTCCGAAGCACTTCCTGATTTCCTCTACGAACTTTTCCCACGTCGTCATGCTTTATTCGTGGTTTTCAAGCCACAGACGCGCTTCCCTTGAGGAAGAAGGCAACGTTGTTAAGCTGGGCTGTGGCATCCCAGCCATTGAACCGACGTGCGCGTTGATAAAAGCTGAGTCATCCATCGACGCCTTCCCCGGCTTTTCCGGCGAAAGTTCGTGGTTCGATGTAGGGCTGCCGTGGGTAGCTGGAAGAAGGTGGCGGGTTGTCGCCGTTAGAAGGCATCTGTGGTTACAGACCGGCAATTCGGCGACTTCGGCGAAGCTCCACGGATTGCGCTTCTGCGGGCGGTTCGTCGTCGTTCTTCGGGGGCACCGTTGTTTTACCCAGCACCTCCACCAAAACTGTTACGGTGGGGTGCGTTTATTTAAAGATGAATTGATGAAAAGGGGCCTCGCCGACACCGAGCCGCTGCAAAGACAAGCGCACTTCGTTCTCCTCTTCCTCCGTTCTGCCTGTAGCTTTAGCGTAACAATATGTTCGCGGACACTTCGTAACCTCGTTGCTAAAGCCTGCCGCATACTTTGGTTGTCACATGTGCACAACCGAGATAACTTTGTTGTTTCGCGTCCTTGCAGGGGTTCAGGCTTTACTGTGGTTGCGGCGCACGCGAGCTCTCCTTTTCAATCCTCCGACATGTTATCAGGCATGCGACGAAGCTGGCGAAGAGAGCGGAGGTTGTGCGTTTCTTTGCACTGACTGTTGGCGAAACGAATGACTACTGCAACCCAATGGCGTAGGTAAGAGGTTGCACACCAGGCACGATCCACACTCTCCCCCGAAATTTCCGTGTTAGTATGCGGCCTTCCCAGATCCTTCTCCGTCCCCGGTCAAGTAGGCGCTCCTCCCGAAAAATATGTCTGGCTACGCCACTGCTGCAACCAAACCCTTTCTGTTGAAGAGATCCCAACGGTTTGCGACTCACTCGGTTCCTTCTTTATGAGGGCATTTTTTAAAGGTCCGGGCAACAAAGCTATAAGACCGAGTGCGTTCTACCCCGCTATGGACTTTCTTTGTCGCAAGATAACTCCAACAAAAAGTGACAGTGCTTCCAGTGCTACAAGATATTTTGCAAGATCACCGACCTGAGCATGCAAACAACCCTAAACGTAACATTCAATTCTGGGGTTATGCGTGCCTACACTACGATATGATTATGAGGCACGCCGTAGTGGAGGACTCCTGATTAATTGTGACCACCTGTGCTTCTTTAACGTGCACTCAGTGCATGGCACACAGGCGTGTGTGTGCTTCACACCCATCGAAATGCGGCCGCCGTGGCCGGGATTCAATCTCGCAGCCCAACGTCGATGCCACTGTGCCACCACGGCGGGTTATTTTAGGCACATTTCTGCACTCGGAGTCGACGTCATGTTCCGTATGTATAGGGTATAATATATATATATATATATATATATATATATATATATATATATATATATATATATATATATATATATATATATATATATATATATATATATATATATATATATATATATATATAAATATAACGGCAGAAATGCGCCTGGATTACAGTAATTATCTACAGAACACGTGAATAATTTCCAAAACTGCTGTTGTTTTCCCTGTATTTAAGCCTGGTTCCAAAACAGATGTGTCGAACTGTACAGGCCGATTTCACTCCGAAGTACCACATCCAAAATTTTTGAGCTTGATCTTCACACCATAGTGTAAAGAGCGCGTAAACTCTAAACGAACACTGATTTCTCTGTGGTCACTCAACAGTCACCAATCTTTCGAGATTCATGACACAGATATCTGCGCCAGTATTCCAGAGGGGGCAAGTGGATGCCGTGTACTGCGACCTCAGCAAAGCTTTCGATGTGGTCTGCCATCCAATGCTCCTTGTAAAGCTTACGCATTATGGTGTTGATGCTTCAGTTGTTGCTCTCCTTCGTAGGTATCTTCTGGAGAGATCCTGCCATGTTAGCAACAGTGAATAGTCATCTGTTGTGTTCAAGGCCACTAGCGGTGTCCTTCGAGGTTCCGTACTAGGACCACTCCTGTTTTTGGTATTTGTCAACGATGTTTATTCCGTTATCCAGAAGTCGTCATTTCTTCAATATGCAGATGACATCAATATCTTTAAATACATTCACACTATTAATGACTGTCGAATTTTTTTTAGTCTCACCTGTTGTCGTTTGCAGAATGGTACAAAAATAATGGTCTCAGCCTCAACTCTTCTGAAGACCAAAGTTATGACCTATACTCGCAAAACCGAAAGTATTTTGTTTTCTTATTCTCTGGATTATTTTCCGCTGAGTAGGGTTGTTGAGGTCAGTGATCTTGGTGTACTCTTTAATGCCTCGTTAAGCTTTTCATCCCATATATTGAACGCATTGCTATGCGCGGTCTGCGCTCTCTATAGGTTCTGCCCGCCACCTCACGTGAAATCAAATCTACCACTCATTCCCTCATGCTGTATCATCGTATAATATCTTCCCCAACTCGGATATGCATTGGTGGTGGGCAATGGAACTTCCGAATCCCATAGTGATAGACCAGAAATTGTTCAGAAAAAGTAGGTAGCAACTTACCGCCATCGTTTTATTGCTGGCAAATGTCAACCTTGTAGCCGCTTGCACTTTACCCTCACTACCGTACCTTACCTGCGAACGTATTCGCGCAGACCTACTGTTTTTGCATAAGCTCCTTCGCGGAAACCTGAACTGCGCTGAGCTACTTTATTATGTCGCGCTTCGGATTCCGCGGGAAGTCACAAGGCAGCACCGATCATTCTTCGTTTCTGCTTGTCACAGCAAACATTCTGCTTTTTGTAGAATTCAAAATCTGTCTAATACGTATTTCATATTTCGCTGATCTTGATATTTTTCATAAGTCGCTTTCGTCGTGCTGTTCACATCTTCGTATTGTCGTGTACTAGCTTTTCTCGTATACGTACGTACTCTCTTTCGCCGTGTGATTTAGTACGATTTCAGCTTGCCTGACGATATGTGTTACGTTTCAGTGACGTTTTTTTTCTTCTCCTACCTTTAATGTTCTTGGTGCATTGCATTTACATGTATTTTACTTAAATCGTTCCCCCTTTCATTTATTCACTTTCCTTTACGGTAGTTTCTTTAGCTGTACAGTCTTTTTTTCTTCTTTTTTGCCATCGTACTTGCTCACTAATTTTCTGTTCATTTAGGTTCACCTTTGTTGATAGATAAGAGCTTCTTTTAGCAACTTTCCATGTCCTTTGTTCTGTGCCAATATTATGCCAAATGACTTTTCTGCCCATCTTTTCCTTCTGCCTTTGTAGCCTTTTTTAAAGCTGCACATTATCTTTTCGTTAGGTTACCTGTGCGCCAGTATTAAATCATCGTGGTTCTTCCTGGGCACGTAACCTAAAGGCTGGACTGATTAATTAATTTTTATTGACTCCCCACGCATTGTTCTTGCTTTTTTTCATCTTTCTGTTGTGAATACACCTTGGCTTTTCTTGAATGTAAACTGTCATTTTTCATAATTGTCGTTTTCTATATCATATGTCTTCCGCCCTTGTATTTGTATTGTTAAATATTCTTTTTTTTTTTTACTCGTGAGCCAGGACTCAGACTTTAGGGTTGTTGCTGGGCACGCAAATAAACAATTGATTGATTGATTATTTCGTTTGGAAACATATTGATACAAGACAGAAACCATCTTTAAACAACGCGCGCAGGTCCGTGCGCCCTCCAAAATGACAAGGGCGTATTGGTGAAAAAGACGAAGACGTAATGGCACGTGCTTTCGCCGCACGCGCTTGCATCGTAGGTGACCGTTGTCGGGGAATACAAGAAGAAGCTTAAAAGGTGAAGCGCCGCTCGAGACAAAAAAGATAAGAAGGCGTTCTTGATCTCCTGTTTGAAACGCTGCAGTCATCTTTTTATTTACTTGCCGGGCACAAGTTGGCCCACAATAAATAGTTGTCTCTGAACTCCTTGAACTGTTCTATGCGATATACACACGAAAGAGAGGAAAATTAAAGCGAGGAGCAGGCTGGCAACTGCAACCGGAAGGGGACAACGCGTGCCTACTGTTTAGAAACGAGGAGACAGAAACATAGCAATGGGAGATAGGAAGATAGGAATAAGAACAAAGAAAGAACAAGATGACAGAGAGAAATGGAGAGAGAGAGTGAGCGAGTGAGTGTGTGTGTATGAGAGAGAGAGACTTAAGGATACGCCTTGCTGTTCGCCTGACATGCTACTCCAGGTTCTGCAGGCGATGATTACGATATATACTGTGGTAAACGCTGACCAGCACATACAGTCACATACACACATATACACTATAGAGATATTTACTAAGTTTCGTTAAGGCTCATAGCCCGCAAGAACGTCAGGAGCGCTTTCGTGGCGCGTAACGCGGAGGCGGTGCTTTACCACATCTCGAGGAATAAAGCAAGGACGAAAGAAGTAGAGCAGGGACGGTCACTACGAGTCACGCCACTAAATGAATGTTAAAAAGTAAGAAATGAAGTCCGAGGTCTTGTTACTGGGAAATAAAGAAAAATAACCTACAAGCGGGAAGCCGTGTTAGTTTCTTCTAGGAAAGTATCAGAGAATTCGCCGGCAGCCTTAGGCAAGCCATACTTGTTTAGCAACTGGAAAATATATTGCGCATACCTGTGCGTTCGCTCAGGAACCGGTTCGTCTGCGCAACAAACGCAGGTCTCCTGCAGCAGAATTATTAAGAGGGGTCTCCACTTGCATTTGTTTTTCTCCCTGTAGATGTTTAAAAAACTGCGGTTGTCCCTTGATATTCGAACGGAACCAATATTCCAGACATAAAATAGTCTGTTCTCGAATCGTGTATCGTTTCATTTTCCCCGAATCGTTTCGTTCTCGTTTCGGGGATTCCCTACTCGAAGTTATCATATATTCGTTTCTTTCGAATATATATATATGGACGAGAAGGAAGGGAACCGAGGGGCCTGATTTTTATTAATCATATAAGAAGCCAACAAAGACACCAAGAACAACTGTTACATAGTTACGACACACGTGGCGTGTCTTACTGTATACGACAGCACGCAGTTCGAAGGTTAGAACATGAATGCTTTATTGCTTCCGTCTCGGAGCGTATATATACGAAACGGAGAGGGGAAATAGGAAAGGGAGGAAAAGGGAACGATATCAAACGATAAACGCACGCGCCGTCAGCGCATGCAAAGCAGTCTGATTATATATATATATATATATATATATATATATATATATATATATATGGACGAGAAGGAAGGGAACCGAGGGACCCGATTTTCATTAATCATATCATAAGAAGCCAACAAAGACACCAAAGACAACATTTAGGAAATTACTTGTACTTACTAATTGAACTAAATAAACGAATGCAAATAAAACTGAATGAAAAAAACTATATATATACACAACTATAAACATAGTTGTATACAACTATAGATAACTATAAACTGCTGGGCATTTGGGCTACACTCGCACATTGGCACGGATTCGGCAGAATTACTACTGGCCGAGACTTACTGCGGTCATTAAACGTTACGTTCAGACATGTCTGGATTGCCAACGTCGTAAACCGCCATCCGTCAAACCAGCCGGCTTACTGCACCCTGTTGATGTACCGGCCACACCATTTGCACAAGCAGGCATGGACTTTCTGGGCCCCTTCCCAATGTCTACTACTGGTAATAGGTGGATAATCGTCGCCACGGATTATCTCACTAGATATGCTGAGACAAGTGCTCTGCAACGGGCAACAGCAGATGAAGCGGCACAATTTTTTCTGGAATCCATCGTTTTAAGGCATGGCGCTCCCGCAGTAGTCGTCACGGACAGAGGTACTGCGTTCATGGCCCAGTTTTTAGATATCGTTCTACGTCTAAGTGGTACCGCCCACCGGAAGACAACAGCGTATCACCCTCAAACAAACGGACTGACAGAACGACTCAATAGGACATTGGCTGATATGATAAGCATATACGTAGATGTAGAGCATAGGAACTGGGACGAGGTTTTACCTTATGTCACCTTCGCGTACAATACGGCTCGTCAAGAGACCACTCGCATGACGCCCTGCAGTCTCGTATACGGCCGTGAGGTTACAACAACATTAGACGCAATGCTCCCTCATGAATTTGACGACAACGAGACGGGTGCTGAAGAGATAACACACCGAGCAGAGGCAGCTAGGCAGCTTGCGCGTCTGCGAATCCGCGAACAACAGGACATTGACGCCAGACGCTACAATCTTCGGCACAAAGCCGTAACATACAACATCGGCGACAAAGTGTGGATCTGGACACCTATTCGACAGCGTGGGCTCTCTGAAAAGCTGCTACGCACATACTTCGGGCCCTACATAGTTCTCCGACGCATCAGTGACGTCAACTACGAAGTCGTTCCAGACAGCTCGCACTGTTCAAAGCGCCGACGGAATTTACCCGAGGTTGTTCACGTGCTTCGTATGAAGCCGTACTATGAGGACTGACAAAACTGCGCAGTTCTTTACCGCTGCTTTCCAAGCCTCTGCCATCGGGACGATGATCTTTTCTAAAGGGGGTGCAAATGACACAACTATATTTGGCAGAACCATAATGCAGCGGGTATGCGCCAGTGGGGACGACGCTGAAGTAGCGCGGGTTTTTAGGTGAAGCGGGGAAAACGAAGAAGACGTTGTTGTTTTTCCCTTGGACGGCTGATAAAGTGCGTTTCTTGGCGGTGCTGCTACGCATACTCGTCGATCCCACGTCCCACGTCGTTATATATATATATATATATATATATATATATAGCATCATTGTAGCATCATTGTCCTGGAAGTTTTCTGCTTCATCGTCGAAGTTTCGTGCCGGAGCTAAGTTCGTCGCCATTGTCGTGGTCGAAGGCGTTAGAGCGCGGTCCATTCCTGTAATGATAACCACTTGGCCAAGACGTCCTCTGTGAGGGCGCAGCCAGTGCATTTATAAAGTACCTAAAAGCCGGGCGACTTCTTGTAGGCGTCCTGTATACATGTGCAATCAGGCCCAATGTATCGGACTTTACTGAAAGAAAGAATGCCTTAGTAAAAGAGATATCTATACACTACTAACTTAGGGCGCTGGCCGACCATCAGTTTTCACTTGAGACAATAATTGCACCATGGCCAGTTAGGGGCACTGAAAGGACAGATTTCATTGCAGCGAAAAACTGAAGTATGGACGTTTGCTCAAAATATCACGGGAAACTTTATGCGCAGTGGCTAGGGCTCGTTGTTTTTTTGTCTGTATCTGTCTCTCTCGTATGTGTGAGTGTTCGCGATTGCTAAAGTGCCCTTTTTGTTATTATATCCTATATAATTCATTCTACTTCATTTATTTTTCTTAGCCAATTCACAATTTCCCTATGTATGAAATGGAGTAGCCGGAGGCCATACTACTTCACGCCTTCTTCAATTGGACACAATTTAACCCTACCTGCCTACCTTGTAGATCACGGGGAAGAAATTGCGCAGTTGAATAATCGCTATTGGTGTCTTTTCGCGTACACCAGGGCTGGTAGGCATTGTGTCCATTCAGGTAACGTTTGGCAGCCTTGTTTTCCCTCTCTTTTTCCTTTGTATCTGTTTTTATGTGATCACACATGTATATTAAATTGATAATAGTGGTAATAATAAAAATTGTAAGAAGCGTAAACAACATCCTTCCTTGATATTTTCTTTCTTTGCCTCCTTATCCGTGTTTGGCGTCGCTCTCTCCCCGAGCAAACTGCGCCGTTGCTGGAGGCTACGTAATGAAAATTGGTGACTTGGTAGGCGGATCCTGGCATTAGTATACACGATATGCGGTGCTCACAAAGGTGGTTATAACGCGGGTCGATCCTGGAGTTAGTCCAATGAAAAGCGTGGGTGGGTTGATCCTGATGATGCTAACGCATTGCAGACCCACAGGTGTACAATGTGGACCTTTGTCTATTTCTCTGGATTTGGCTGTCGTGTCTCGCGCCGTAGACGCAGCGGGGGTCCTCTCACTCAACTACCGTGTTCGCGTCTGAGTGGCGTGGTTAGAGAGAGAGAGAGCTTGCATTGAGGAAAAGCGCTGTTTGGATACGCGTTGCGATGCGGAGGAAAGACTCGTAGCGGCGCGGAAAGTGGCGTAGAGAGGGAAAAACCTGCGGTCGCAAGGCGTTTGCAGGAACTGCTGGGACGTTAGAGTGGAGGAGTTTGGAGAGGAAACACATGCGTTGTGGAGCTGGTCCTTAAGTCACAAATGGTGTTCGTATAGTCCAATACGACCCTAAATGATATTTACCAACGCCCCGCATAGGAGGTGCAATTGATCCTGGCTTTACAAGGACTGTAGACGTGAGGAGAGCGTAAATGCAAGCGTTACGTTTCTAACATTTTGGGTGCATGCTCTTCTACATGCAGGGATACAGGCACCGCGAGACCGACCGCGTCTAGCTATTGAAAGTATGCTCGATTGTGGAACAGTGACGATCGCTCACTTCTTTTGAGGAATAATGAACGCTACTTAATTCAGTCGCGCGTATTGTTTCATTGCAAGCAATGTTATCAGATGCATGGAATCAACGTTAACGAAAATATGGATTATACACAGTGTAACATTGCATGACGTAGCATTACAACGTCATGCAATATCAGCGCTAACACAAGCATCCACATCGAAAAAGCTTCGCGTCCACTGATTCCCATAGCGCGTGGGAACCGCATTTCCTTTTTCTTTCGAAAAAATTGTTTCACGAAATGACAATCCGAACTTTACGAGTCATGATGACGTCACATTATCACCAAGACTATACATTACTAGCACGTGCTCGCACAAATATTATAGTCCTAAGGGCTCTATACTATACATTGCTGCAATTAGACCAACAGAGAACATGAACACAGTTATACATAAAAAAAATTATGGTATTTTACGTGCCAAAACCACTTTCTCATATTCAGGCACGTCGTAGTGTAGGACTCCGGAAATTTCGACCATCTGGTGTTCCTTTACGTGCACCTCAATCTAAGTATACGGGCGTTTTCGCCCCCATAGAAATGCGGTCGCCGTGGCCTGGATTCGAGCCCGCGACCTCGTGCTCAGCAGCCCAACACCACAGGCACTGAGCCACAGTTACACATACACTAATTCTCACATACACATGCATGATGTTGAATGTTTAGTGCATGCAAACATACGAATGTTTTGTACAACTGGTTATCTTTCAGTGACAACTTACATATTAATGCATTGATGGCATGAGATGATGTATCTAAACAAAATTCACATCTATAGTCGAGAAAGCACACGCAGAAATCACAAGTACCTGGATACTAGATACATTCAATGAGTGCACCTTTGATGGCCTAAGTGCGAGAACCACGCTGGGTGTAAAAAGAGCCATATGCGCCCATCATCCACCGACAGGAAATGACATGACCACTGCCGAAGAAACTCGTCTTCGCCTAACGCCGCCGCATGTGGCAGCGCGGAGGTAGGCGAGGCGTTCCGCTGCCTTTGCCGCCGCTCGCTCGCTCGCTTGCTACGATTTCTCAACACTCGCTATGGCGCGCATCGCTGAATTCCAGCCGGCCGATTTTACTTCTGCCGGAGGTAGTGGAGTTGGTGCTACAGTCTTACCCGTCCCCGGTGCTATATTTTAAGCTGATACCGAGCCTTCGTCGCAAGAAACCACAGCCATGGACTTCCAAGACATCTTGGAACATAGCCATGCCTCCTCTGCCATTATGGATGAGGACCCTCAAACGGAGAACCAAGCAGAAGCTCGCCATAGGCGAGCAAGTACGCATGCCAGGCAGGGTAATCCCTCCGATAACGCCACCGCGTTATCGTCATCAACAGTCTGCGCAGCTGCACGCGCCAGGGCATCAAAGAAGCCGTATTTTCAGAGGAGGCGACGACTCTCCCCCTCCCCCCCTTCCACGTAGCGACTTCAATATCATAATCCGACCCAAGAAAGGCCTGCAGGTGAAGAGTTTCACCAACCATCACATCTCCAAAGCTGTCTCGGCCGCCTGGTGATCAGCAGAGTGACGTATAGCATGCCGTATCACAACCACTCGCTAAACAAGCGAGACAAAGAACAAGTCGATGCCATCCTAGAGGCGCGTACAAACGGCCCTGGGTCTACCCGTCACCAACTCAAACGAGAAGTTAGCGGCTCTCGGGATCCACAACACCTCCACCGAGCTGTCGGACGCGGTTCCGGCTTCAAAAAGCCAGACTACAGAACACGGCGGCGGGCAGAGCCATCCTCCACCGGACGGAAACGGCAAGGTAGCTCTGCGCCCTCGATGGTCAACGATCACTTCCGCCCGAGGTCAGAAGCAGTATCAAGGCGAGCCCCATCCCGAAGCATATGAGTCATGAACTCCGCGAAGGCCAACGCAAGGCTCGCGTTAAGACAGCGCCGACAATTCAAGGGTGACCCGTACGTAATGTACGTGAACGTGGCGGCGTACCCCTTCGCGGTAGCCGCCGTGAACGGGAGAGACAACTCCTTGATCTTCGCGGCCTCCGTCAGGTCAGAGACCCCAGCTGCGGCTGATACCATAGCCGCGGCGCTAGTAATAAAGCTACAAGACAGGGTGGGCAGGAAAGTTCACGTCGTTACCGACACGCAACAGGCCTGCTGTAACTTTACCAACGGATGAACACCGCTGTTGGCGGCTCAGATCCTATAGGCCTGAAGCTGGAAGAATCCCATTTAATCATGTGGACGCCTGGTCACGCAGGACTGGAGGAAAACGAAAGGGCGAACTACTTAGCTCGAGTACTAACCAACCGAGCGGAGCAAAACCAATCGTCCCATCAATCCCCACCCTTTACCCTCGTGCCCCTGTCATCTTATTACGGCGAACACCTCGAGATCCAGCGGCTCAACCGCAGGATTTATACTTCCCTTCTTAAAAAAACTCAGCACTGAAGAGGCAGTAGCTATCTAAACAAACACATTCCCTAACCTACACAGATGCAGCAAAATGTACCCACAAACATATCGTGCCATCTGCCCCTGGTGCGGCGACACACGCCCTACGCTCTTCCACATCTCGTAGGTGGGCGGGGGCAAACCTCTACACTTACAGACGCCTCGCACGTCATGTGAGCGGTGGGAGTTTCCGCTTACCAGCGATACCGTAGCGGGCCAAGGAGCGCTCATCCAGCAAGTTCGTCGAGCAGCCATGGCCAGTGGAGTCCTGGAATGAGGACACCACCCACTCGACCTCAAGAACAACGAGCTCAATGGTTGAAATAAAGGTTTTCCCTCTCTCTCTTCGCTAAGGAAAAACAGTTCCTCCGACATGAATCACAGTGCATCGATTCCCACAGTACATGGTATCCACCTCTTTTTTTTCTCTTTAAAAAAGAAGAATAAAAAACGAAGCTTGAAGTGAGCAGGCGAAACTCGTGGAATATCTCTAGCAGTTTGAAAATGAGCTTCAGGCAGAAGCAGGCAGGTGGAAATTAAAGCAGAAAATGCTAAAAACAGCGGTAGACAAACTAGCAAGGGCTGCCATCGAGCGAAAATTGCGGAAACGCAGGGGATGGCAAGGATCGAGAAATCGACCGCAGGCGTGAGACAAAAAGAAAGCAGCTGGAGGCCAAAGGTCAGACGCAGTATGGGCCACAAAGGTCGGGAAGGTCACGGACACTGGAGATTAGACCATGCGCATGTGTGAAAACTCTTTAACAGAGAGGGTGAGGAAAGATGTTTGAGTGAAGGTCAAAGCGTTGACGAGAGGGGACGCGTAATGAAAGGTGCCATAATTCAGATTGCAGGTACGAGGGAGAACGAAACTGTGCTATAGTAGTAGCAGGTGCCTTGAACGATGTGCTCCGGAGACATGGGGAAGAAGTTTCTGAGCAGAAAGTAAAATGTGTTATACGTCTAGTAGCGCTTTTATTGTACAATGCACATGAAGTCACATGAAGGCTTACTTAACGCGGGTACATAATTTCTGGTTTAGCTTGTTTTTATCTTGTTTACACGTTTTGTAGAGTTAGTATGTTTGTGTGTTTGTGGCATGTGCGTGCGTATTTCTCATATGTGTATTGGGATAGCGGGATCTTATGTAACCTACCTTCCCATCCGTGTGCTGTTATTAAACAACAAACAAAAATGGGGCGTGAAAGGCGCACCGGGTAAAGCAGCCGCAGGTGCAAAATGCGATATGCACAGTGCCAGAGGTGAGCAACTGCAGGTTATTCAGATCGAGAACGCTAGCCACTGGTGGTGGGACCGAACCAGCGAGTCCGACGCTCAAGCCATTAGGCCACGGATGCGTATGCATACTGCTCTTTTGCCAACGCCAGATGGCGCTTTGAGGCGATTGGCAGGCGTGCGTCATATTGCATAGCAACAATTTCCTCTTAAAAGCGAGAACACGTGCGTCCTCACGTTAATTAAATAGAGAACATTAGAAACCTAATACATTTAATTAGATTCAGTACGCCTGGCTTCTCAATGGGGCAACACAGGCATCGAAGCAACTCTAAAATATGAAAAGAGGCTACATGTATGGGAGTCAACTTTGAAATGGCTGACGTCAACTAACGTGGGTGCATCCAGTTCTGTCTCATCTATGGAACCTTTTTTGATATCATTAAGCTCCATCGCTTTAAATTTGTTCTGTGTTCTGGGTGCACCGAGAGAAATGGGGGCTTAATGCACGCCCAATGTTGGAGGTTACAGTCACTGCTACCCCCTCCCCCACTCCGCGCAAGGCGAGGGGGGGGGGGGGGAATCGCGCGTTTCATCTAGAGGGTGTTGGTTTCATCCGCTGCTAGCCCGGCCGTGGCTGCGCATGGCTGTCCGTACGGCTGAGCGTGTACGCTGCCCGCGCCCTATCTTGGAGGTAATCTCCGGTGGGTGCAAAGCTTGGCCGAGCCAAGATGGCTGGTGACTGCATGAGCACTGTCAACTCGCGCGCCTAGTGTTGGAGGGGGTGCACTCTCAAGCTTCCGAGACGCGTTGAAGCGAGAGGCAGCAGACGTGTTCGCTCCACTTTGTTTGCGTTCTTCATCACGCCAGCGTTGTGACAGCGAGTGTTTGCGATCAGCGAGTGAGATCTGTTCATATTGCTTGCCTGTGCGCGCGTGACAGCACACTTGTTAATTTACTTAATAGGTTAAAGTTTACTGCAATTTATATGGCTGATAAAACTTCGAACCTTACTTCGTCTAGTTGTCTAATATGGTATTTCTATCAATGCTTCGCCTTTTGGGCAAAACTGCTACTTTTTTTATTCTCAGCATATGGCTACGCACTGATTACAGCACCTAGCCCACCAAGGAGTTGTGGTCGCGGCTACGGGCCGCTAAATGTTCACTCGCGGGCCGCATCCGACCAGTCGTATGTTGCTCAGTCCTTTACGCATCCCAGTCTACGCACCTCAAGAATCGAAGCATGATCTTACGCCTCAGTTTCAAAATCGCACATTCACTAAACGGCCGTGTCGTTAAGCGCGATATAGTTAGGGTCTTTCGTTTTCGGGTAAAGCTCGATAATTCCCGATTTTTGCACCCCGAACAAAATTTATGAAAATCGTGTTAAACCAGATTTCTCCCCGATACACGGATGGATAAACTCTTATAGTTTGTCTCTTCGTTAGGTAGAATAATAAATGCACGTGTTACAAAACTATTGAACGCTGATGACCTTTTGTGAGCCAATTGGTCGATATATGGGATGATATAATAATATTATTATATGAATATAGTATGTGCCTCGTTTTCCGTTTAACACTTAGAAGAAAACCCGCATATCCAAAAATATAACATAATCAGCGCCTGCCGGCGTTGAGTAAGCGAAAGTTTGTTGCTTTTTTAGTTCACATGAATGCGACAATGAGACATTATCGACGCATACGTGTAAATGGTGTTAATGCGTTAGAACTCGAATTACGTACCGCAGCGCTGATGTTGCTCTGCAGTGCAAATAGTGGCTGTGATTTTACTCCATTTATTTTGTTGCAAGAGTTTATTTTGGGAACCAGTAGAGCAGGACGGTAACATGCAAGGGCGAAAGGCCTGATAGGTCAAGGATGGACACGGAAATACTTGTAAGATACACTGAAAGAGCTACACGGAAATACACGGAAAGAGCTTCTAAGATAAGGAAAATGGTCATACCTCCTGCGAAACATATGCCCGTGTGCATATTTTGTACTTTTTTTCATGTAATAAGAAAGTGCAGGGAACAATGTAAAGAATGAATTTCCAAACCCGTCTATATTTGTTGCTGTACACTATTAAGGTGGTTTCTTTTAAATCTGTTTCTAGTGCCAGACAGGGAGTATTTGTCGAGATGAGTTCATCATATGTAATTTGCAAGCACCTCTCTTTGCCATTAATGTTTTTGTGAGTGATTTCGCTTGTTGAAATAGAACGGTTGTGTCCTTAAGGAGATTATTGCTCGCTTGTAAAAGTCCGAACTCCGGACTGCCAGACATCAAAACTCTCATTTCTGCTCTATTTCCTTGCCAGATGACAACACCCCCCCCCCCCCCCCTATTTATACGTGGTTCTTGTTTTTCAAAATAACACCCGATTTTTAGTCCCCGAATTTGAAATAATATAAAAACCGAAAATGAAGGACCATAGTCCTTCAGTTACGAGCGGGGACTTCAGCATACGAGGGTGGACCCAAAAGTATCTTTTATTGATCTCTGGGCTTTTACGTGCCACAACCAC
This sequence comes from Dermacentor albipictus, assembly GCF_038994185.2. Classification (NCBI taxonomy): domain Eukaryota; kingdom Metazoa; phylum Arthropoda; class Arachnida; order Ixodida; family Ixodidae; genus Dermacentor; species Dermacentor albipictus. The sequence goes on along the minus strand of NC_091821.1, from coordinate 164,912,907 downwards.
GATCTGATTACAAGGCACGCGATAGTGGGGGACTCCGCAATAATTTTGAATTCCTGGGAATTTTAACGGGCCCCAAATGCACGGGACACAGGTGCTTTTGCATTTGGCCACCATGGAAATGGGGCTGCCTCGGCCGGCATTCGATCCCGCGACCTCGTGCTTAGCAGCGTAACCATATCCGCTAAGCCACCACGGCGGGTGACCCGAAAGTAACGATTAAATATGCTTGTCTTATTCAGCCGGAAGTGGAGTTAATACCGACATGTGGTACAAGGCGCTCGCACACTATCGTCTCCATCACTTGGCTAAGCAGCGTCCTTGTCTGAAATTTCGTCTGCTCACTGCATTGCTTTTTACTGCAGAAGCGTTTCTTTCTTTCTCTCTTTTTTTTTTTTGAGGTCGCTCGCAGATTTCCGTTTCATGGAAACTCAGCTCACATGTAAAGAGTCGGCGTATACGTATAGAGCCATCTGTACTATACCGTTGCGAACGCGCCGCGGTCAAAGGCTATAGGTTCTCTACGGAATTGAGCAACTTCAGGTACTTTGAGTCTATCTATCTATCTATCTATCTATCTATCTATCTATCTATCTATCTATCTATCTATCTATCTATCTATCTATCTATCTATCTATCTATCTATCTATCTATCTATCTATCTATCTATCTATCTATCTATCTATCTATCTATCTATCTATCTATCTATCTATCTGTTTTTCCATCCATCCATCCATCCATCCATCCGTCCTACGCCGCGCTAGTGGCAGCGCCTGCCAACTTGAGCCAATGTCGTCGTGGTCGCTGCATCGTCGTCATTCGAGCTTCCTCATTCGATTCTCGCCTCTTATTCACACGTACTACCTGCACTCGAGCAATGTGGTGCGCGTAACAATATCCGGGCAACGCGGCTGCGGAACACTGGTTGGTGGTTGCCTCCGTACGAACAGCGATCCAAAAGCAAGTTTCCCACGAGCGTCGATTTCCGATCGCCGGGCAGAAACTCGCCGCCTCCTCGTTGCTCCCCATGCTCGTACCGGACTTTCGCGGCCTTTCTCGCACTTACTAGACTTTTTAATCAAACATCGATACCTGCTATTTCGTGCTGCACATGGAGTCTGAGTACGACAACGCTGCGCCGAACTCAAGTATGGCACCTTCGTTACAGCGACTCGGATCGACGACTCCGGCCTTTGACGCTAAAGAAAAAGCTCTCAAGGAGCCGCAGCTTCGTCGAAAAGTGCGTCACATCGGTATTGGCGTTCCTTAAGGGTATAGTTGAGCAGCTCGAGGATGGCGATAATGGGCGCAGAGAAAGAGCGACGTGTTCGCAGTGATCGAGTAGCTAGGTAAGCGCACGCTCTTTCTGACCCTCAGTATACGTCCGAGCTCCAAAGCGAGCGCCTGGCCGAACTCATCGAGAAAGTCAAAGAGCTGGTCGAGGCGCACCGCCGCATGGCTGACTCCATAGCCAGATACCTGCAAAATGCTTCGCATAACTTGGATTCCCACAACACGTGAGATTTCCGTAATTTTCTACTATAAGTGATACCTATTTGCGACTACTTTCACTGTTCCTATGGCCACTCAGTGGTCGCAGCTTCTGCGGTAATGTATAGTTTGGTAACCTATAGAAATCAAATAATGCTAACATTTTTAAGGCTTCTGTCACCGTCTGCGTCTATTTTGCAATGACTGACGTCAAATAACGTGGGTGCATGCAGTTCTGTCCCGCATTTGGAACTGTATTTATGTCAATAAGTTTCATAGCTTTGAATTTGTTCTGCACGATCAGGGAATCAAACAGCATTTTTACGTTGAAGTGCACGAGTAGTCACGTGATGCCGTTCGAATAAAATGCCTCGTTCTCTGGAGCTCAGGCGAGCGCTTTGTGCACCAGTATACAACGCTACACAGAAATGAGCGCCTGCAGCACTTCCTCAGAAAACATTAGACAACTACTCGCGTGCCACACCCCTCGCGATCTCCAAAGTGGAACGAAACCTTAAAGGAAAACTTTTTTAAAACGTGGAAGGGACAAAGAAGACATTTCATGCATTTTAAAGGGCTTAAAGAAACTGGGAAGAAATAAGAGAAGAGGAAGTGCTCAAGGTCAGGTAGGAGGCTCCTCCTACCAGCACCCTACCTGTCGTTGCGTCTTTCCTCTTCTCTTTATTTTTCCTATTTTTTAAGCGCTGGAAATGCATGGAATGCCAATTTCCAACTATCCCAGCTGTCCGCTTTCATGTAAAGAGGAAAACGAAGGAATAACTGAGGGACATCAGCTTGGCAGCAGTCGCTGAACAGTTTCGAGCAATAGATAAGGCGGTGTAACTAATTCATTATTTTTCAGGGAGAGAAGTATAATTGTATTTGAAGTTTGGAAATTTTCGAAAAAATATGACATGTATAAAAGATGATTCTCGTTAATTTCGTGTCTGCCATCGTACATTTCGCTCGTAATTCTACTCATTTCATGAAAAAAAAAATGAATGCCACTGTTGACGCGAACGATCTCAAACTTTCTCTTACAAGCGGCTACAGTCAAGCAGCAGTTCCGCGAAGCTTTATGATGTTTTGCAGTCGTCGAGCTTGCTTCATACTATCTTCCTGCAAAAAGGAATCTGATAATTTTATTGCGGAAATTCATTTACCAGACACGCCCGAAGGGAAGGAGTGGTCTTTAAATCAATCTTGCGGCGTTATTTTGACTGGATAATTACGTTTTGAAGGATTCCTCCTACAGTTCCGAGTTCAATGCAAACAGAATTACGAAAATTTGGGCATGCAAACGAAAGTTACTCAACATCGACATTCAAAAGGGAAGAAAATCATCTTCTTTCGCGCTTTACTCACGCAGTGGCGCTCTAAGCTGATGCCAATTAGAGTTACTGTATATGGTACCTTTGGTAGCATATACAGTAACTCTACTGCCAATGTGAGTAGAGCTTTCATACACGTGTGCCATCAGCACGTTACATATTAGCTTACATATCGCTTTTCGACGACGTCGTCTTTGGGGCGTATGCGCCGCTTGCGGGGCACTCGAGAGCTGTGCAGTACTCCTATAATCTGAGCTGACTCCATTGTAAATGAAGAAAGGATGGGTAGCTTTCACAAAACCGGAATGGATTACATCGGTTGCAGTTACAGAATTAGCAGCAATCAACAACAACAACAACAACAACAACAACAACAACAACAACAACAACAACAACAACAACAACAACAACAACAACAACAACAGCAGCAGCAGCAGCAGCAACAACAACAACAACAACAACAATAATAATAATAATAATAATAATATGTTTATTATAGCGCCCAGGAACACTTTTATGTAGCACATATTGAGCAACAGAAAGCTGTATCGGGAGCTTTTCATGCTGCTCTACAATTTTCTCATTGCCACTTTTCATCTAATTATAATATTCGAGAAGTGGATAAACTAATTAAGACTAATTATGCAATAAGGCGGAATACAAAGCATAATCTGAGTATCTCAAGCGACGGCAAACAACATTACCTTGGTTCTGTCCAGCTAAGTGGCATTTGCATATTTTTAATTCTTGGTCGGGTAGATGGGACACCCTGTATGCAAAACAAAGAAAATGAACTCTAAAATAAGTCAATGCAAGGGAGCAGCATGCTTCTCCAGCTTTATCCAGCTTAAAGGTAGGCAAACTACTGTGCACTAGAACACTCCGTACACTCTGGCCCAAACCTGATCACTCAAGCGGTTGCAAAAACTGGAACGGGTGATACTGATCGGCCACGTCAAGCAGCCTTCGCGTGGCTGCACGCGCGCTGCGCGGCAGCATAGAGTGGAATCTCCCAGCTGACGTCAGACGCGAGAGGTTATCCAGCGTGCAGCAGGTGGCAAAAAAAAAAAAAAACCGGAATGGCAGAAGTGCAACGGCTTAGACGACGCGATTTCCTCGAATGCTTACGACACCACACGCCTGAGGAAGAATATATTTACTGCTTTGCGCGCATGCAAGTATACACTCATAGCACAGGGCTCGCACCGATGCTGCACTTTCGCCGGGCGTGCTCGCACGCTGCCGGGCACCCGAGGCACGAAGTCGTCTATACCGAATGGCAAGGGGGCACAGCTATACCACCGACACGGACGACATGGACGTCGACGCAGAAGATTTCCCGGTGTGCAATGCGGCATGCCACCCCTGTCTGCTGCTGGAGCACCCATAGTTCGCGGCTCTTCGACAAAAGTGTCGGGGCACGATGAGCCGTGGCGGAAACCGACAGTGTCCCGCGGGCGCTGTACACGCCTTCGCTGCAGAATCGGGCATCATCCACACAGGGAAACCGGGCAAGGACATTTCTTGACAGCTGGACCCGTCGACATCTGATTTCTCAACCACTTTACCTATCTAGGCCGATGAGCCATCCGTCATAATAAAGCTTTATCATCATCGTCATCAACAGGCTGTGCAAATCAGCAATCAGTTCGGTTATGATTTGTTTGTTTTGCGTATACGAGGAGAGTTACCTGCCAGCATTTGCCACTTCTGTTTGTCTTCGCTTCTACGTACGGGCGTGCTCAATAGCGAATATCGAACTGGTGTAACTTATATTAAGAGACACTGTAGCAATACAAAATCAATATAAGCTGTGAAAGTACTGTGGGAAAACTATGCTCAATCATTTGGCGGAATATGGGTAACTATTTCTAAAAAAGGAGCGCCAACGTTCTTCTTAAGTAATTAATTAAGTAACTAATTAATTAATTAATCAGTTAATTTTGTCTCGTGCCAAAAAATCAGCGCCGGAACGTCACTATGACATTACGGAACTATTTTTTTGTTGTACTATTTGTGTATTTGGCTGAAGAGGTTTCGTGCAGGAAGAGGTTTATAAACTTGCTAGGCTGAATCCCTTTGTTCCTTTGGAAAGCAACGTAAGCCTTCCTTACCGATAAATAATTAACTAGGCCTGAGTAGACGCTGTCAAAATACACGGTGTTATATAGCGAAATGACGCGGCAAGGGACGGCGTCGCAAGCCGTCTTTCACTATGGCGCTTTTTCCATCATCATCAGCAGCAGCAGCAGTAGAAGCAGCAGCAGCAGCAGCCTATATTTTATGTCCACTGCAGGACACAGGCCTCTCCCTGCGATCTCCAATTGCCCCTGTCCTGCGCCAACCCATTCTAGCTAGCGCCTGCGAATTTCCTAATCCTCCACCGGTTATCTAACCTACGCATTACATCACCTGCCCAGCTCCATTTCTTACTCTTAATGTCAATTAGAATATCGGCTATCCCTGTTTGCTCTCTGATACACATCACTCTCTTCCCGACTCTTAACGTTACGCCTAACATTCCGATTGTTCCATCGCTCTTTGCGCGGTCCTTAACTTGTTTTCGAGTTTCTTTGTCAGTCTCCAAGTTTCTGCCCCATATGTCAGCACCATTAGAATGCATTGATTGTACACCTTTCTTTTTAAAGATAATGGTAAGCTTCCAGTCAGGATCTCACATTGTCTGCCGCATGCGCTCCAACCCATTTTTATTCTTCTGTATATTTCCTTTTTATGATCAGGGTCCCTGTTAGTAATTGACCTAGGTAAACATGCTCCTTTATAGACTTAGAGGCTGACTGGCGATCCTGAACTCTTGTTGTACCCTTGCCCAGCTATTGTTCATTATCTTTGTTTTCTGCATATTAATATTCAACCCCACTCTCATACTCTCTTTATTAAGGTCCTCAATCCTTTTATTTATTTATTTATTTATTTATTTATTTATTTATTTATTTATTTATACATACTGCAGCCTCAATGAGGCTATTGCAATAGTGGGATGAACAAACATACAAACATTTATAAACAAGCTTGCGTGAATTGTTTCAGTAATAGTGAACGGATGTTGCCCGGTAATGAATTCCAGACTTCAATTGTTGATGGAGAAAAACTTGTAACTTGTTGTTTGTTGTTGTAAATTTGTTTTAACTCGACCCCAGTGTTGCTGAACAGGACAATGCCATCTGCAAATCTAAGGTTGCCGAGATATTCGCCATTGATCCTTACATAAGCCTTCCCAATTTAATAGCTTGAATACTTCTTCCAAGCACGCAGTGAATAGCATTGGAGAGATTGTGTCTCTTTTTCTGACCCCTTTCTTTATAGGTATCTTCCTACATTTCTTGTGGATAATTAAGGTAGCCATGGAATCTCTGTAGATACTTTCCAATGTATTTACGCAAGCGTCCTGTACTCCTTGCTCACGTAACGCCTCTATGACTGCTGGCATCTCGACTGAATCAAATCGCGACTGAATCAGGCACCGTGCATTTTCTACTGCTTCATCAGTCTGTCACGCTATAATTTCGAATATCCTTTATTTTCTCCTTGTTGATTAGTTTTGACAGTTCCGCGTATTTTAGCGGAACTGTTTTTTTTTCCGCGTATTGTAGTGTGTTCTATCTTAGCAAGCTCCTTATCCCGGGTCACTAAGGAGCAACACTAAAACAGCTTAGATGGGTAAGTTTTTCTGCGAAAACTATATTTCCATTCATTTTACCACAAACAACTGGTTATACTGCTGCTAATAACATACAGTCGGTTTCATATACAGAAAGCTTCGCTTTTATTTGCTTATTTATTGCTTGGTGTATGAGCCAGTATACTATGTTAATGTGCAGTGCAGCTGCCGTGATGACTCAGTCGCTGTAGCGTTCTGCTGCTGAGCCGGAGGTCGCGAGTTCTATTCCCGGCCATGGCGAGGGAGAGATTCAAATGAGAGAAAGGCAGGGAGGTTAAAAACCTCCGGTTTGCTACCCTGCATTAGGGGAAGGGAACGGGGAAGTAAAGAAGGAAAGAAGAGCGTGACAAAAATAAAAGCCGGGAGAAAATGAAAAGGGACGGAATGGGATCTATAGTCTTTCTAATAGGCCAGTGCCACGTAAAAAGACCTAGACCGACTTTCGGTGCGACGACAGTTCATGTCGGCATTCCAAGACTGACTGTTCTGAAAGTGGCCTGTCGTCAAGGCGTGCCAACGCGGTCGCTAGGTGCAGCCGGTGCGCGCTGTATCGAGGACAGTGACAAAGTACATGTTCCATAGTCTCCTCGCCGCCGCAGTGAATACGCAAGCCGCGCTCTCGTCCATACCGACTCAGAAGGCGAAAGATGGCGATCGCATTCCAATAAAGGACAAAAAAAAAATACCACATCTGTGCTTAGGTTTAGGTACACGACCCCCGGTGGCCGGAATCAATCCGGAACCCTCCACTACGCCTTCCCTTGTGACACCCTGTACATCTTCGGGACGTCAAATGCCGGAATGCAATTTTTATCGACCACCCCACCACGCGGCGCGTTTAGCATCTGTCGGAGGAAGACAGAGCGCGACACCCTTCTCATATTTTCGATTTTTTTTTTCGACTGTGTAATGCCGGTAGAAGCATGGAGTGGTAGAAGTGCCCGTGCCGCCGCGACGTCGGCAGCCAACAGGAGTCGCTGAATCTAGACTAGCATTATTTTCCTGGCGTGTGCTATATCGGCGCGCGATCAGTGTGCGGCCACTGCAAAGCGCTGCACTCCGGTGCCTTCTCGCAGGGCCTTTCTTGAGCAAAGAATAAAGAAGGCGTCAGGCAGGGAAAGAGGTGCCGCTGTTTGCCCACTCAGTGTATGCCTAACTCTTCGGCTACCTTGATGACCGCATGTATACCAACCGGATAGCCAGTTCACTCCACAGTTTACTGATAGGGGCCTTTTCCTTTCTCTCGCTGGTATTTTAAACTAGCTCAACTGCCAAGTGCGCTGTGATTTCCTTATTCAGTGGTGTGCGGCTTTACTGGCAACGCCGATTCACTTTGGTTTGTGCCCCAGCTGGCTGTAGAGGCCGTGTTCTGGAACGACCACTTCCGGGTATGTCGTTTCTTCAGCACGCGCCGATTGGCTCAAGCATGCAAGCAGCTGTGGCGAAACACACTTGAGGGCAGGCTCACTGTCCATTGGCGTTGCGTTGACATGCATGGCGGCGTCGTCGAGTGCAGTGACAGGCGGGTAACATTGTCGTGATCGACGCTAGAAGAGATTTTAATTCTGGAATTGCAAATATAGGTCGGTATTACCATGAGTGAATACGTCGTATTCCACAAAAGATGTACAATAAGAAAAGAAACGAAAAGGGAAAAGAAAGCGTGGAGTGACGGCGCTGCCTTAATTTGCCGTGCTAGCCCCAGTGTATACGTCATCTAGATATTGGGAACGTTTGGCGGAGGGCAGGCATGTATCTGTTAATAAAAAAAAATGGATCGCATTAGATTTCGAAACTTTCGCAATCTTTCCCTGAAAAAAAAAAGAATTTGCTTTGGAAGCACTATGAAGTGCGTGAGTTTTCAACATTTTTTTACGTGAAGTTCTAAAATGGTAGTATAAATTTTCATTTTCTCCTCTAATACGCATTCCTTTTCGAATCGACAGTGTAGTCCACCAATTCAAAATGATTAAGCATCTAAATTATCAGTGTCTTTTACCTACAGTGAAGCACAATGCTGTACACGGTGAAAGTATCACCGAATTAAAATTGTTCCCAGACGCAGGTCCAGACTGGCTTTAATGTGTTCGGCGGTATCTCAGTGGGGAGGCCTCGTCCCCAGCAGTACGAGGTCACGGGCTCGATAGCCGATTTACACGAAGAAATGCCCACTTACTCAGATTAATGGCCATGCACGTGACAAAACTCTCAAGTGGTCGAAATCATCTCGAAAGACTTGCGTGTCCCGCATACCTAGATGTATCGCTGTGCATTAAATGAGTATTGAAATCAATTACATTTCGATTTCTGTCACTTTTTTTTTCTTTTTGTGTTTCAGTATGAAGGTCCTACACTTCTAAACCCCACAAAAGATACTGTCAAGTCTCAGAGCGCCCTGAACAACTTACCATAATAGCTCTTCTACAAGCCAGTTCGGGTTTCGTTTCCCAGGAGGTGTATGCGTCGCGACGTCATGGCACACAAGGTGGTCACGTGGGAGCAGAACATTGCGGCGTTTCGGCACTTGGCCGATTCGTTTATCCGTCCTTGACAGTGCTGGGCTGTCAGAAGCGGCGCTTTCAGTCAATGAGCATTGCGTATGCAGCGTTTCGGACAGCCCTGGACAGTCGAGACCGACGAATCGAAGATGTCCACTCACTCCTGCTCTCTCGGTGGTCTATGCATAACAGACGAACGAGAAAGGGCGTCATTTTCGTCCGTTTCGTCTTTATTTCGCTTACTTTGTGCACCCGATAGCTTTCGAGGGAAAGACAAATTCATTTAGATATTTTTAACGGGACAACAATTGCAACTACACTGTGTAGGAGCAGCTATACGCAAGGATAAACGTAGATGAAAGACCTAAAATATAACAACGCTCTCACAAAAAAGAAAAAGAAGATATATATTAGTAAGGAAATAGAACAGATTTGTGATAATTGATAACGCATGAGACTAGAAAGCTACATCTGTCGTGACAACAAAATTATTAAGAAAAAAAAAGCAAAATGTAAAGCGAAATGATAACGAGAAAAAAAAGAAGGTGCAGGACGAGAGACGATTTGAGCAACGTCATGAATATTTTTTTTTGTCGTAAGCGGCTCGTGCGGCTCATGCTTAACTTTTTTTTTAATTCGAGAATTTTTTTTTAAATTTCTACCTTCGCTACTTCCGTTATCGCCCTTTTCACCATATTACGTTACCAACGTCGCTGCAACTAATACTCGTCATTTTCACTGTCTGGTTCCGTTATTCCCGACTCACCGGAACAGCGTTCAAAACAGTGCAAGCAACACATGTGCCGGTCTGCTTTATCGTTCGGGACGGAGTCAAATTTGCATAGTGTACGCCTGCCCTCGCCGTACATGCATTCCTAGCGCTGTTATCCCGACTGAATCGATACAGTGTGTCGTTTTCCACAGGTAAATGATCTGACTGCACGCTTGACTTGGGCTGGCGGCTGGGAAATAAACTTTCACGTGAAACTAATGGCGTCATGCCCGAGGCACCTTGCGAGGGCAGCGAGCGATTAGGACGCATACCGAAAGCGTGACGCTTCATCGGCGAAGGCCGGTTCTCTCCTCTTGCATCAGCGAACAGAAAGGAAAAAAAAAAGAAGGAAAGAGATAAAGAAAAATCTCCGGAGAGGTGTGTGTGACACACTGTCTGTGTATGACGTAGTCAAAGCGAAGTACCGGATACTCGTACGTAAAAAGATGTCACTAATAAAATACTAATGTTGGGAAGAATATATAACATATTGTAATTTGATACTGCAATTCGTCTCGAAATGACGCCCTGGCGTCGTAGGAATTACCCTGACGTCATGACACCGAGCAACATGGGTTGACGACGTGCATAGAGTTTCATACAAAAATTACAGGGTCTCTTAAGATTTCTAGTAAGAGGTGAAAGGCGAAAGCCTCCTCTTCCTCCCGTTATCATTCGCTTCTTTCTCTTTTCCTGTTCTCTTTCTCTTCTTTCTTTTAGTCATTGCTGCTCCCTACTAAGCATGTTTAGTCATTTGTAATCAATTGTGGTCATTACAAGCCATGGTTAGACATGTTGGTCATATCACAGTCATGAGTAGTCACTACAAGTCATTTCAGTCATTATTAGTCATGACTAAGCATGTTTAGTCATTTCTCATTAATTGTAGTTGTTACAATTTGTCGTTAGACGAATTTTATTTATTTACAGCATACTGCAGACCCTAAATGGATCCTAGCAGGAGGGGCAAAAGAAAAAAAACAATAACTATAGAAAGCACAGCAAATTACATTGCAGTAAACAGAATATGAAAGAATGACACATACCAGGAACAGGAAACAATAAATCTGCAACTGTCAATAAGCAATTTCGTCAAAGGCATCAATACTGGTCAGTAGATCATTCGGGAGTAATTTCGATTGAGTTATTGTGCGCGAGAAGAGTATCTAGAAACATTGACTCTGGCGTTGTACGGTGTTAAGGATCCCGCGTGATGATTTCTTGTTAGGCGTGTTGTGGTGAACCTAATGGATCAGGACTCATGGAGAGTTTGTTATTTTTGATTAAGAAAAGTAACTTCAATCTTTGAATTTTGCTCTGCGTTTCCAGTGTTTGTATGTTATGTTGCTCCGTGAGAGAGGTGGGAGAGTCAGTTTGTGCCTGCCAGGGAGGCAAAGTTTCTTCATTGCTGACGTGTATATGTTTGATATATGTTTATTCCAACTAAGATTATTGGTTATATTAACACCTAGGTAAGTGTATTCATTAACTTCCTCGAGTGGGTGAGATGGAAGGTTATATGAAAATGATAGGCTACTCTTTTTATTGGTAACTTTCATGAATACTCTTTTATCATTGTTAAGCTTCATGTCCCATTGCTGCATCAGACATGAATGTTCTGAAGGCTAGAATTAGGAATGACTTGATCTTCAGAAGACCTAATATCATTAAACAATACACAATCGTCGGCAAAAACCCTAATCTGCACTTGTTCACTATTGATATCAACAATGTCATTTATGCATATTAAAAAGAGTAATGGTCCCAGCACACTTCCCTGCGGTACGCCAGAAGTGACTGGGAGGTAGCTGGAACAATGAGAATCAATACTGACGAACTGTGCGCGTTTAGAAAGGTAAGCAGACACCCAGTTAATTTTGAAAGAAGGAAGCCCAGTAGATTCAAGCTTACATATTAGTTTTGGATGTGGAACAAGGTCAAACGCTTTCTTAAAATCTAGAAAAATAACGTCAATCTGGCCGGACCTGTTTAGCGTATCAGCAAAGCTATGAACTACACATGTTAGTGGGGTGACTGTTAAAAGTCCCTTTCTAAATCCGTGTTGAAATGGCGATAGAATGTCTCCGTCATTTAGAAAGGCAGCTATATAAGTGGCTACAATGTGCTCAAGGAGTTTACGAGAAGAATATGTTAGTGATGTTGGACGAAAATTTGTAACAGATAATGCGGTACCTTTCTTAAGCATTGGCACAATCCGCGCAACTCTCCAATCCGAAGAAACACTGCTAGTTGGTAGGCTTGCACGGAAAATTATGACCAGAAATTTGGACATCATTTCAATATAACACCACAAGAACATATATGGAATCCCGTCAGGACCAGGAGACACTTTTGTTTTTAGGTTTAACGACATGGATAACACGCCTGCAGAAGATACAATGCTTGGTTCGGGAGGACATGATGGAGCTGTTTGCCGTATTTGGGAGTTGGACTTCGAAAAAAAAAAATACTGTAAAGATATGTATTAAAATGTTCAGCAATGCTTGTTTTATCGGTGACAAGAACGTCATTGTGCATAGTTTGGTCGACAGGCTTGTTTTTCCTAGACAAGTGTCTCAAAAACTTCTGTGGAGAGTTTTGAATAACGCTCGGCGGCGTGTGTTCAAAGTAATGACGTTTTGAATGACTCACAGCCTGACGCAGTGTGAGTCGTGCAGCTGCTATAACGTTTCGGCAGGCACGTGTAAGTTTTAATCGTTTTAGTTTTCGTTTTAAATGAAATACCTTACGCTTGATCGAGGGATTTCTTTTGTGCGTTTTCTTCATTCTATTGGGAATAAAATTTTTATGCAGTATACATGAAGGTTTCTTTAAACTTATCCCATAGTATATACACATCATTTCCTTTTAAATCGCTCGGGCATATATCAAGCTAAATAAGCACACTTTCGTCCCTGGAACGCGGAAAGTCTTTTACACTGATAGGCTTTGTAGACGGAGAGTTGTTGGGGTTTTGGATGCTGCATGAAAAATACCCCATATTGTGATCGGAGAGGCCGTTTTCCATCGGGACACGAAAATTTTCATTCGATCGGGTGATAAAGACCAGGTCAAGTATGGAAGCACAATAAGTACCCTGGACACGCGTTGGTTTTGTAACTACCAGTCAGAGGTTATGTTGTAACATAATATCAAAAATGTAATGCGTACCAGAGGCAGAACCAGAAAGAGGACAATTCCAATCCAATCCAGGCAGGTTGAAATCGCCAGCAAGAATTATTTTGTCGTGAATGTACTTAGACATGTCATCAGCCAAGTCGGGAAAAATGTTTGTGGAGAATCAGGTGGTCGGTAAACCACACACACACAAAAAAACTCAGTGCCCTTCCACTCTGTGAAGAAGGATGACCAGCGAAGCTGTGTATGTGGGCACCTTAATGGCGAACTGCACATCCACCGTGGGCCGGCCCTGCATTGCACTATGTTCGGGATCGGCCCACGTATGGGGAGTGCTTAACGCCTGCTTCACCTCCGCCGCGGTTCGACCCGGCATTGCACTATCTTCGGAATTGGCCCACATATGGGGAGTTTCTTGCTTACCACGCCAACGACACGAAAATTTGCTTCGACGGTAGAGGTATACAGCTTTGCTGTAGTAAAACCAAAGACCAGCCCCAGCAGCACAGTTTTAAAGAGACGCTCTCGTGATCAATAAGATGCGGTAAAACAATAGCTTGGATACCTTGCTTCACCAAAATAGCAACACCACCACCCCTTTATTGTCTGTCGCAGCGAAACACGCTATACGACGAAGGAAAAACGTCTTCATTTATTTCATCTTTGAGCCAAGTTTCCGTGATTACTATAATATGTGGATTATAATCTAAGATCAAAGCTTCAAGTTGGTCGCTTTTATTTGCTATACTACGGGCGTTAAGGTTCAGTAAGCGTAGCTCCTTATCGCTGGAAGCCTGACATCGCTCACTGCCTGAACTGGACTGACGACGGGGCAGTTTGACCCTCGCACATGTGGTCCCCCCCCCCCCCACCCCAAGCGTAAATATCACTGTCAACTTTCAGCTTATCGTTTACCAGCATTATTTTCTTTACATCTTTTTTTTCGCGTTTGGCACTAGCCCAGAGAAGCTTTCTCTTGCGGAGTGTCTCGAATGATTAATCATTTTGAACCGATAAGTCCGTTCCTTTAAGTTTGTAAGCGTTTTTCATAATTTCATGTTTTTCTTTATAGTTTTGGAAGAATATTATAACTGGTTCTTGCTTTCCAGGTTTTCCAATCCGGTGAATTCTTCCAATCGATTCGCAGGTGATGCTAAGCTTTTCGGTAAATGTATCTGCAACTTTTCGTTTTAGTCAAAAAACAGTCTCACCCGCGTCTTCAGGAAACCCGAAAACCATCAAGTTCGAGCGCCTGCTTCTGTCCTCCAAACTGACGACTTTCACCTGAAGTGCATTGAATGTTTCTTCAATGCCCTCTATTATTGCTACACAGCTTTCCAAGTCGACAAACTTGGAGGTGAAATCAGACAGCAGTTCTTCCATGTTTGCCTGTTGTACCCGAAAAGCTGCAACCTCGTCTGTAAGTTTATTCTGGCCAGCCAGCAACTGCCCTAGTAGATATCTTGTACTGGGGTCTCCCGTATTCGGACCGGGATTCAACTCAACATCCCCGCAGAGCATGAGCTTTCACACATGATAAGCACTTCACGAACAACAGAAATGCGCTGACGTGGGCACAGCAGAACCAGGGGACAGCGGTAATCGCTCATAATTGTGGAATAATAATCACTGGCCTGCGTGAAGCAGAGGAAACGCGTGTTAGGCCACATGCCTATGCTCGGTCCGCCGTGCCCACTGAACTCGAAGGCTTGTGGATAGTCTTTTGAAGGGGCGTTCGATGACGTGACGCCGCTGGTAGACGGCACTAAGCTAGTAATGACACGAGGCACAGGAGGGCAGCAACAGGGCATCGCTGATACGGATTAGGCCGCCAGGCATGTGCCGTTCGTTGATTCATCTTGCTCTGATGACGTTGCGGCAAGGCTTAAAAAAAAAAAAACTTGCGTGAAGCAGAGGAAACGCGTGTTAGGCCACATGCCTATGCTCGGTCCGCCGCGCCCACTTACGGAGGACCGAGCATTGGCCATTTCGTAGTCATTAGTAGTCATTACAAGTCATTTCAGTCATTATTAGTCATTACTGGTCATTACTAAGCATTTTAGTCATTTCTAATCAATTATAGTCCTTACAAGTTTGGTCATTTCGTAGTCATCACAAGTCATTTCAATCATTATTAGTCATTACTGCTCACTAGTAAGCATTTTTAGTCATTTGTGATCAATTGTCGGCATTACAAGCCCTCGTTAGACATATTCGTCATTTCAGAGTCATTAGTAGTCATTACAAGTCATTAGTAGTTACTTCATTCATTACTACTAATTACTAGACATTTCTAGTCATTTCTAATCAATTGTAGTCATTACAAGGCGTCGTTAGACATATTGGTCATTTCAGAGTCATTATAGTCATTACTAGTCATTCTTAACCTCTATCAATCTCTATTGTAACGTTATCATTCACTAACTGCCACTATCAATAATTCTTCATTCTTTACTTTGTCTTCAATCTGTCTTCATATGGTGTGATGACGCTTCGGCGGACACTCCGGTGGTCAGGTCTGCTGACACAAACTTCACCATGAGCCTAGAAAGGCTTTCGCCTTTTAACTCTGGCCCCTCTCTAGCGCGACCGTGCTCTGGCGCTAGAGTCTACGGGAGCGGTCATAGAGTTAGCTACAATTACTAGAGAAGACTCTTTCGCTGCCGTCATTCAGCCACCATAGGAATGATGGGTATTACATGGAGCTGTCTGATCTTCCTGCTTGGGGCTTCATACATTCTTGTGCCTTCGTTTATTACGCTTTATCTGTACATAAACTGGCCGAAATTTCAAAGCAAATTATGTATCTTCTAATGCAGAAGGGAATAAGACTTTCCAAGCACGCAATATCGCTGCTAAGTGCAGTGGTTCCACTTGTTCATGCGACCGTCGCGTAATGGTTCTAATATCGGAACTCTGTGCTAGTGGTCCTGTGTTCGAATCCGGACGTCGGAAAACCTTAATAATGTTCCGTTAGTTATTTACAACGCAGTACTTTCTTAAAGATGATCAGTTTGCGAAGTCACGAAACCATTTAAAGCAAGAAGAACGAAATTTAGGCAGATCAATGTACTACCCATCTTTTCCATGCTGGTCATAGATGCTGGCTGAACCATAGAGTTTCATACAATAATTACTATAGAGGAACTATGGCGCTAGTGTCTATACGGGAGCTGCAATGCAAGCGGTTGTACCAGCATGGGAATTATGGGAGGTACATGAATTTGACTAAACATCGTCCTTCTGGCTTCAAACGGCTTTGTGACATTACAAACTTGTAATTTTCAACAATCTACTCTGTAATAGGTAATTAAACAGAACATTATTAGAATTGTCCGACGGCAGGTTTCGAACACAGGACCTCTAGCACAGGAGCCGGATATTGAGACCATTAAGCCACGGACGCATGCATCGACAAGTGATGTGAAACGCCCTTATGAATTTATCGCGGGCATGCCAGTGCCTCGAGACGCTTGGCACATTTCGATATGGCCACCTCGACAAGCCCAGTCGTTGCAGTTAGTAGCGATTGTGCGTGCTCGCGGCGTATTCTGCACTTCGAAGACTATAGATTGCTCTGAAATTTACGGCAATGAGATTTATATTGCGTAATAAACAAAGCCACAAGGACGTCTGAATCCACAAGCACGAACATCAGACAAATTCATGTACTTCCCATCATTCCCATGGTAGGACAACTACTGCAGTGCCAGAGTTCCCTCTAGTGTATTGTAGGAAAGTCTATGGGCTGAACTGTCCCGACTGCAGCTCCCGTAGACACTACAGCGCCACAGTTCCCTCGAGTAATTGCACGAAACTCTATGGGAGCTGCAAGCGGGGCGGTTCAGCCATAGAGTTTCACAAAATAATTGCTAGAGGGAACTCTAGCGCTGCGATCGTTCAGCCACCATGGGAATTACATGGATTTGTCTGATCTTCATGCTTGTGGATTCAGACGCTCTTGTGGCTTTTGTTTATTACGCTTTATCAGTCTTCATTGTCCTAAATTTCAAAGCGATCTATACTTTTTCTAAGGGCAGAATACTCTACGAACGCGCACGATCGCTACTAATTGCAGTGGTTCAACCAGTCGAGGTGGCCAAATTGAAACTCGCGACGCGTCTCGAAACGCTGACTTGTCCGCAAGAAATTCATAAGGCCGTTCTATGCCGCTTGTCGACGCATATGCGTCCATGGCGTAATGGCTTCAATATCGGGCTACCACGCTAGAGGTCCTGTGTTTGGACCCTACCGTCGGACAATTTTAATAACAACCTAACGAATTCTCACTTCCATAAATAATCTGCGCCTTTGGCCTAATCCGCCTAAGATGTATCAATATTACTTCTGTTGTGTTTGTTGTTCGGTTCTGTTTACGGCATGGAACAGCCGGTAAATTGCCAACGAACTATAATGTGTCACCGCACAAGAAATTTTGTGCGGACGGGTTTTCCAGGCCGCTCATCAGCGTCCTGCCCAAAGGCTGTAACACAACTCACGCCACCTCTTTCCCACAATTGATTAATTGAGGAGAAATTTCAGAAAAATTCACAGTTTTCACAAAAGTGCCAAAGTATGGAGCAAAGACGGAGATTGTCTGGCGCAAATACGGAGATCTGCCGCTTTGAACATTTCTTTCTTTCATTTTCTTAGTTTCATTTCATGCCTGACTGGCTTGTTTATAATAGTTGCTCGTAAAGGTCATACTGCGAAATACACAGCACACGCTTGAGGACCTTGCGATTAATATTTGAGTTTGCTGTGCCAAGCTTACGTGAAGGTGGCACTGCTTATAAATGGTGGCGGTTTTCCAGTTGGCTAAGTACGCTACTTTTTAGGAAATACATTTTACTATTAAACACGGCACAGTTTTCGGCACGTCATTCGCTGAACACATCATTCGCGTCAGCGGACATCAGGATCTCAATGACAATCACTAATGAGTTGTATAATACTATTCACAAATTAACTTCTGCATTAGTTATATCAGAGGATACGGCTGAATTGCAAAATTTGAAACCGGGTGGTACATAAATAACTGCCATTTGCTAGGCCTTGGGTCAGCGTTGAGAAATGCTGAAAATGCGCTGCCAAATACATTGGTGTTCCAGCGAACATTTTACCGCGCTGTGAAAGTGTACAGGAAGAGTGCAAAGTGGAAACATGGCATGCAGTTTGTCCCTGTTACAGAAAATGTTGTTTATTCGATTCCTTTTTCTTGCAGCCTAGACTATATCGGTCAGACTGGAAGATGCTTGAACATTCGACTAAAGGAGCACCTTAGTTCTTTGAAGGGTTTTGCGCATTCGCACCCTTCTATGCATTGACGCGACTGTGCGTGTCATCCGGTTTTTGAAAGCACTATTGTGCCGTTCAGACACCTTGAAAAGCTCTCACGCGAATTAGTGGAGGCTTTCCACATTAGAAAGAAAGGCTCAATATGTCAGTCAGCCTACATATTCACTGCAAGATAGCGAGGTTGCCTTCTTAGATCTTGGGTAAAGCGACTAGTTGCCTCGTGCCTTAGTAATTCGTTTATTACGCTGGCTAATCAGCCGTGACATGTGTAACGCCATCGAAACATGCGCATTTTTTTAATAGTGTATCTGCGTATGCCGGGGTGGCCGGGTGTTGGTCGTGTGACGCGTGTTATATAATGGTTGTTTTCTTCCAATAAACTTCAGTTGTGAGTCAGCTCCGTATTGTGTCCCCTTCTATCCCTTTTATTCGTGTCTTTCGCGCTGTAGCTACCATGAAAAAAGCAGTCATCGTCAAAAAATCAAAAGTATGCAAGCGTGAAAATATGGCGCACTGACGTCATCGTGACCGCCACATTTTATTTATTTATTTATTTATACATACTGCAGTGCAATTTGCGCTATAGCAGGAGTGGGTTAAGAAAATGTACAGAAAATGCATTGCAGTATACAGCGGTAAACACAAGTGAACACTGTTAAAGAGCACAGATGAAAAGGAAAATACACAAAAATACAAGTGAACACTTTTACAAAAGAGCACTGGTGAAAGTATACACAAGTTATACAAATGCTGCCAGGCATACCCATGCCTGATTATGCCCATACCCATACCCATGATTATGCATCTGGGATAGCGGTTGCAAAAATTTGGGATGAGCATGAGCGAATGGATCCAGGTAATGAATTCCAGTCTTCGATTGAGCGGGGAAAGAAGCTGAATTTGAACATGTTAGTACGTGCGTAGTAGGGTATTAAGTTTAGGTCATGATGTCTTCTCGTTGATGATCCCGGCATGAAGTTAATGTAATTATCATTTGAGAGCCTAACTGAAGAATTGACAATGGAGTGCAAGAATTTTAATGAGTCGACACGGCGACGAGAAGAGAGCGTGTTTAGGTTCAAGGAAGGAAGTGCTAAAGAGGGCGAAAAGTCTCGATCGTAACGATGACATATAAATCGCACAGCTTTTTTCTGTATAGCCTCTAGTTTATTAATTTCTAACTGCTTATGCGGGCTCCAAACTACAGATGCATAATCAAGAACAGGGCGGATTAGAGATTTATACATTAGTAGCTTTGTGTCTTTAGGAGATCGGGTTAGCGTTCGCCTCAAGTAACCTAATTTTTTTAGTGCTTTACTGCATATGTAGTCAATGTGTTTGGACCATGACATGTTATGCGTAAAAATGACACCAAGATACTTATACTCAGAAACCTTATCTACTGTACGGCCATCGGACGAGTAACTGAAAAGGGAGGGGGAAGATTTGTTGCAGAAAGACATCAGAACGGTTTTATTGAAATTAATGTTCATTTGCCAAGTGTTACACCAATCGCAAAACCTAGAAAACGACTCTTGAAGGCGATAATGATCATTAGAAGATTTAATCACTTCATATAAAACGCAGTCATCAGCATAGAGACGGATGTTAGAAGAGCAGTGAAGTGGCAAATCGTTTATGTATAATAAAAAAAGAAGTGGCCCAAGGACGGAGCCTTGGGGCACACCTGATGTCACATCAACAGTAGCGGAGTCAGTCGAACTGTAAGAGACGAACTGGGAGCGAAATGAGAGAAAGCTTAAAATCCAGTTAACCAAATGAGGGTTATTCAGTACAGCATTAAGTTTAGCAATAAGTTTAGAATGTAAAACGGTGTCAAATGCCTTCGAGAAATCTATAAAAATTGCATCGACCTGGTTGCCTACGTCAAGGTTAAATGAAATGTCATGTGTGAACTCAACTAGCTGCGTTAACGTGCTAAAACCGCGCCTAAACCCATGTTGCTTGTTAGACAATAAATTATTTGATTCCAGAAAGAGCGTGATGTGCTTATGAATGATGTGTTCCAACATTTTGCATGACTGTGACGCCAGTGAAATTGGTCTGTAATTCGACAAGCACTGCTTATCTCCAGATTTATAAAGAGGGAGCACTTTGGCTAACTTCCATGAAGAAGGTACAGTAGAGGATGATAAGGACTTTCTGAATATGACGGACAGATATTTTGATGACCACAACGAATAACGAACAAGGAACGCATTGTGTATCCCGTCCGGACCGGTGCATTTCTTAACATCCAGGTTTAATATAAGGTTGAGGACGCCTTCGCAGTTTATCTCAACGTCACTGATTGCTTCAGAAGAAACTATAGTGGTAAGTGTCGGGATAAAGTTGTTATCGCAAACAAACACGGATTGGAAATACTTGTTGAATGCATCGGATATCACCGCCGGGTCGTTGGTGACGTCATTATCTATTCTGAAAGAACTGGATGAAGCATCGCGAGGTAAAATAGAAGACCAAAATTTTCGTGGGTTAGTTCTTAACAAATTGTGCAGGCGAACGCGAAAAAAGAAATCCTTGGCATTTTGCAACATAAGATTCAGTTCTTTCTTTGCCTTAACATATCTATCCAATGCCATGGGATCAGTGCCTCTTCTGGAACGCCTTAACCTTCGAACGCGACGGGACAAATGCAAGATATCGCGAGTCATCCAAGGAATGTTAGAATTTTTTTTCTTAGTCTTAATGGGCACAAAACGTTCGATACATGATTTGACAAGACGCTCAAAGTAATTAGCAAGGCAGTTGACGTCCTGGTTGTCTGCAAGTGCACTAAACGTATCGAAATGATGAGATAAGGCATCAGTAATGGAGTTGTCGTCCGCACGAGTGAAATCAGGGAAACTAGTAAACGTGTAGGGTGATTTAGAAATTGGACAGGAGAGTGACACTAAGACGCCTTTATGGTCTGAAATACCATCAATTACGTCGCAAGAAAAGTCACGTTCGGCTAGGTTAGCGCTTTAAAAAACTAAGTCAAGGACGGAATTTAATCTGGTTGCACTAGGAACAACCTGGGTGAGACCAAAGGACAAGGAAATGTTGATTAGTTCTTTACAAATAGCTGTGTCGCGACCGACTGCAGACAATGACGGCCAGTGGATGCCAGGGGCGTTGAAGTCACCCATACAGATAAAACTCGACTACATTCTACATTCACATTCTACTACAAACTACATTCAAGCACTGTAGCATGGTGAGAAGCTGCGTTAGTCGGACGTCACGTGAGAACTATCTATATATTTCGCCTACCAGCTGGTTTTAATTTTGTAATTGCAACATTCTTCCTAACATGGTTAATTAAAACACAATTCGCGAATTTTATTTAATTATTCCAGCTATAATAGTGGCTATAACCCAGATCCAGGCGTATACGCTGCCGCAAATACTGCTCTGTCAACGAAAAAGCTTCTCCGTTCCCGCCCTGCTGTTTTTAACGGACGCTTATCGACAGCAATGGTGAGAACTCTCGACACACGGACACGGCCAAGCGAGTCAAGAGCCCCTAACAGTTGTCGCTGTAAAATACCCGACAAAAACGGTTCGTGCAGCTGAGAATGATTTTGCCTACCGTCCTGACGCTGACATCTGGATTGCCTTCGCTGATTTACGTTTGTTTTCTACTGGTCTGTACTGCGAAAGCGCTTTTATGTCTAGGTTTCTCTCTCACAAGCTTCGTGCCAAACATCTGTACTAGATTTTACTGTATCACGCACTGACCTATAGTGTCGCTGTGATCCTCTCGTGGCCATGGAAACGCTTCCCATGGCATGCAGCTTCTGCGTTTGCAGGAGTGTGCTTGTATACGTCGTCTCTGTTTTCGTCCGGCTCTTCACGCTGTTTTCACCCCCTTTTGCGTTTAACGAGTGCGATACTGCATTAAAAAAATTCATCTGCCCTTCCACTCTGTGAAGAAGGACGAACAGCGAAGCTGTGATGTGTTTTACCTCAATCGACGCATCTTTGTATATATTATTATTATTATTATTATTATTATTATTATTATTATTATTATTATTATTATTATTATTATTTAGCCTTGGCGACTATGACGTAACCACAACACAGAATGTCCAGTAGTGGTAACAGTATGTATAGGACGCAGGTGGCCGTTAAACCGAGCCTCAACGTGAGCGACGATATGGGTTGACCGGGGCGCACTCAAAGGAGCACAAGAAACAAAGCACGTTTGTTTGTAATTTGCGATTGGGCATACTTCATACTTAATTAGCTGACTGACACTTGGGAGGACTATAGAGTTTTATTCTAGTGGACAAACCTGGGGCTTTCCGTTTCCCTCCTGTAGAAGTCCACGTATTGACAGCAGACGGGAATTCCACAAAATTTACAACTTTACTGTGAACTACGTAATTAAGAAAAGCAGATGAAACTCGGCATAATGTTAGCGTCGTCTTAGTGGCTATTTGTCATGTAATTTGTTTCTGGATAGTTTCGATAAAACAAGAGTAACAGCAGTTTTGTGTAACCATACTCCCTCCGTAGACGGCCATGTATTGACAGCAGACGGGAATTCTGTAACGTTTGCAACTTCACTGTGAACTGACTAAATAGAGTGTTCTTAGCGGCCAATTTCAGTATGATTTTTTTTCAAGATACCTACATTACATTGAGAGCTACAGAGCATTCGCGAGAAACTGGAGGCGAAATTTTTTTCGTGTCGACGCGACGCGTAGACGGACGGACATCGACCACCGCCGGAGGGTATCTACGAGTAGCTATACATATACAGCCTCGCTGTAAAAAGAAAATACTGTATATAGTATCAGAGCCATATTTCTTTTTTTGCGGTTGCCGTGTGCTTCCGTATTTATCTCCTGAAGCAGAAAAACACCGATAAGATATGCCGTGCCTTTCGCATTCACGAAATCAGATTTAACCGAAGGATATGCCGATATCCAAGAGCAATAGTGAGCGAGAAAAAAAAAAAGCTGGCAGGCAGTTATTTTGAGGAATCACGTATTAAAAATTGCATCAATTAACTTCTGAGGTTTCGCGTGTCAAAGCCACGACTTGATTATAACGCTCGCCATAGTGAGGGACTTCTGATTAATTTCATCCGCTTGAGATCCTTTAACGTGCGCACAATGCACGGTACACGGCAGTTTTCGCATTTCCGTCCCATCGAAACGCGGTGACCGCACATGAAAACAGAGCAGGTTAAGCACAGATCGCGCACTAGAGGTGCGCTCTCCCTTGCGCTATCGCGTCCGAACTTAAGGGAATGTTTGATACTGGCGTTCTGCGTGGGAAGATAACCTTTCTGCGGTGTTAAAACTCATGTAGGCGCTGTTGCCGGCAGAATGCTCAGTGCCGCTAATGCAGCTCGCGTACAGCCAGAATGAGATAATCCTCAGATTGAGAACAGTCCTCGAAAAGCTCAAGCGCCTTCTCAATGTCCCGAAGCAGGTGCAGTTCTATACCCTTTAAAAGAGCAGACTGTATCTGATGCAAACAACCATACCGCTGCGTCAGGCTAAGAAGCTAAGGTCCCGATCGACGTTTGTGAGCCATTTTAGAGTTCCGAGGCATCAGTTGAAGTCGCAACAAACAGCGCAGCAGACAGCAATAGTTCATTTCACTTAGAGGACCCCCCCCTTCCTCCACACACACACACACACACACACACACACACACACACACACACACACACACACACACACACACACACACACACACACACACACACACACACACACACACACACACACACACACACGCACGCACGCACGCACACACACACACACACACACACACACACACACACGCACGCACGCACGCACGCACAAACACACACAAACACACACACACACACACACACACACAAACGCGCGCGCGCGCCTAGCTTTTGCTGCATAGCACTCGGAACGTGATCGGCACGCTTATCTCGATTCTCCGCGCGCGATTGGAAGAAAAACCCACAGGGTTTGTTCGAGTCCCACGCGAAATTTCTTCCGCCATCGTTTTCCCCCTTCCCCGGAAGTGCCTTTTCCTCAGTCGCTGAACGGCGATAATAGATTATACATGAATTCCCCCTCCTCCCCCTTCCCCCAAACGCACCTTACAAAACACTGCTTCTACGATCGCTTGACAACTCGCTGTCTTGCTGCGCTGTCGGCAGGGTATATAAAAGGGTCACTAAGCAACGTACAAGAAGCACGGTAAAAAAAGAAAAGAAAGAAGGAACGCGGTCACTGGAGACGCCGCAGAATATTTCCAGCACGAACCTGCTCAGACAGCGCCTGGGAAGGAGGACGTGTGGTACGCCCTCTTATCCGGTAATTGCCAACAAACACCTAGCACTGGCATTCCCGGCCTGCTAGGCCGCCGTTCCGTTCGAGTCCGCCCCAGGTGGTGACCGCCGAAGCAAAGATCAAGTTGTATGTCGGTTGAAATATTTTCTTCCCACCACGGAGCACCGAACATGCAGAACATCGCCGCCGTCTTCCCTAGTTGCATTTTAACGCGATAGCGTTAAGGAGCTCGTGTCGCAGAAAAGCCGGTGTCGTCGGCGTCGGGTGTCGGCGTCGGCGGCGTTGACCGTGAGCGATAAATCACGGCAGGCGCTTCATAAATAAAAAGCAACTTCCAAGATTGGCCCGGTGGGAATCGAACCCAGGTCTCCGGAGTGTGAGACGGAGACGCTACCACTCAGCCACGAGTTCGATGCTTCCAAGCGGTGCAAACGCGCCTCTAGTGAATGCGGTGTTGCCTTCGAAACGAGCCGTGGAAAGTTATACTGCGGTGTATATCGGTAATTATGAACATGTAACGTACAGAAGTCACAATTACACGAGTTGCGAAGTGCGTTTCCGCTGCATTTCTTCTGCGCTTTCCGCACACGCAGAGCCATCTTGCGGCAAACACAGAAGACCCCCTCCTCTCAATGTACGGCGCTGCCCCGACAGGAGGAGCGCCGCGCGCGCATTGGGACCGCTGCCAGGCGCGTCGCGGGACTCCCTCTCCCCTGACGACGCTTCGCCGTGCTTCCGGTTTAGATTACTATCTATCTCTCTGCCCGTGCCGATCACGACGTGGCGTAGATCGTTTCCCCTCCGAGACACCGAGTTCTTTGGTTCGTTTCGTTCGCTCAGGCGCACGTTTCGTCGCCGCGCCGAACGCTGCGTTGCTTGACGCTCACCGCGTGATAGGTGGGCGCTAAGTCCGATGCGGGGCGCATCGTAAGTGATTGCTGTGCCGTAGCGCATTGTCTTATACCCCTTGGCGGGTCGACGGGAACGCTGTCGCGTCCCACTCTTGAAGGCGAAGCTTAAGCGTCCTCCAATTTTTTCATCCCTCAGACAATTCCGCTGTTTTTTGCGATACCGAAGCACTACAGGCACCGCATTTTAAGTCCTGTGCTATCCTTTTAATTGACTTATTTGCTTTGTAAATAGAGCGTATGTTTACGCGTTAATTATGTTGTTTACATTAATGCTTTATTACTGAGCCTTCCGAGCATACCAACGCTTTAATCACGGCTTTCATACGCTCATACATCGACTACGCCTGGGGTCCACCTTGCTTCCTGCATGGAACCAAGAAGACATCACCCGCTGCCTTGTATCTCCTATAACCCGGATGCGTCTGTGGGCTATCTGCTCATCGAGTGTCCGCAATACGAGAAGCAGCGAGGGACCCTGCGCAGCCGCTTGAACCGGATGGATGGATATCCCTTATCCGTGAACAAGGTTCTTGGTTCCTGGTCATGCCCAGACAAACAAAGGCACGCTGTCAAAGCACTTTCTGACTTTCAGAGAGATGGTGACCTTATTCATAATCGTCAAATACCATCACGTAAAATACAAGGGACGAACGTAGAAGATATATACACAGCACTGTGTATGTCTAAATTCGTCCCTTGTTTTTTACGCACTGGTACTTGACGACCATAAATAGCCAACTAGCCCGAATTTCAGCTCTAGTGAAGATCTTATGCAGTTCCTTTGAAAGACGATTGATCGCGGCTGTGCTTATCATCTGACTTTGTGCACGCTTATGTCAACTTGCACTTATGTTTCCTCCTTTCGTGGAACGTACTGTCAATGTCTTACATGGTTAAAGAACCCCAGGTGGTCAAAATTTCCGGAGTCCCCCACTACGGCGTGCCTCATAATCAGAAAGTGGTTTTGGCACGTAAAACCCCATATATTATTAATGTCTTACATGTAGTATTCATGTGTTTTATTATTCACTGTGTGCATGGTTTCCTTTTGTTTTATTTTTCGGCACGCAGATCTATCCTCCATGCCACAGCCCCCACCTGAATATTTTTTTTTCTCTGTGTTTCTGTGCTTTAGGCACCGTTCTGGTAACGCGCGCGGTTACTGGACGTTCGTATGTGTTGCAGGTACATCGCGCCCTGACTATGCATATTGTTTAGCAGGCAATGCCCGAATTAAATGATATTCTACTATGCACCACCATTTTTTTAGTTCTACCTTTCTTCCTTCCTTCAATTTTTTTCTGCATTCCTTAGTCACTGGAGTTTTTTTTTTTGTGTGTGATTGGGATAGCTGTCTCTTTGATGGCCATTTTCCCATGATCTCATCATTTCTTAAACAACATACCCTCATTGATACAGTCATGAGTAGACGTTCAAACGGTCATTAAAGTAAGTGGCGTTTGTCTAGGGGCGAAAGTCACGCCATGAATACGCCGTACGGCGTATTCATGGCCACGGATATATCGTATGAAACGTCCTAGCGTGAGCTGTGCTAAGATTCCGTGCAGTGGAGTTGGATGGACTGATGGATCTGTGACGGATTTTGTGAACATCCCTTCCAGAATGGGATGAAGGTGATGCCACCAAGCTCGTTATCTGTACCTTTCTATTGCGTTTATTTTCGTGTAAACGAACCATCGAATATTTAAAATAAATATTGCCATAAATAAGGTATGTCCTTTCTTTCTGTGTCTTACCTACCTTTATTACTTGGGAGAAAACAACGCTAAACACGAGACACAGAACTAGAAAGCACTTGATACCGAGCTGTCGACGTAGAATCTATAATATTTGGGAAGGTGGTAAATAAACCTTAAAATGGATACGAAAAAGAAGAACATAGAGATAGATGTAAAACTCGAATGACAAAAGCAGGGTGTCTATCGGAAATTTTGTCCGATTATTGTTCCGGTTCTGCGCCCGAGCGATAATTATAATGGTTCGGACCGGTTAGGAGCTTTATTAACCTTTAAGTCTGGTTCAATCGGTCTCGAAAAAAGAAAAAAAATCTGTGAGGGCCCCTGGGAGGACGAAGAAGTCGACCAATCCAATCCAATCGCATATTGCGTAGGCTGAGCAGTCGTCGAATAGGAATGAGAAGAGATACACTCCTAATGATATATCGTTTGTATACGTTCGCCCTGTATTAGAATTTGGTTGCGTGCTCTTCTGTGGAGCCCCAGCCTACATGTCCCGTCCTTTAATCCTCTTAGAAAGAGAAGTATTACGTCGGTGTTTAGGTCTTCCCAAATTTGTTGTAAATTCTATTCTTTATCTAGAATCCCATGTTCCTCGTCTTTCGTGCAGGTTCCGGCTTTTGACAGTGCAGACATTCTTAAGGATTTATGAATCACCACTGCGACATCCCCAAACAATCTTTATTTCACAACCTGCGTTGTTTTTCGGTGTCAACTGGCCGCGACTACTTACTCCGCAAATTATATTCGTGTAAAAAAAAATACTTGACTCTTTGGGCTGGCGCATATGCGATGTACTTCCTATTCTCGACAGAGCTGTTGCAACGGATATTAAAAATTGAATGATGGGGTTTTACGTGCCAAAACCACTTTTTGATTATGAGGCACGCCGTAGTGAAGGACTCCGGAAATTTCGACCACCTGGGGTTCTTTAACGTGCACCTAAATCTAAGTACACGGGTGTATTCGCATTCCGCCCCCATCGAAATGCAGCCGCCGTGGCCGGGATTCGATCCCGCGACCTCGTGCTCAGCAGCCCAACACCATAGCCACTGAGCAACCACGGCGGGTGCAATGGATATTCAATTTGATGACATTTTTTCTAATAATGCGAAATTACTTCCACACCATATTCTAGACGGTATATTACAAGATCATCTGAAGAACCTTCAAACAAACATTGTAATTGCGACAGATGTTTCACCATCTGAAGAAAAGTCAGGCGTAGGAATATTTTCCCCCATTCTTGATTGGACATTTTCTCTTCGGCTGCCAGATTTCATACCGATCTTTTTAGCCGAATTCATGGCCGTAGTGCTGGCATCACTAAATTAGGACCATCAATTACGTCAGCCGTGATAGTCACTGATTCGTTATCATTGTGCTCACCCCTTAGTGCTTCTGGTGATTCTCGCGTGATGAGGACATTTCAATCATTGGTACCTATAGGTACTTGAGAAGCGTGCGTTTGATTTGGGTGCCTGGCCACAAAGTACTAATTATAAATGAAATTGCAGATTATCTAGCGAAGGCATAGATAAGTGGCCCGATTCTTCCTTACTGTCCATTGACTGCTCATGTTACTGCTGCTAGATTTCGCAGGAGTGTCATAATGTAGGCAGTATCAGGCTCAGCAATTACGAAATCTGTGGATTACGGACATCTCCTACACCCTTGGCACAGAGATTTTTGCCGAACACGGAAAATTGAAGTGTCCATCACGAGCCTGCGCTGCCGTATACCTTCGTTTACAGGTCTGGTCTGGTCCCCTCACCATTATGCTCATTCTGTGGCGAAGCGGAGACAATAGACCATTTCTTGTTGTCTTGTATGCGTTTTTCTAATATAAGAAAACGACTGCTCGAAATCCCGCTTCGCACTGTTGGACTAAATTTATCAGTGCCTGTGATCCTATCTTTTGGAGCCTCCATTATTGGGTTCAGTCACAGAAATGTTTGCTTGGCAATCCAAAATTACCTGATTGAAACCAATCAATATCCGTCTTCGACTGACCAGTCTCCCTCACCACCATAGCTTTATTTTAGTTCTTTTCTATTATTATTATTATTATTATTATTATTATTATTATTATTATTATTATTATTATTATTATTATTATTATTATTATACCCAGTTTTCTAGTGATTTTTTTTTCTCCAAACACAAAACGTCTACTTTTAAACTCCAATGTTGCAATTGTTAACTCCCTTATTATTATTTTTTGCACCTGATTTAACCACCCGATTCATGACCAATCCCCCACTGTGGGTATGTGCCACGGCCACACAGGACAACAACAACAACCAATCCAATCTACTGCGTACGCGTTGACATCGGCTCCGGCTTTCATAAATGTTCTCGAGTGGTTCTTCCTGCGGAGCCGGGTGATTTATGCTCTAATCGACGTGGCAAGTCAAGAGGGCTCTGCCGATACCGGACTTTCGTCGGTTGAAGGGCTTTTCGTCGTTCTGTGAGTGTTCGAAACACGGCGAGGAGACGCGGGTATAGGCTTAAGCCTGCTCCTGCAGGGCTTGGAACCCATGATGGATGTTGTGGAAGGAGAAGAGATTACTCAAGAAGAGGCATGCGACCCGGGATGGACGGTGGCGTACGGCTGACGGCCCGGCACGCGCAGGGAAGAATATTCTTCGGCTCAAGACAGCGGAAATATACGTGGAGGGACGGCGGCGGCACCGCCGCACCACGCGATGCGATACGACGCGTCACCGCTGCTTCGAGGCTCCCTCGATTGCCGAGGGATACTTTCGCATCATTGTGAGACCGCGGGACGGCCTGAATGTAAACAAGGTCAGTAAAATACGTTTTGAGCAAGCCTTCGCCATAGCAGCATCCTTGGCTATGGCCGCAATCGAAGAGGACACGACGTGTCCCAGTGGAGTTCAGAACATTTTTGTGGTGTGCGCCCCACACGAGAAAAACGCGGACGAGTACGCCCGAGTGCAGCAAATCAGGCTCGGCGAAGGCACGTTTGGGATGGCGGCGTACCTGGCCCCACCCGAGAGTATGTGTAAGGGAGTCATAAGAGGAGTCGACGTGGAAGTCAGCGAGGCACAACTCAGAGCGACGATTGTAAATCATCGCAATCCGGGCGCTTTGGAGGCCAGGCGGACCAAGAACACCACCACCACCACGGTGGTGGTGGTGCTTTCGAGGGCATGATGGTGCCCAACTACGTGGCATGCGGCGCAAGCCTATTTCGCTGCATGGTTTACCGACGCCACACCCAAGTCTGCTACGAGTGTGGAGGACTGGGACACCGGGCTGACGTGTGTCCCAACCCCGGAATTAAGCAAGCAGTCTCGCACCTGCGGCAAACGATCGCCGGCGGAGGATCACCAGTGCGATCCGAAATGCACGTTGTGCGGTGGCCCGCACCCCACAGCGCCCAAGGAGTGCAGGGACAAATTTCAAGTTCCCCATATCGTCAGATGACGACGGTGACAGCGGCGCCGACGCGTCGAGCAGTGGCAGCTGGGGACCGACGTCAACACGGCGGGCAGCAGCGCTAGAGTCACTCAGTGACTCTAAGCAGCGCCGCTCGCGTACGCCATCTGCGTGGGAGCGCAGCACCGAGAGAAGCCGCTCTCGCACGCCAGCTGCGCGGAAGCGCGACGCAAAAGAACAGCAGATGCGAGACGATTAAGCAGCTCACCCGGGAGAGATGGCTAGACTTCTGTAACACTCTGGCACACCGTTCCGGTGCAGGGCGCTTGTGGCGCACTTTCCGAGCTATCAATGGTCAAATGAAGACTAGGAATAACATAGAGAACATCCTGATCCGCACCGGTCAGACCGTCGACGAACTAGAGCATGAGGCAGCATACGCCTTTTTTCCCGCAGCCCGTTCCTTTGCAACCGTCCGATATCTACACCCCTCTGCCGTCTGAGAACTCCGACGGTATCAATGCTCCATTCAGCCTGTTTGAGTTGGAGCTAGCCCTTTCACAAATGAAGCGGAACAGTGCCCCAGGACAAGACGGGATCTCCTGAAGCATGCTCCGCAACGCAGACACAGCTACTAAGCACAAGCTCCTAGAGTTGATCAACAAGCATTGGCAAGACGGCTCCCTGCCTAAGCACTGGAAGCATTCCGTTGTCATACCTGTACCGAAACATGGCAAGCAACCGACGCAACTCGACAATATGCGACCAGTCTCACTTACTCCAACCATTTGTAAGTTAATGGAAAATATGGTTACCACACGCTTCTCCCACCACCTCGAGGAGTGTGGGTACTTCCACCCCTTCCAGACCGGATTCCGGCCGCAGTTGGGCACACAGGATAGCCTCTATCTTCTGCATACCACCATCAACCGCCAGAGGAAATTTTGCAGAGGACGACCAGGCATTCTAGTAGCAGTTGACTTGAAGAAAGCTTTTGATACCATTGGCCACCCTGCTATTATCAAAGCAGTCGAAGGCACCTAAGCAGGCACCAGAATTGTAAACTTCGTGAAAGCATTCTTAAAAGACAGGACATATGAATTTCAGCTATCTCCCGGTCATTTAGCCAGGCATTTCAACTCTGTAGGAGTCCCACAGGGGTCGGTCATCTCCCCTACACTCTTTCGTCAATTTCGTCATGGCCAAGATCGCGTGGAAGTTAGACGCAGTTGAAAACCTTTGGTTTACAATGTACGCTGATGATATAACCTTGTGGTCTATCTATAGGCTCAGTTCAGCTGAACAAGTAACAACGCTACAAAATGCATTGGACATAATTGATCAGGAGCTGAAGCCAACAGGCATGAGGCCCTCGCCGGAGAAGACGCACTACATCACGATACATGACAAACATGGAAGGTCCGACGTAACCCTTTACTTCGATGGCCATCAAATTCGCCAACCGGAAGAGGGATACTTCAGAATATTGGGCATTTCAATCAACAAGGACTGCATGGCAAGCACATGGCTGCAACATTTGAAGCAGCAATGGAAACCAATGGTGCACCTTATCAGGAGGCTAACCCACCACAGCGGAGGGGCAGGAACAGAGGTTGCACGACGGCTTACGGCAGCTGTTCTCATCGCCAAGATAAGGTACGGAGCCCCACATTACGACCTGACGGCTGCAAACTACAAGCGACTTGACAAGCTACACAACATGGCTATGAAGGCAATCACCGGCGTACCAATACACGCAGAAAAAGAAGACCTGCACAGATATTCCGGCCTCCCGACGGTGGAAGCATTGGTTAAAACCCACAAAGATCACCATGAAACGAGGCTGAGGAATACGTAGAATGGTCAGCGACTGCTATCTGTACTGCATGGCACCAACCTGCGCCTGCCAGAGCTGGATCACCTCCTCCCACCCTGGGATGAAATAAGGGTTACGGAACCCAGACCACTTCCTACGAACACTAAAGGTGAAGGCAGGACACACCGAAAACAAAGTATATTAAACGCGCAACAAAAGCTTGAAGGAACAAAAATATATACTGATGCTGCCTTACAATACGATGAACATTCAGGCAAAGTGTATGCCGCTACCGCTCTTTACAGAGAAAATGGGCAAGCACTAGCACACGCCCTGAGCCACAGCGGCTATGCTTACTGGACATCCACCGATCTTGAGCTACTGGCCATCGAAGAAGCCATTCAACTCTGTGAGGTGCGCACAGAAGACACGGTTCACATTTACACCAACAGTCAAGAGGCCCCCAAGCAACTGAACTCCCGATCCTGCACGACTACCATGCGCACCGCATAAAGCAAGCCTGCCGCCACCTGCGGGACAATAGACATGCACGCATTTTCGTACATTGGACACCGGGTCACAACATGAGGGGAGCGGGAACAGTGCGGCTCATGAAGCTGCAGGCGAGAAAATTAGAGAATACCGCCATCGCAGCCGTGAAGTGAGCCCGTCCCTGCTGGACCACACCTATAGCTCCCCGTCATCCGTCGTTGTACCAGATCACCAGATTGCCCGGTTGAAACACGAGAGGAAGGCTTTACTACGGAAGTCCATTCCTGGCATCCTTCCTCCCTTTCCCACTTGCCCTCCCAGAACAGCCCAGGTCCTCATCCACAAAGCGAGAGCTAAGGCATCGAGCGGGCGGATCACGCTGCCCGCTCAGCCCATACTGAGGAGCGCCACGTCCCCATTCCTCTTTCTAGAACTGACGCTGCACGGAAGCTCCGCCTACTTGCTCGGCAGTGCACCGCGTCGCAATGGAATGAGCCACATTTAAGAAATCCGCGACTGCACTCACTTGATCCAACATTAAGTCTTCGAGCGCCATCACAGCTTCGCCGTAGAGACGCCACGCTTTTATATCGACTTTGGTTGGGCGTTGCCTTTACTAAAGCCTATGCCTTCCGCATAGGGATGACCGACACCCCAACCTGTGACCACTGCGGCCATGAAGAATCAATTGGCCATATTTTGTGCACCTGCCCGAAGTACAGTCCACAGAGGGCATGCCTCAGCCAGGAACTAGACCAACTGGACGACCAACCGCTATCCGAAAAAAGAATTCTGCAACATCGAAAGGACCTACCGTCACAGAAGAAGGCCGTGCAAGCGCTTTTGCGCTTCTTGCGATCTACCGGCCTGTGTGAACGACTTTAACTGGAACGCCTTTTGTGTGTGTGTCTCCATGTGTGCGCGTTCGTTTTTTTTTTTGCGTTTCCCTCTCTGTCATCTTTCTAACCCCTATCCCCCATCCCCAGTGTAGGGTAGCAAACCGGAGACTCATATCTGGTTAACCTCCCTGCCTTTCCTCTTCATTCTCTCTCTCTCTCTCTCTAAGGCATCTATTACACCGGATGTTCTGAGCAAGTGGAGAGGAACACAAGTGGAATGCCCCAACTGCCCTGCGATCAACGTCTATCTTAAACATCTGATCTGGTCCTGTCCTGCCACAGCCACCCTCAGCGTCAAGCACGTACCCGACCTCTAAAGGTGGCATCGTACGAAGACTGGGTTGCACTGCAAGCAGATGCCACCAGAAGAATTAACGCTTTGCTGACCTTTGCGAAGGAGGCAGGCATCCTTCCTTTCACCTGATCCATTACCCCTATCTTAGGCCGCGGGCCACCCCTTCTAATAAAAGTTTCAATCAATCAATCAATCAATCAATCAATCAATCAATCAATCAATCAATCAATCAGCGCGACGCAACCGGGCACCGCTCTCGATCCAGAAGGCGCTCGGTGTGCAGCGTGAGGATCCAGGAGGAGCCCAACTGGGGGGACCGTGTCAAAGGGAAGTCGAAGAAGGAGCAACAGAGACCCACGGAGGTAACACGGTCGGCATCGCTAGAGCATGATAGTAAGTCGCACGTGGACGCATTACTTGAGGAAGTTAAGGAGCTTAGAGCGGAGGTACGCTTACTGAAAGCCGCCAAGGCAAACCCCAAGCCCGGTGAAATAGAGGCAAGCTTGCAGACGGCAGAGGTAGTCGAACATATGCCCCGCGTAGGACTCACTAAAGCAAAGCGTAAGGCCCCCTTCCTAAGGACGAGAGCGACTCAGAAACGTCTGAGGGAGAGGCTCAGCAAAGAAAGATGTTGGAGGAGCTACGCAGGATTAGTAGAGAAAATCATGAAAGCGTAAAGCTTTTGGTACAAAAAGTAATGGTAGTAGAGTAAAAGGCGGCGATTAGGGCCAAAGCCAAGGCCCGAGCGCAAAGCAAGGCAGCGAATCATTCCGAGGATGCCCCGGGCGCGGAGCAAGGCATGGTAATGTAGCATCATGGCGGGCGATCACAAAAAAATGTTAATCTGGCAGTGAAACGGCGCTAGTTTTCAAAGACACAAGGCTCCGCTACGACAGTTTTTGGCGAATCAGGTGGAAAAGCCGCAGATTTTGTAATTACAGGGGACACTCTGTGACGTCCCTACCCTCTCTGGCTTCAAAACTGTGTCGGTCAGGAACGAGGAAGGCAGAGGACTAGCCACGATGATGAGAAAAAATTTAGCCTTTATTGAGCATCCAATCCAATCTGGACGGGGTAAGATGGAGGCCCTTTTCGTGGAAATTATACCACACGGGTGGCTTAAGCAGAACGTACTTGTGCTTAATGTCTATAGCCCGCCGCCGGACCAAAGACAGACGTTTAGCTCCCTGCTTAGGAAGCTGACGTCCATAGCCAAGCACTCTCCTGATAGTTGCCGGGGACTTTAATGCCCCTTATAGTGCTTGGGGCTACGTCAGACAGACGGTAAAAGGAGAGAACCTGCTGAGGATCCTGGATGATCTCGCGTTTACAGTAATTACGGACCCAGGGTTTCCAACTAGGCTGCGCACGTCGGTTACGCGAGACACAACACCTGATTTGGCATCTGTAAGAAACGTAGGTAACGTCGCGTGGGCCAATAAGCAGGACAACCTGGGCAGTGATTGATTTATGGCTTTTTTTTCTTCTTCCTAATATTCAAATACATATCAAATGAAATATGAAAGGGTTTCTCTGAAAACTAAGTGAGATACAGCGGGTCGAAAATATTGTTTACCAGCGGGTTAAAGGGAAATCTATGGCCGAAAACTTATGTTTGGTACTTCCTTTGACAAGGCAAATGTGTGTTCTTGAGATGCACATCAATGGAGAAAAAAAATAAAAGCTTTCTCAAACAAAAAAAAATTTCGCATTAACGATAATATGGCCTTCATCAATACTTCTTTCGGGCGAGTTGGTTCATCTTAAAGCATATGGGTAACAGCGCAAACAGACGACCACAAGGAGAGAGACACGCACACACAGGGCGTTTGTGTGTCCATGTCTCTCTCCTTGTGGTCGTCTGTTTGCGCTGTTGCCCATACGATAATATGCCCACCGCGTTCGCTAAGCAGACAACGACGAGGTCTTCAAGTTTTGTCACCAAACATGTGATGCTGCTCACAGTCGACATTTTTTGTGAATATCACTGTTGAGCAGGTACATAAATCCAAGTAAATTGAAAGCCACAGACTAATATTTGGTTTTGTCTAGTGTTTGTAGATGTTTCTGCAAGGTCAGCAATATTGTTGAGTTGCCAGTTAAAGGGTGGACGCCCGACCGGCCAGGGTATTTCGAGTCACGGACTGGGAGGAGCGAACGAGCACATTTACCTCGTTTAGCGAGGCTATCGACTCGCTCACGGAGGACGTAGAGAGGACAACTAAGGTAGCACAAACGGAAGCGGAAGTCCCAAGAATGGACTCGCACCTAGCGCACCTATTGGAGGCCAAATCATCGATTCTGATGAGGTGGAAAACAGAACGGCTAAACCGCAGGCCGAGGAAAAAGGTTGTAGAGCTTAATAGAGAGATCGAGAGATATTGCGCGGAGCTTAATAGGCTACAATGGGACGAGGTCTGCGTGGCAGTAGACGGGTCTATGAGCTCAGGAGGGAAGTGGAACGTCCTCAAGCACCTCCTGGGTGGCGCGCAGACTAAGGGGAATCACAGGCAAACACTCAGTAAATTCATACACAGGCACAAACAGGAGGGAGGGACTGAACAGTCGCTTTTGAATGCGGTCGCGAATAGATAGCTCCCCATAGGGCCAACGCAGGAAAAGGATTATCCGCAGATGGAGTGCGCGAGGGTGGAGGAGCTGGACGCGCCCTTCACAGAATCGGAGATCAGGGCGGTGCTCTACAATTTAAACAGCAGATCTGCTCCGGGTCCGGATAAGTTTTCTAGCAGGCTATTACGAAACCTGGATGCTAAGGCAGTGGAACTATTAACTAAGGAGGTCAACAGGGTATGGGAGGCAGGACTGTTGCCCGACCCTATGGATGGAGGGTGGCTACGGTGATACTCATCCCTAAACCTGGAAAACCCCGTGATTTGGACAACATGAGACCGATATCGCTAACATCGTGCATAGGCAAGGTAGTGGAGCACGCGATTTTGAACACGGTTTCAGGGTACATAGAACGCAGAGACCTCTTCCCACATATGGTTGGTTTTCGGCCCGGTCTATCGACGCAGGAGCTTATGCTAATGCTGAAGTAGCAAATCTTTGATAGCGACACTCGTGACGTGAGAGGGATTGTCGCCCTGGATCTCACTAAGGCGTTCGACACAGTTTTACGTCGATACATGCTGCAGGCCACGGCTGGGATAGGCCTGGGAGTCAAATCCCAGGCCTTCGTCAGGTCACCCCTCATGAATAGAACCGCTACTACTCAGGTGGGGCAGATTCGGTCCAGCCTGCACGGATTGGGGGCTCGGGGTACCACTCCCGCCCCCCCCCCCACTCAGGGATCAGTCATCTCACAACTGCTGTTCAATATAGTCATGAAGGGTCTTTCAGACAGGCTGGGCGGCCTCCAGGTCATATAGGTCATGCACTTAACGCAGATGACATCACGGACAAGTTTCACTGCATAAAGAGCTCTTTATGCAGTGAAGCATCACGACGAAACGACGAGAATAGCTGAGATGCTCCACGTTGATCCCTGTTGTGACTTCGGGGTGGAGGACGAGAGACGTACTCTTTTCGCAGACGAAAAAGAAGCGAAAAGATTTATACAATATTTACAGACAGTGGATGATAGCGTACATGTAGCTGGAGGCGACTCTCGGCTTTCACAAAGTGCCGGTTCTCCCTTAAATCCCTTTGGCGACTCCTCGTCGGCAGGAACCAGGCGGGGCGGGTGATGACGTCATCCACGTCGAATTCTTGATTCGTCGCGGAGAAGTGGGAGCTCTTGTTGCCTCGATGATAGGCACGTGAAATGGCATACACTTTTCTACATGACGCTCGCGTTATTCAGTCGAATATGTTACGCGCCTTGCTTTCGGTCATCATGGTACTAAGATTATTAATTTTTGAAGCTGCACAAGCTGGACACACGGCAGTCGATCGGGTACACGCAAGAACACACGTACGCCCTTCGAGCACCGCAAACGCATCCGAGTGGTTGAATCGGCAGCTACATAGTGCTGCACACACGCGAATGCATCGCTTTTAGCGTGTACCGGCGGAATCTTCATCGCAGTCCTTTCACGCCAAGCAAGTGTTTTTAGAAAGCCAAATAAAGAATCTGATCAATGCAATAGAAATAACTCGCGAAGCGCGTTGATCCGTGCAGGCCGCGACAGTGTTTTTGCCTACGAGTACAATGCATGGCCGTGGATGACATAATACTCAAGCAAAGCTCTGGCGGGTATATAAACATCGTGTACATTACGTATACATTATTGGCGAGACAAATTCTGATTTTTGTGCTATAGTACTCGACACTAAAAAGAATTTGTCCACCAAAATAGCCTCAATAGCCTTCTTCTAACTGGAACCAGGCAGCCAACCAGAAGCCACAAAATAAGCGCTGTTACGAATGGCCTGCAAGGGTACCGACCTACAAAATTTTCCCAGCCAGCTGCTGCTGCGGGGGTGGCGAGCTTCCTAGAAGCGACCGTGGAACCCTTCCCCACCTGCTGCGGCGACACGCTTTGTAGGGACGATGTGCCGCATCAACACCCCCTCGGCGCCGCTATGACTAAACGCGGTCGGCGGACCAAGTATTGTTAGTGGATTCGCCGTCGCCATCACAGCTTGTTAGAAGCGATGGAAATCCTGGGAGAAGATGTCTTACGGCCGTCTCACAGGGCTTAGAAGTCATGGACAGACGCGGCGGCCATTGTCTGCGGAGTCAACACTGAGATGAAGAGGCGCCTGCTCGGGGCTAGACCCATGTCTGCGAAAACCCTCTCACCTTGGTGTGGTCAGTGAAACCTGTGCGGAAGTGAGTGTGTAAACCCTCCCCCTCAAAGGCGGGTCGACAACGAGGCCTTTGAAAGCTCCGTTTGGTCGAACGGCGGTTTTCCCTCACCTAGGGATCTAAGGACGGAGTGTATTTAAAGGAACCCTGTAACGATTTTGACGATTTTCTACAAACGTACTGAGTCGTTAGAGTAGATCCTTCTGATCATTAATTGACACATCTAAGTGCTCCACGTAAAGCGTGTAATTTATCATAAGATTTTGAAAATGCACATCGCTGCCGATCGCAGCACACTGCATGGCGGAATTTTAAGCCGCCCCTACGGATCCGCCGAGAAGCATTCGACCTCGCTCGTGCGATTGCCGAATCCGCAGCATGCTACCAGAGTGAAGAAATTCAGCGTACTTTTTCCTCCCTTCTTGAACTGAGAGAACGGTTGAAGACAGTGTACGTGCCTGATGTGTGGACGGTTATTCATCGTCCCAACTGCACACTGTTTTTAAACATTGTGAACGAGAGCGAACCTGTTCTGCACTCATATATATATATATATATATATATATATATATATATATATATATATATATATATATATATATATATATATATATATATATATATATATATATATATATGACCGTCTCCGTTGATACGAAGATAAGGGCGTGCTTCCGCAGCAAACGCCTAAAGCGTTTTGGAAATTACGTGGTTCCAAATGAGATCAAGGATTTCAATGTTCTCCTCGAACTGCTGAATCGGATGCAACACATTAAGAGCGCCGAGTGTCCGTCTGATGGAATTCCAAATATTGTTTGTGTCCTGGAAAAAAAATAGAGCAACGTATCACAGAGAGCAAAAGGGATATGGTTAGATTTTTGAAAGAACAGGTGACACTGCTTGCAAAAGAACGCGTGCAGTTTTCATCAGAGGTTATGGTACTCGCTTGCATTTTGCACACCATATCCCCTCACGCATACAAATTCCTCAGGTTTTCTGGTCTTGCCACATCCGAGTACGATAAGAAAAGTGTGTTCTTCATTTCAGTTGTCCCCACAGAATGAATCGCGGCATGAGAATTTTCTTGAGTACATCAGCCACAGATCGAAACAGGTGAAGCAACATGAAAAAAGCCATTGTTTTTATGGTAGATGAAGTTAATATCCAACCATTTTATGACTACCAAGGTGGAAATATCAGTGGAGTAGCGGCAAACTCCGATGTGGCCGCTACATCCGCACATGGGTTTATGTTGCAAAGCATGCTTAGTTCTTTTTGGGAAGTTGTTCACATTCTCCCTGCGCGCACACTGAACGCAGAGTCTCTGCACAAGATGTTGAAGGAAGTTATCTTAGGGCTTGAAAAAATAGGTTTCAGATTGCTAGTTGTTTCGGATAATAATTCGATCAACAGGAAAGCACTTAGTATGTTTTCAAGTCCTCCCAAGCTGAGAATCACCTATCTAAATCCAGCTGACGCATCGCGGCCTTTATTTTATGTTGTCGATGCCGTGCATTTACTTAAGTGCATTAGAAACAATTGGTTAAACCAAAAAATTCCAGGAAGCAACCTTTATTTTTCACTATTTGACCTATCAATGAACACTGTGCATCACGACCCCATACAGTGGGCATCATTCAAAGAGCGACGCGAGTAGCATGAACTTGAAACTTCGCAGCTCCTAAAATACAGTTACCACCTCTCCTCAAAAGCATTGAACTCTAACAACTTAGAGAGACAGAATGTCAAGCTCACTTTACAAGTGTTTAATGAATTTGTGGCTGAAGCATTAGATGCCCACAGTGACTTACCAGCATTTCCACATGCTAAGGAGACTGCGAATTTTGTCAGGATAATAGGTCGATGGTGGAAAATTGTCAATGTTAAACACCGCACAAAGGCTATCATCATCGTGATGTGTACGAGCAGCCAGTTTCATGCTTGACATATGACCCTAAGTTGACCTTTATAGATGCCTTGGTGACTTGATAAGCATGATAATGGTACTCTGACAAGAGAAACTCTCACTGCTTTGAGGCACTCAGCTTACGCTTTGCTGGAATTCACGAAGTACTGCATTGTTGAACTTAGCCAAAAGTCCGTGCTTCTTGGGAAGGTACAGACAGATGGTCTCGAACATAGGGTCGGTCAGTACAGGCAGATAGCAGGAGGTCATTATCACATTAGCGTCCGACATTCTATGAATGTGAAGGCAGTCTTCGACTGCAGAACACCCTCCCTGTAGTATAAGCGATGACGACCTGTTCGACACTGATAATGTTTCTCCTCAGAGTACCGCACCCTTGTCGCATTTCGACATTACCGTCGAGTCTGTTGACCTGGACAAGTTGAGCTCACGTGTGGCTGCGTTTGACTATGTGGCAGGCTTTTGTGCGCACTCTGTTTTGAAGGTCTTGAAGTGCGATAACTGCAAGGAGAAGTTGATTGTTGAGGTAGACACAGATATACACTCTCTCACATGGAACCTCAATCGAGGGGGGCTAATGTTTCCTAGTGCATGCGTAATTACCGTTGTAATGCACGCCGAAGTAGTTGTAACCAAACTGTTGCAGCCCGAACATTCCACGCTGTTCCTGGAGATGTCAAATCACAGGGACGTTGTGAAGCACCTTCTAATTGAAAGCCTGTCAGACTTCGACGAACTACATACATATGGATATGGCCATGAACCTGACTTTGTGGTTGGCATGTTAGCAAGGTATGCCACAAACATAATCCTCAAAAATTATTGCAAGAACAGAAATGACACGACTGCTGCTGCTGCAAAAGCTGATGCAAATGCACGTAAATTAAAGACAATTGCGAAGAAGTGAAAATGAGAAACGGTTGTTCTTGGCTGTTGTTTCTTGTGCTTTAATCATGAGTGTACAAAATAAAGTTTTGTGCCTGTTTGTGAACTTTCTCTGAATTTTGCATTTGTACACATGAGCTCATCTGTGTACCGGGAGCGAACGCAATGAGACGGTATTTTTCAAGCGTTCTCGTCCTTTTCTCTTTATAATTTTGTCTTTTTTCACACCTCAATGGTAAGCCATCATTTTTACACGCCACTTCTTCACCACGCTAAAGAAAAAAAAATGCACACGCGTAGCTTCGTGCAAGCCCTGTGCGCGCCTACGTAGCGAGCGCTGGGCAGCAAGCTGCTGGGGAGATTTGTCGGAGGCGCGTCGTCTGGGACGGGCAGTGGTGACGTAGCTGACGTCAAGGCACGTGGCGCGCAGGCCTGAAAGAAGTCTAGGAGGTAATGACCCTACTCGTCAAACAGCGTAACGAGGAAAACACAGGGGTGCATAGGCGGAAAGTTTTCATTTTTCCGGGGGGGGGGGGAGGGGGGGGGTGCGACTAGCTTTCCGAACCCCATATATATATATATATATATATATATATATATATATATATATATATATATATATATATATATATATATATATATATATATATATTCTTCTTGCATTTGAATAAACTTCGTGTGACCTCGAAGAATTGTTCACTGAAGTGACGGCCTTATATGAGTATATACAAGAGACAGTTCAGTTTCACAGCCTGAGTCCTCTCGCACCACCAAGAATCTAGCCTCTCTCGGCGGTGTGATCTTCCTTCGTGAAATTGTTTTGTGCTTCGCTATCACTAATACTGCTTCGCCTTTCCGGAGAAACTGCAGCCTCTCTCTGTCTTTTTTTTTTGTCTTTTTCTGTGAGTCCAAGTATAAGCGCTTCTGCGCATGACTGCTGTTGGTTCTGTTTTCAAGCGAATCCGGCTTGGCCTCATTTCGGTTACTGAGTGGATTATACAGGGTGAACCAACTATCATGC
The DNA here is from genome assembly GCF_038994185.2 of Dermacentor albipictus. NCBI lineage: Eukaryota > Metazoa > Arthropoda > Arachnida > Ixodida > Ixodidae > Dermacentor > Dermacentor albipictus. Next base: position 164,870,221 of record NC_091821.1, on the reverse strand, counting down.
ACCAAGACTTAAAGAAGAGCAGTTGCATTACTCAAAGAACACCTAGTGCATATTGTTTCCAGTAGAGTGGAGTAGCCGCCAGTAATTCTTTCGTTCCTGAAATTTAATTCGACAACTGCAATTAATTATATATTTTGATAAGTACTGTCCTAATTATCAAAGTGTCAATGAGACATTTGCGTGCACCCCCCCCCATGTACCCCCAAGTGACATCTAACTGCTGTGTTTTCAGGGACGTACTAATTGTGTGCAATTTTTTCCGACTGGCAAACAAACCTCACGAAATATGAAAAATACCACCTGACTACGCTCCTAAAGCGGCGTCCTCTAATAAGCTGATTGAAAGCAACTGTATTGCCTGTCGCAAATCCGAAGAGACAGTGCATCACCTTGATAATGGTACGGAAGGAGCACGAACAGCAGGTTTCGCGGCTTTGCAGCTATTCCTTCCTCTCTACGTCACACTTATTATCCGTCTCTCAAGGCCGACTGATCGCATTGATAACAAAAGCCCCTTGATATAACGCGGCCGAAGCGCCCTCTCACCACGCACGAAACGCGAAAAGCAATGTAATAGGCATAGCATGCAAGGTCGATTCAAATAGGTCGCGAAGCTTCGGGCGAAAAGCGGTTCAGTACAAATTGTCACCGACATCAGCATGGGGGGTTATGGGAGCAGCGATTGAAGCGCGACTATGTTTGGAGGGAACAAACATTGGGAAAGAAAAACGCGTTCTTTAATTCAAACGAGACACAGTTATATTCATTCAGAGAAAATAAACTTCCTAGTCAATTTTATATATTCGTGATGAGTTCAGAAAATACGTTTAATTTTATTATTATTAATAAATGCATTTCTTTTCAGCGCCCATCGCTACAGGGGGCGTTGACGCCACTATCACTCGCAGTGCAATCTTGACGTCTTGCAATCTTGACGTCTTGCAATCTGCACGTCTTGAAATGGACAGAAAGGCGCACTCGTATCACCTGTTGAAATACGCCCCCCTCACAATTTGTGCTTTCTTGCTTGTCGAAGTTTGTCTGAATTTGGTAACGCGCGTAGCTTCATTGCTTCTTAATTTGTTCAGTCAAAAGTAGTGAGTTACGACCGCCAGATAATTGTGTAGTTGTTTTCGTGCGACTGCGCTGGCCGACGGGCTTGACATTCGACAATAGTATCAGCACTCTACACCTAAAGCTTTCGTCGGCCTCCAAAGAAAGTATGTTCTGTGCAGGGATGCGATTTCGACAACCGTGCGGCTGACCTTTTCCTGCATCCCTTTCCACGCTGAAAGCTCGAAACGCCCATCAAGTCGAATGGCGGGGCATTTCAATATATAACTGCAAAGGAAGAGCAACAAAACTAATTTCCCGCCTTCGAAAACAAAATGACGTCACTTCTGCTTTTAACGGACATGGCGTCACGTTATTTTTTCTTCCGCCGGAAGTGTTCCCACCACATACAGATGGCGCTAAGCCCCATGAACCGGTGATGGACCGCCATGTTTTGAACGTATGGGCTCCTATGGAAGCTTCGCTACCAGGTATATTTACCTTGTAGCATGTTTCAAAATCCCGGCTTCGCTCCCACTGCATCGAGAGAGTGCGCGCGCAGCTATATTTCGCGTCAGAAACTTGCTTCGGATCAAAGCCGAATTAAAGTGACGGTTTTAATTTTTATGATAGTGTATACATTCTGCAAAAACAGGTTCATGGCATAAAATAAAAGCGAAATAAACAGACCGGGAAGCGGTATGTGTTGAGAGAAGGCAAAACCGATGTGTTCAATAAAGTAAATAATCACTTCAAAATGAGCCTAACTGGCAATCGGAACGCCTACGCAAAAACAAGCAAAATATACATCATATTTCAGTGTGTCCTTATTACCTATGAATTCGAAAGCGCCGTGGAACACCAGCTGCTGCCTAGAGGACGAGTTCGAATAGGTGTCCTTCTGCCGGTACGCTATATACTGAGTCCGTTTTATCACATCTTCAGTGGCTTTCTTGATGACCGACGCTTGAATTCTACGGCGGACGTCCGTTATCCTTGTATTGAGCTAATCTGACGTCCGTCTCGATCATGTAAGCACGATCTTTCACATAACCCCAAAGAAAGAACTCGAGTGGAGAGACGTCAGGTGACCTAGCCGGCTAATTTACAGGCCCGTGCCTTGCGATTTATTGCTCATGAAAAGTCGCATCCGGCCAATTTCGTGCTCGGCTGCTGCTGTGTGCTGGTGCTCCATGACTTCCACGACTGATATATATATTTGCGGCCTTCCTCCTCTTGTCATTTGCAGCTGCGAAGGCAAGGATAATTTTTACCTTCTGCTCATTAGAGAAAGACATGGCGCTTGGGACGAAACAAAACGCACCTTTAAACATTTGCCTGACGTTGTCAATTCGCCTTTGTGGTGAAAGGTTTTGCGGCAAACAAAAAAAAAAAGAGAAGGAACCATCCTTGCACTTTATCTACGCTAAGATAACAGCTATCACAGCTTGTTTCCGACCAACACCAAACGCGACGTGTTACTTCGGCCGAAGCGCGGCAATAAGGCACTAGCTCGATCACGATGTTTTACAGCGAAGCTGCATATGCATGGCTAGCCGATTCGTTCGTCCGTCTGTCGCCTGTACGCCGAAAACTCCTCCGACGCAACGCCATGCGAATGCACGCAAAAAGAAAAGTGTAAGAGAGGCGCGCGATTGGCTGCGCCAGTAGTGACGTCGTTGCTCTCCGTCGCAGCCGAGCGGCCGAGCGCTGCGCAGCAGTTTCTCTCCGGCTCCGACACGGGTAGGCGACGTGTCATACGTACTCCTGAGAAGCACAGCTTTCGATCAGCAACGCCGCGAGCAGAACGGGAACGAGCTCGTCTACATTGTCCCGATGCTGCAGCCCCGGCACAAGAGGCTTGTGCAGGCGAGCGCAAGCAGCAACTGCGTACCGAGAATCCGGCAGCCAACCAAGCCGTCGTTTAATTAACCGTCGCGATTAACCCAGTAATAAACACTGGGGCGCGCACACTTCAGTGTCTCTGGTTGACCGTCCGTACGGTGTGCTTGGGCGGTGATTTTTTCCTTTATTTCCTTCATTTCGTTCTGGCTAACAATATCTCGCTTTATGGGTGCGTGTTCAAAGGCATCCTGATCTCGCTTCGAAAAATAATGAGCTTCCCTTTCGGTTATCATAAATTGTTTCTTTCCTGATTTCGTTTTTTTTTCCTGTTAAGTAGTTACTCTTGGCAGGTTTCTTTTGCATCGCCGCTACCCATCATATTATTTCAGCCTCTCTGACTTTCCGCTTGACGTTCTTTGTTGCTGTGTTGCTCACCCTACAGGCCGCATACTTGCTGGTAAGCTTCCTAGTTATTTTCCTCCACTGTGAATCAATGTTTTTCCTGTACAGATACCTCAACACTCTCCCAGCCCATTTACGTACTTTCTTCCATATTCCTCAGTCGTTCTCCATAATCAATTTTACTTTGAGCTTCCCTCACTTCAAAACTAGTCCAGCCCATATCACCTTGCACAGCTTCATTTGAAGTCTTCCCGTGAGCGCCCAGTGCGAGGCGTCCCACTGACTTTTGGTTACCATCGAGTCCCATCGCGATGCGGCGGAGGCGAGCGCCATCTGGAGGTATTGCAAGGAACCGGGCGCGCCGTTCCGTGACCTCCGAGATACGCACGTGCCGGCGCGCGTAGATGGCGGACGCCATGGCCGGTCTATGAATGGCAGAAACGTTGGAAAAGGGGTTTGTTTGAGTTTTCGCCTAACAGAATAATTTTTCTCATATAGTCAAATTACAATCCTACGCGATCATGTCTGTAGGTTGTAAGTCGTACTTAACGATTTTTGTACGTATTTTACCTTGAGAAATTTAATTAGTTCAATAGCTTCCTTGCGCCACATGGAGGGCCTGGGTATGGGTGCTTCGAAAATCTTTTTGCCGAAACGACCTCCGACATGGTCCGACGCCGTATTTTCTGCGACATGGGGCCCTTAGCGCTATCGCGTTAAAATCGCTAAAGTGAAAGTTGACCAGTCCAACTAAAATGTGCGAAAAATTGCAGTATACACAGGGGAAAAGAAAATTACTGGTTTAAGATTTTAAACCACAAGCTGTTTTCTACAGGGCGAAGGAATGTCAATTGGCTGGGCGAAACCGGCGCCTTATTTGAATGGCCGCACAAGCAGCGTGCGAGAATAGCTGCTCTGTTGATTTGCTAGAATCGACACGCACTCCATCGCTATGTCAGATACATGCTTCCAAACCGGCGCGTATGCTGTGCCACGTCTTTAGTGGACAGGGAGTGACACAACGATCAAAGACTGGAGTGCTACAGGATGCCTTGAATTGCAAGGGCATTTCAAGCCTCCAGCTTCGGGCGGCATGTTGGCGTGTGGGGAAAGAGAGGGGAAGCACTCCGCTCGGCATCACTCGGGATCTGGAAAAATTCAGACCCATTCCACTCTGTGAAGGTGGATGACCTGCGGAGCTGTATAGATCGTGATAAATATGTTGAATGAAAATAAAAGACACATATCACAATGAGTTTCGTTTCTTCACGATTTTTTTTGCTGTTTTATTTAATTGCATACTCAATGCTTTTTTTTTTAATTTTTAACCTTCTTTGTTTGCTTTTCTGGATTTATTATTTGGTCACGAATAATAATAATAATATTTGGGGTTTTACGTGCCAAAACCACTTTCTGATTATGAGGCACGCCGTAGTGTAGGACTCCGGAAATTTTGACCACCTGGGGTTCTTTAACGTGCACCTAAATCTAAGCACACGGGTGTTTTCGCATTTCGCCCCCATCGAAATGCGGCCGCCGTGGCCGGGATTTATTTGGTCACGAAGGTGACCATCGCTTTGTGATCGCTATGATATACGGCCAGTGGCTCTGTGGCGTGTTATGGTTGGCGTGTAGCACCCCGTGCAAAAAGGATGCTCGACCACCATGCCTCTGGAAGCGAAGGGTGAAATCCCAATTTGTTGTGGTCGCCTCGAGGGCTAGCCGGTCTGGCTGGCGCCCCGCAGTGCTTACAGGCACCTTTGTGTGTGTGCGACTTTAGAGGGACCCTTTCCTCGAACTGTCAAGCGCTACAAGAGAACTTTCGTGAATCAACGTCGCCTAGAAGAAAGGATCAAGCCATGACGAGCACCTACACCGTCAGCTGGGACAGTGGATCAGTCGCCTTTCCTCAACCAGACGCGGGACGCCCTTTCCTTGCTGCGGCTTGGTATCTACGGAGGCGGGTCCGTACCGGTTCACTGAAAGTGGGAAGCGGCCATCCACAAACCAGATTCTGTGCCTGTCCCGTGACGTCGACGTGAGCAAGATCCCGCCCACGATTTTAGAGAGCCTGTTTAAAGGGGCTCCGAAATGTATTGGTATGGTATGGTATTCCTTATGCGATGGCGCACACCCACTGTGGGGGATTTTTTTACACACTTCATTCTCTTCTTATCATCTTTCACCAACCTTTGAATAAGCCGTGCAAGTTTCGCACAAGAAATCGTCTCGTCCTTGCCTGGTCGCCATGGTCTACCAGATACCTGCAGCCCGCCGACAACGCCACGCCACCGAATGGTAACGTTGGTCGAGCTTCGATAAACATGCGTCGCCAAAACTCGTCAGTAGTACTATACGCTAGCCTGGAGTACGTAACAAACTGGTTGGCAGCGATTGGGATACGCAACCCTGGAGACCCCAACTTTGGACGACATCTACGAGATCGTAGCCTATTCGTCCTGGTGACAAGGTTCGAAAGGAAGTTGTCAGGATTCATGACTTCATATGGTGAGTGCACGGCGTCTCTTCCCTAAGATATCACTAGGCTTTACGTATTTTTTTTTTTGAGAAGTACAGAGCAGTGATTTTTCTTTAACCGTTGACGGATGTTTTGAGTACGTCGATGTTGTTATAGAGTGAAGAGTTAGCAGCACTTAGGGAAACCATGAACTTGAAAGCACTAAAGAAGCCGGAATTGTTTAGCTTGGCCAGAGAGTTGGGCCTCCAAATTGCGAATAAAAAAAAAGCCGGAGATCATTGAGGCGATCGAAGCGAGTGGGGCAGACGACAATGAACAGAAGGAATGCCTAGAAAGCATTGCAGAGGAAGAGCGTAAACGCCTAGAGGAAAAAGAAGAGGGTAAGCGCGTAGAAGAAAAGGAAGAGCATAAGCGCCCAGAGGAAAAGGAAGAGCGCGACCGTATTGCACACGACGCACTCGAAATGAAGCGCTTAGAGATTGAGTTGCTGAAAGCTCAAACTGCTGAAGGACCTAGCACAGAGGCACGTGAAAGCGAGCGCAGAATGACAGACTTGATGGCACCCTACGCAGTAGGAGGGGTCATAGGTCTTTTTCTGGTACAATTTGAGAGCACGTGTGAAAAGGCAAAATTCACGAGAAACAAGTAGCCGTAACGCTTGCTTATGTTACTGCCACGTGAGGTAGCTGATATCATTGTCCGCATGGGGAAAGAAGAAGCAGACGACTTCGATGAAGTCAAAGCGAATCTGCTCAAAACGTATAAATTATCAGCAGAAGCATTCAGGTGAAAATTCAGGGAAGTCGAGAAGACCAAAAGTGAGTCATACTCAGATTTCGCATACACCTTAGAGGTAAACCTGAAGGAATGGCTCAGAGAAGAGGGTGCACTCGGCGACGCCGAAAAGACAGTGCAGTGCGTTGCTTTAGAACAGTTATACGGCCGGCTGCCAGTAAACATCAAGTATTGGGTTCAGGATAGGCCAGGCGTAGACACTATCACGAGAGTGGCCAATCTCGCTGAGGAGTACGTAACTCGCCGTGCGTTCGAAGGCAACGAAGCTCCTAAGAAGGAGATGAATAAATGCAGACCCGGCAAGACAGAGCGATGGTCAAAGTCGAGTCAGTATAAATCCAAGGAAAGGTCACATTCGGTGAAAATTAGTGACGAGAACAGCAAGGGAAAGGAGGAGTCACCCGAACAGAGGGCAGAAAGGCAAAAGAAAAAAAGCTTTCGAGGCAAAGAAACCAGTAGTTTGCTACAACTGCCAGCAAACGGGGCATATCTCCGTGGGGTGCAAAAATACCAAACTAGTGTTGATGTCACTAAGTAGTAACGTGGAAAATCTGAACTTGCTGGAACCGTACATTCGAGACCTCACGGTAAACGGCGAACCGTGTCGGGTGCTACGCGACTCGGCAGCCACAATGGACGTGGTGCATCCATCGTACGTAGAGAAAGGCCAGTTCACGGGAGAATGCTTCGATAAGGCAAGCCGTAGAAACCTCCAGTGTTTGTCTCCCTGTGGCCAAGGTTCGTATCGAAGGCCCTTTTAAAGTATTGGACACTGAAGCGGCCGTCTCGGCACATCTCCCGCCGCAATATCCGTATTTGTTTTCTAACAAATCGGAGGATTTGCTACGACGCAAGAGTAAGGGAACAGTGCAAGCCCCAACTCGTTCCAAGGCAAGGGAGCTCGCGTCCACGGCAGTGTGCGAATGTCCAGTGGTGGAGGAAACAGGTTTGACGGAGGATTCGTCAACCAGCACCAAACAGGACAGCCCTATAGGGGATAACGCGGAAAGTGCACCAGCTAATGAAAAGGTCATGCAAGCGACGGAGCCTGAAATGTCTCGAGAGGCAGAATGCAGGAGAAAGTTATTGAACGTAAGCCCTGCCACAATGGTTGCTGAGCAGGAAATGCGTAAGGCACAAAGCAATGCTAAGCATTACTATGACAGGATGGCTCGGACGCGACACTTTCAAGTTGGGGAAAAGGTAATGATCCTGAAACCCTCATTGAAAAACAAACTACAGGTTCAATGGGAAGGATCGGTTGACATAATTCAGAAATTATCTGAAACAAACTACGTATTCACGGTACCGGGAAAGAGAAGAACACCACAAGTGTACCACAGCAATCTACTTAAAACCTACCGGCAGAGGGAGGCCATTGTGAACATGCCCCTAACTGAGGAGATGCCTGTCGACTTTCCGGAGTTAACATCAATAACGGGGGCAAAATGCATTCACGAGAACATTGACAAGTTAGTAGAGCAGGCAAAGTTGAATACCAATCAAAGGGCCGAACTGAGGGAACTTGTGTTTGAATTTAAAGACATATTTTCAGACACACCTGGCACGATCACTGCGATCGTTCACGATATCGAGTTAAGCTCATCGGACCCGGTTCGTTCAAAAGCTTATCGCGTTTCACCTCGTCAACGTCAAGCCATGGCCGCTTAAGTAAACAAGATGTTAGAGCTAGGTGTAGTCGAGCGAGGAGAGAGTGATTATACGTCGCCTATAATCTTGGTTGACGTCTCAGGAAAGGAGCCGCGACCATGTATCGACTACCGCCAGCTCAACTTAATCACGAAGGACCAGACCTACCCAATACCGCATGTCGAGGAAAGGCTTGAGAGAGTGAGCAGTGCTAATTTCATCTCTACGGTCGATTTAGTCAGTGGCTGCTGGCAGGTTCCGTTGACCGAGAGGGCAAGCAGGCTTGCGTTTATTTCCCCGATGGGAACCTTTCGGCCGAAAGTCCTGAGCTTTGGATTGAACAATGCTCCCTATTGTTTCTCTAGCATTATGGACCAACGGAGGACTTTGCACTTTCGTATCTCGACGATATAGCAATCTTTTCTTCATCATGGGCGGACCATATGCAACACTTGCGAACCGTGTTGTGTGGTCTACGAGAAGCCAACTTGACTGTCAAGGCTCCCGAATGTCAATTAGGGCGCGCGGAGGTATACTTATCTAGGTCACATAATAGGGCAAGGCCATTGTCGGCCTTACGAGGTTAAACTGACCGCAATAGACAACTTCCCGCAACCACGCACTAAGAGGAACATTAGGTCATTTTTTTGGCTTTGCAGGTTATCGCCAAAGATATATCCCGCATTATTCCGAGATTGCAAGTTCTTTAGCAGATGATTTCAGAAAAACAGAACCACAAACGGTAAAGTGGGATGACGCAAAAGAAAAGGCTTTTGATATGCTGAAGAAAGCACTAACGAGTCAGCCAGTGTTGAACGCGCCCGACTACTCTAAGCCGTTCATTCTTCAGTGTGATGCCGGCGACAGGGGTATGGAGGTGGTGCTTTGTCAAAAGAGAGATGATGAAAACAAACACACGGTACTGTACGCCTGTAGAAAGCTTTCAGTTCGTGAGGAAGCATACAGTGCATCAGAAAAGGAATGCGCCTGCGTAGTATGGGCGGTGCAGAAGCTAGCTTGCTATATCGCTGGTTCAAGGCTCACCATAGAGACTGACCACTGTCCCCTCACATGGCTGCAGTCCATGTCTACGAAAAACGGTCGTCTTTTGCGCTGGAGCTTGGCTCTTCAACAGTACACCTTCGATATTCACTACAAGAAGGGTAAGCTTAACGGCAATGCCGACGGTCTGAGTCGTTTCCCCTAGAGTAACAAAAGCCTCATGTTCATTCGGGTTTCCGTGGCATTTTTACGTTTGTTCATACGTTCTTTTTATTGCGAAGTGCTAGTTGATTGTTAGCTGATTTTAGTAATCACGTCTTAATGCTTTCAAGAAATGGCTGTTTTTAGTGTTCAGGGGGGAGGACGCGCGAAAGGAATGGGACAGCAGTAGCGGGTTTTCTTTTTTTCTTAAAGCCTGGTGTATTTTGGAGAAGGGTGGCCTTGTGCTCGCTGCTTTGGGGTAGCGGGTCTGGCACTGCTCTGGAGTGATTGCTTGCCCAAGCAGGAGACGAAAAGTTGCGAGACCTATTTGCAAGTCCAGTTTCACCGGACCGGACCAGGGAGAAAAGACACAAGAGCGCCACGAGGACTGATGAACGACTCCCAGGAATCTACCAGCTACGAACCAAGGGTTCGTCACCCCTGAGGGAAATTCTGCTACTGAAACGACGATCCCTCGCCCAGTGGCTGCTCGCCCCTACGCGTCGGGATCTTCCTCCCCCGCCGGAGATGCTGTTACGGTTGGCGTGTAGCACCCCGTGCAAAAAAGTACTCGACCACCATGTCATCGTGGAAACGAAGGGTGAATTCCCAATTTGTTGTGGTTGTCTCGAGTGGTTGCTGGTCTAGCTGGCGCCCCGCAGTGCTTACAGGCACCTTTGTGTATGTGCGACTTTAGAAGGACCCTTTCCACGAACTATCAAGCCCAGGAGAACTTCCGCGAACCAACGTCGCCTAGAAGAATGGTGCAATCGTCCATCCACAATCAGACGTGCGAACCAAACCGGCCCCACGCGTTGCCGCCAGAGGAAGCAAGCCCGTACCACCTCACCTGAGAGCATGGATTAGCAGCCCCATCCCCGACCAAGCACCGGGGTTGCCACCTGCGGAGGGGGGGGGGGGGGGGGCGTGCAAGCTCATCGGGAAGAAGTGATCAGCTGCCTATCCACAACCAGACTCAGTGCCTGTCACGTGATGTTGACGTGAGCAAGATCCCGCCTATGTCTTTATGGGCCTATTTAAAGGGCCCAGCAATGTACTTTTTCAATTCATTCTCTTCTTCTTATATTTCACCAACCATTGAATAAACCGTGCAAGTTTCGCACTAGAAATCGTCTCGTCCTTGCCTGGTCGCCATGGTCTACCGGATGCCTGCAGCCCGCCGACAACGCCACGCTACCCACGTCGGTCGAGCTTTGAGAAACAGGCGTCGCAACAACCGTCGGCAGCGGTGGGGTAGGCTACCCTGGAGAACGCAACAGGCGACACTGAAAAGTTTCTTGGCCAATGTGAGGTCTATACACGACCGATGATGCGGCGTGGGCACACTGGTGTTTGTGTAACATTGAATTATTGCCGAACCTTTCCAAGAGAAACGCCACGAACTACTTTCCGTCTGGCCGAGACACGTCTATGTTGAAATCCCCCACAATTACGATGGGGTTGGAGTCGGTAGGGGGGATCCAACGAAAGGTGCATACGCTTGGCGTTTGCGGTACGATCGTCGTCCGTATTACGTGCCTCCCGCCGTCGCCGCGCACATTCCCGCTTGTGTTAAAGACGGTGTTTTTGTAGGCGCGCTGTTCTTCCGCAGTTCTCACCGCACGTGGCCTACGCATCGCACGGGTGGAAGGGAACTGAGATAAGATTACGTGGTTTGCCTGTAGAGTCCGTAACGTCTACGTCATACGAAACATACGTCATACGTACGTCATAACGTCTACGTCATACGAAACAGTGTCTATTCCGGTTTTACTTTTTTTATTACGATATTTTCACAGCGAATCTGTTAAGGGCTAGTTCGGCTAGTTTCCGCAGGATCGTGTCCGTGTGTAGACACAAATTCCCGAAATATTGCAATGCCGGGCCGACCCGCGGCGGAGGTGAAGCAGGCGTTAAGCACTCCCCATACGCGGGCCGATCCCGAAGATAGTGCAATGGCGGGCCGACTTGCGGCAGCGGTGCAGTTCGTCATTATGGAGCCCACATACACAGCTTCGCTGGTCATCCTTCTTTACAGAGTGGAAGGGCATTGAGTTTTTTTTCATCACAATACGTTTTGACACTTATCGCGACTAGCGCAGCTGGGGCATACCCGGCGATACGCATTTGCTTTATGCTTTAGATCTTTTATCTCTGGGGTGGCCGCCATCTTTTCACAGCGAAGCTGTTTATGCTGACCCTGTGCCGTCGTTGTCGGACATCGCTAAAAAGGGGCCACGTGACCTAGCGGGAGCGGAAAAGAAAAGCTCAACAGGGGGAAATGGGTAGGAGTGACCCCTTTCCCCATGTGAGAATGCTATGTTATACGCGAATCTTATACGGTTGTCACCCGGTGCATTTTCCGCAATCGAACAAGATCGGCTTCGAATTTATTGACGACTGATTCCACCCTGCCACGAAAGAAACAAATGTTATGCTGGTGGTTTGCGGCCAACGAACAGTGCTAATCTATTGAAACGCGATACGATAAGAGCGCATGGCTGCCGGCACTTCTTGCGCCAGCAAGAAGTGCCGCGGCAGCCACGTCAATCGTCAAACCAATCCAACCAATCCTCAAAATGATTGCAGCGTCCGCATCTGCAGTGGTGAGCCTTGCGCCCAATATACGAAGCTTTGAATTAGTGGTTCCGCACATTCCATTCCAGCTACAACTATGGGAAGACCACGAGAAGCGCGTACGCCTGAGGAAGAAGCTGCCTACCGCGAGCGTCAGTGAGAGTTGGCTCGTGAACGGGCTCTTCGTCGTAGGGCCGACCCCGAGATGCGTGCCAGAGATGCCGAGTTTAAACGGCAGCGCTCCTAAAACATGCTCACCACGCGAAGCACGCAAAAACGAAAATGAGGTGAAAGAATGGTGAAACAAAAATATTTACAATATAGACTGCTTGCGAAGTTTGACTTGCATAGTCTAACACTCGGTGTAACTAATACAGCTTTCTGTTTAACCACCTTCACGGACTGTAAGGAGCGGCTTTTTTTTTTTTTTGTCTGTCTACGCACACAAACCACCAGAACCTCGCGTATAACAGATCCGCTGTAAAGCAGACGACAGTCTTTCTACCACAGCCGCACAGTCACTGCTCGTTCGCCGCCATTCCAGTACCATTTCAAAATTCTCGCGCCACTCCTGTCCAACTCTCGAAAACGATTAATCGAACAGGCTTAATCGGTTAAGTCGATTAAATGAAATGTGGACATCGTTGAAGTTTTGCGGGATACATTTAATCGATTAATCGTCGATATTACCAACCCTAACTTCAAGACCGTTTGCAGTCCTCAAAGGTGAACGGCCAGGCACAGTCACGCAGAAAACCAAATCAATCATTGCCCACCAAGCCGCCATGGCATTTCGGATACATAATAACTGATGACGTGCCCTGTACGATTTCACCCCTGCCACACCTTTGAATTCTTGAAATTATAAAGAGCGGCGATTCAAGCGCATAACATCAAGCCCGATAGAGAGAAAGGAAGGTCAACCAGGGCAAGCGTCCGGTTTGCAACCCATCAAGCCCGAAGTCGCGCAGAGAGCGATGGACTCGACAGGCAACACCATACATGTTGAAGCCGACACTCGCTAGATTTCTAGAGTGAAGCATCGCCAAGTGAAGGAACCACAATCGTCACCGCGGAGTCTGTAATCTACCGGCACTGATCCCTGGGCAGACTGTCACCTCAAGCTTAAATTTGACATTCAGTTCGGTGGAAACCTGGCTAATTTAATTTAATTAACCGATGTCGCTCGGTTCTCCACCTAAGCTCCTCAAAACAGGAAGCCACTAGCGACTCATCAGCGAGCACAGGATTCTCTATCGCTCTAAGTCATCGTCCAAGGAAGAATTGTGCGACTTCCTGAAACGTTCCATCTCCTTTGGGCTATGGGTGGTATCGCGAGTTTTCGCCTGACGCGTGTCGTGGTGCTTCGCCGCACTTCACGTGCCAGACACATTCCCGCGGCTAGGCCGGAGCCCCCAGTAGATGCCTCCGTGCCTACACGCCGAAGCTCCGATTTGTGGGGTGGGGTATATCATTGCGTCTATGTTATTGTGACGGGCTGGCTGCTAATGTAAGCGTTCGCGTTTTCTAGGCTTTTCATGGGGATTCGGCGCTTGGGCATAGAACTAGCGCGATCCGTCTTTCGCCGCGAGCATGTCTGGCACGTGTAGTGCGGTGAAGCACTGTGGTAGGTGATAGGCAAGAACTCGGGACAGGGATGGGAAAACTCGCAGTTTCGAAAATAAATATAATATGTCTGTGAATTGAAGTAATCGACTATATTTGGCTGTAATCGAATGTTCCGATTGTGTCCAAATATAGGCACGGGGTCAAGCAAAATGGACTGCTTTGAGCGCCCTGTCCAAGCCAACCAGAAAATGTGATGACTTTTCCCTTCTTGCTCATTTGCAACCTGTCCAATTCAATGAAGTAGCGTTCCGTGCGTGCAATTAAGAAAATCTATTTTTATTCTGTTTTTGTTTTTACCACGTTTAACTTCAGCGTCCCCCCTTCTACTTATATCAGCAGAAAAATATTCGTTGTTTATGGGACATTCGAAGCCCTATTTTTCTCATTTCGATTCGAAAATTTCACTTTTCGGACGCCTCTTGTAATCAGGCACATCGAGTCTGGACGCTAAGCACAGAAGTGCGATTGAGTGATTGTATTAGCCGGTGAGAGCAAACTCAACCCGAAACGTCACTGTGCTTTTGGCTAACAAACCCACGTTGCAGATTTGTTCTCATTCTCGACGACAGGTGCCGCCGTGAAATGCTTCAGCGCATGTCCGGTAGATGGCGCCAGAGCCGGCGGCGCTGGTTTTTTTTCTTCAGTTTTGGCAGTTGCGAATCGTGCAGCCGACGCTGGCCATCCAGTGCTACAGTCAGGCGACTCGGGCAGAGTTACGTCGGTGCTGTGTGTATGACGTGCGTTCGCGAACTAACTCGCGGTACGTCGAAATGCTACCTTGACCGATCAGCGTAGATTGTCAGCGTGTATACGAGGTCGCTTCTGGACTATATTCGAGCTCTTCCTCGTGTGCAAGTTTTGAAAGGTGAGCTTGGTTATTCCTCAACGCGTATTTCCGTGGTACATTCGCCAAATCATCATGAACTAGCAGTGTGTTTTTGGGTTAGGAAGAGGGAGTGCAACATTCACGAATTTACGTGCTGCCATGTTTGTGTAACTGTGGCGTCATTTCTTATGTACTTACCTATATGATAACGACCATGTAGACTTTATTGCTAGAAGCGTCGACGAGCCATTTCGCTTTTTCTTTCATCCTCACGAGCTATCGTTCCGACATTACTACGTTGAGTGATGCTAAAACCACGAGGTCATGAGAATCTGATGTTACCATTAATTTCTTATGCATGGCCCTCTGAACGAGTTCAAGGACGCGTTGTAAAGTCGTCTTCCTTACGCTCCCGCGTCATGCTGCTTTGAAACCAATGTGGCTTGTGGTCACAAAAATGTTGCATGGGCTTCCCTGCTGGGAGGTTTATTACGATGGTATCGCTTCAACACGATGCTTTCAGAAATGTATTTCGCACATGTGGTGGCGCATTCATCCCGGGGTTTTTCTGTCCCCTGTCCTATAGGAATACTGTTAATTTTTTTAACGATCACGCGGTAATTTGGTTGTCAGGAGCATACCACAATAAGAGCACGTCTTTGCCTCAAGTGTAACTTTGGGTTCTCAAATTTTTATCTTCTTGTGGCCTGCCTTTACTGCTGTCATTTGTCGCATAGTTTGTCTAGACGATCAGCTCTAAAGTGGTGCTAGATAATAATGCTATTGTAGACGAGTGCCTTGAGTCAGTACTTCCCGAAATGCGTCTAGGCTGAGGTGGACCTCTCCGCCTATGTGTAAACCTTCCAGTTCTTTCCAGTTCAAGCGATTAACATTGGTCGAAGAAGAGAATCCCCAGCGAGAAGCCAACGTTTCGACAAGGAGCCTTGTCTTTGGCAGGGCGTAGACAATGAAGACAGTCCTCTTGTTTAAACGTTGGCTCCAGGCTGAGATCGTTGATTCTATTGTCACAGTTGATTCAACTTTTGTAAGCACGGCCCATTTCCCTCTGGAATCTAGCCTCTCTCTATTTCAGGTCTCGGCGCTCGAAAACTCGACACACGGGCCTGGTAGTTTGATTCGGAGACAACGCTCCCCAATGTAAGTGATGATTCTTTAACAGTTTACCGCACGTGCGCGCTGTTCCTTATCGCAGGCAAAAAGACGTTTCGGGCTGTTGCATTCCCAGGGAAGGCAGCACCCCGCTGCGTTGTTGCGCCTTCAATAATGACCTCAGTGTGCGTACGAGTATTTAAGGACGAAAAGAAACAGCGCGCTGTTTCTTTACAATCGTGCTACCGATGCTGTCATCTCAAGTACACACACCGACAGTTATCACAAGCGTGAATGGAATGGAAAACTTTATTGACTCTTTTAAGGCGGGAACATTATTGCTTTGGATCGTCCGCAAGGCAGTCCGCCTGGCGTGTTCACACTTGGGATGCTGTTTGCTTCAAAGGAATGCAACCCAACGGCAATTAGGCGATGTTGGCGTCTGTTTGCATCTCTTGCCGAACGGAGCCCGGCGAAGCCCAAGTGCGGGCCTACGTTTTGACATTTCATCTGCCTGCGCTGTCCGCGCTAATCGTGCCGCCCTCAACCCACTTGCGGCCTGGCAGCGCGCTGTAATCGGGAGTACGTATTTGCGCGCTGGCGGCAGATGCCTACGCCCGAACGGCGGCTGGGCTGCCCCTACGCAGACACATTCGTGCTCCGTAGGATGCGTGCCGTCCGCACCACCGTTGTGAATCACGGCCGCTTGCTCTTGCTGCTGCTGCAGGCGGTGGCGGGTCCTACGCAGGGTCACATCCAAATACAGCCGTGCCCGCCCGGTCGCCTTGGGCGTGGGGTAACGTGAATGGTGTGCCGAGGCAGCGCGGGGGCCGCATACACCCGGACGCACGGGTGAGGAGCGGCGGGCCGTGTAGGCACGGAAAGCGAGATGAAACAATGACGAAAGCGCGCACCGGCGCCGCCGTTTTGGCCTTGTGGCCTTGAGCGGATCTGCTAGAGGAGGGATGCTGCCTGTGGCGCGTTGTTCGGGAGACCCTTCTTCAGCCATTTCGTGCGAAGTCGTTGATGAGCGCCCACCTACTTGTTTACTAGCCGCGCGTTCCTTCGCCTAGTGTAGCCGACCAAGTTTTTTTTCCATTCTTCCTGCGCTGTGCACTGGTTCTTGCGTGAAGCCTGCGTGCGTCTTGAAAGTATATATAAACGTAACTGTAGTTTTTTGGGTGATCATATTTTTGGGTGATGACAACTGGTCAATCAACCTGACGGCATCAGTATAGTCGGATTCGAGACTCTCATTAATTAATAAAGAAGAACAGGGGTTAAACGAGGGGCCCGATTTCTATCGGGTCCTTCGGACCCCTTTTCTCTAACACTCCCAGGGTTAGTTCTAGTAGTAAAACATAAATACCCAAGAACGTGGATGGGAAGACGGCGCCGCGGTAGCTCAATTGGTAGAACATCGCACGCGTAATGCGAAGACGTGGTATCGATCCCCAACCGCGGCAAGTTGTTTTTTCATCCACTTTCGTTTCCATTTTTTATCGTTTCTTTAATTCCATTAGTAAGTACAAGCAATTTTCCCAATGTTGTCCTCGGTGTCATTTTTTGTTGGCTTCTTAATATATATATATATATATATATCCCAAATGTATATTTTGCGAAACATTCCAAGACTATTCCTTACTCCTTTTCCTCTCCCTTCATCATGGCAGCGCTAGAAATAAAAATTCGGTGCAGCGTGGTATCCTCTGTTATAATGCATGTTTCCTCAAATGCATACGCCTGGCTCACTCCAGTAATGCGAAATCTCGCCAGTGCCCTTTAGGCGGTGACTGAATAAAGTGATGAGAGAGAGGCAAAATGGGAAGAAAGACACGAAGGTTAGCCAGTGTAAGTACCAAATGGCTACCCTGTGCTGGAGAAAGGGGTAAAGAAAATAAAAGGTCAAAAAAAAAAGAAACTAAGAAGAATTCACACAATAAAGCGATGTTATGCGCTACAACTTTCAAAGATGGTCGCACAATTTACAAGTTCTGTGCATGTGGCAGGTGCTTGCGATAACTATGCTTGTATAAAGCTCGCGCTGGGACTAGCCTAGTGGCACACCAAATTCTTTCAGCTTGACAGTAACGGAAGGAATTTTCGCGATGCGACGAGACTGACTCAAGTTTTGCAAATATTTCATTGCTTGAGGTTGCCGATTCGCCTATGGGGTGCGAAAGCTTTCATACAGCCTACGTGCAACTCGCATATCAGCGCAGTGACTTCAAGGCAGTCAATGAGGGTTTATGCATACACAGGTTTACAAGGGGCGTGAACTGACGTCATTGAAGCAGCTTTATTGTTGTACAACCAGCACCGCTGAAAGCTGCACTTAATGTCGATCCGCTTATCTTCTTCAGCAGGGAAAGCTATGAACAGGACAACAAAATGTCATCGTGAGATCACATGAAAACTATAGTTTCCGCTATCTCGGCGATTCTGAAAATTTAAAATTATGAGGTTTTGCGTGCCAAAACCACGACCTGATTATGAGGCACGCCGTAGTGAGGGACTGGAAATTTTGACCACCAGGGGTTCTTTAACGAGCACCAAATTCTAAGTACACGAGTGTTTTCGCATTTCGCCCCCATCGAAATGCAGCCGCCGTGGCGGGGATTCGATTCCGCGACCTCGTAATTCTGAAAATTTAGTACCGCCGTTCTGCTATGCAGAACTTTACCACTCGGAACACACTTGCTGGTATATATATATATATATATATATATATATATATATATTATATTGTAGAACAGGGAGCTGTGAACGGGCAAAAATCAAGTCCCGGGCGAGCGCGCAAGGCTTAAGTAAAGAAAGAAAAAGGAAACGTAACACGTACAAGGTGCAACCATTTTGTCAATTTTTACTTAGCTGCATGTACTTTGGTAACAGCAACTACATTGAGACGTTGTTCCAGAAAATGATTTTCACTAAAACTCGGTAAGTGTTCATTACTCATTCAGCTGCGTGTCAGCGGACTTAAGTGGAGGCAGACACCGAGGTTAGGTTATGCCAGTTTGACGCATGGTGATCTTGTACTGCGTTTTTTTTCTGAGCTGCGATAACAGCGCCAGGGGACATCCCACTCGCGTTCCCGCTTCACGTGCACCGATGACGACGATATTTGCATTCGTGAGCAGCTAGTGAGACTTGATTATTGTTGGGATAGGCTTATTCAGTCAGTTTTGGCGAAGCAGAGTAAAACAAATTAGAACCTTATTTAAAAAAAAAAACATTTATGAACCATTATTTTATAAAAAATAACAGAAAAAGATTCATGCAGAAACTCCTCCGGGAGTTCGTCTAAGTATGCGTAAGCATTGTGCCTCTTGCTCATCTCCACGCAGCCCGGTGTGATTATCAATGCTGTCAAACTTGGGCCCACCAGAATAAACGACAGCGCTGCGGCGACACTACGGTGCTGGGGACAGCAGCGCAAGGTGCCGTAAGTGCACTGCTGCAGGTGGCGGCGCCTGGTGCGCTGATGACGTTCCGGTCGTGATAAGCCGTTATCGCTTTTTAGCGCCCGATCCATCCGCGTCGAACCATTATCAGCCGTATTCAGGTGGCGGCTGCGTATGGCGCCTCCGCGCGGGCCCTATCTTGAAAGCTTTCTGCGATGGGGACAGAGTGCGCTGAGTGCTGATAGCTTCGTGTGCGCTCTGTTCTTGCTGCTTAGTTCGCGTTGAAGCGAGAGGCAGCGCGAAGAATTCGCTCGCTGCTGCGGGCCCTATCTTGAAGGCGATCATCTTCTTACCTGACGGACAAGACGGGTTTCCTCGTTGGGTAGGCGTAGAAAGGCTTGCGCATTTAAAGAGAGCGAGCAGACCTCTCTTACTACGTCGGGTGAGCGGCGTTGAATTCTGGGGTTTTACGTGCCAAAACCACGATTGGATTCTGAGGCACGCGTAGTGGAGGACTCGCGATGAATTTTTAACGTGCCCCCAATGCACGGGACACGGTCGTTTTTGCATTTCGCCCCCCTTCGAAATGCGGGCGCCGCGGCCGGGATTTGATCCCGCGACCTCGTCCTTAGCAGCGCAACACGTAGCCATAAGCCACCGCAGCGGGTAGGGGAGCTGCCTTGTTCTTGAGTCTCCGTTCACGTATTTCCTCAGGGAAGTTCACTGCCTCAGAATATCGAAAATTCGCTCGCACGGAGAGACCGGTCAACATATTTGCTGCACCTGCTATGACGCGAGTGCGAAATTGCTAGCAGCATCGCAGTTCATTAAAATTTACACAGAAATGCGGTATGAGATGCGCCCACTTGGCGCCATTTCTGGCCTTTCTAATGCTTCTACGTAAAGTGCTGGCAACAGCTAAGAAAGGGCTTCATCAGTGATCGCAAGTACGTAGTCTGAAATACGGCTTTGCACAAAGCAGTTTTTGCGTGTGAAGTAGATAAGGTATTTGGCTCTCTCCTTATTTTTTCACTACCTTTCTTTCTCAATCAAGAGGACGAAGCATTTGTGTCCACACTTTGTAAAAGGGAGAACGCTTCGTCAGTACTGAAATGCGTGGGTGTATCTTTTTCGTTCAGCTTTGGATGATACCGTTAACATGGCGTTCTATATATAGTGGGCCCATCCGCGGCTAAGCTCGTGGGTTCGATTTCTGACGTCTTCAGTTATATTCCGATGGATGCGGTATACAAAACCCGTGCACCTAAATTGATGCGCATGTTAAAGTGCCCCAGCTGGTCTAAATTACTCTGGAGCGCCTTACATCGGGTGTCGCTTTGGGACGTACGCTGCTATGCAGAGTGCTTCGATGCCCTCGTCTGGTGAGGGGGACATCGAAGCACCCTATTGCACTGCATCAGTCAACTAAACAGCGGACACGAAAGTTGGCTGCACGCTTTGCGTACAGTTTGTAACAATCCGAGCAGTGTTCTGACTCTGTCATGCAAATGCGCTGTAGATTACTCTAGTTATTGTGTATGCTAAGCCGCTTCCTCCTGCTGTTTTTAAAGCTTTCGTTTTTCTTTTCCTGAGAGAACGAGTCTTCAAAAAGAAAAGAACCAACGGATGATGTTACAGCGAAGCAGACACTAAATTTGTCAAAAATAGGAGCGGCGCATGGACACATTGGCGTTCACCTTAAGCCTTAAATTAAGCGACAGATTAGCGATTTATTGCGCATCAGATTACCCTACCGACGGTAACTGACCTACGTCAGCATGGTATAGCATATATGTGATCTTGCGGGCTTTGGTGCTGGATCGAGCAGGCGCACACTGATCGTGGGACTCCGCACTGTCGAATCAAGCTAGAAACCTGTTCTACGCCTCCGCTGCAGCTGCCGTCAATCTGTTTACAGTTCGCGTGCGATTCCTATTTGCTTTTGCGCAAACAATACAAGTCATGCCAATGGAGAAAGCAGAAGTATGCGGGTTTCTCCCCTCCAACTCGCCAAACACCAAGATCTTGGCGATCCGATTTCTGCCGAACTTCATGGGGGAAACTTGGCAGGCTTTAGCAAATGTTTCACCTTGACCGCGGCAGTTATTTAGAAACGTTGGCGTTCGCTATGTAGGATATAAATGTACGACGATCTAAAATGGCCTTGGGCTGCGAAGAAGGCGAGCATCACAGTTCGCTTGCGTAGGCGGTTGTCTGCTTGCAACCACGCTGCGGCTTTTGTGTGCCTTAAGACGCTCGCGCGTGTTCTGGCGTTTCCAGAAGGTATACGGTTTGATGTTAGTCACATTTTGAATTCCCAAGCTTATACCAAACAGACCTTTGACGCCGGTTGTGATTTGTCTGAGTAGCACGTAACCTGTTATTAAGTCTGTTGCGTGGTGCCCTCGCCTGTAGTAGTATGGCACCTAATCGGGTGGCGCTCTTGGCTGCCGTTCTCGGGGCGACCCGCTCCCTTCCCGAGAAGCACTGCACCCTTCAGGGCGACGCTGGGGTGGTCTCGCGGAGTGTTTACGATTTCGCCGTTTCCTGCGGTGCCTCACGCACACGACCGGTGCTGCGGGCACGCGCCAGCAGTGACGGATGCCGGAAGAAGCGCCGCGCTCATCGAAGAGCCTCGAGGTGGGGCGGGGCCGGTGGACACGTTCGCGAAAACCAGTTCTGGGTCCGCGGCGGCACAGCGCGCGCGCACGCTGTTTCCTGTGGCGGCGACGGATGCGTGCCACTGGCGCGTGGGTCCCCGGGCGCCTCGGCTGACTGAGCCACCTGCGTGCTGTGGGCCGCTCGCTCACTTGTTCGTTTTGGTGCCGCGTGCGACCCGCAGACTAGGCTAGTCCGCCCGTGCTCGGGCAGGCAAGATAGTCGTGATGCGATTCTCCCTTCGCGTCTTTCTATTTTTCCCCCATCTGTTTTAGTCTCTGTGAGCTGTGCACATGCTCGAACTACCCCGTGACATAGCAGTATTTAATTTTTTTGTCGTTCTTTATTATGTAGTACGTTAAAGCAACCAGCGCAATACTGCCCGTGTATCACCTTGTTCTCCTCGGTGTTTGTGCCGTGTTGCGCTCGGCGTCCCTTTGACATGATCGCTGTCTTCGCTCGTTTCAAAGGACCATCATTAGCATAGGGCGCGGTAGGAGCGGGTGATGGGATGTTTCATTACTCTTTGGCTGACCGCCGCCTTTTGTCCGTTTGTCGCGTTTGTATGCGTGTTGTCCTAATGGGGCCGGAGCGCCATGTGAATTTTCCTGTAATTACTGTTATCTCGGGCTGCATTTCTCCTAAGCGTTGTGATGATACGTCGAGCGATGGATGGTGGGGGCAGTGCAGCGACCAGGCCAGCTGTGTCTAATGAAGTCCATTATATACGTGCTCGACGGGTTCTGCCGGCGTCCCGCACCCTCCATTCGAGGCCCTCTCGTGGCCTCTTATTTTTCCTCTCGCCACTAGCTCCGAGGTGCGCGCTCAACTTCCTTGGCACGCAATTTTCTGCGAAGACTGGACTCCATCCATTCACTTCACGCAAGCGTTGCACGCCCGATGGAACCGCTGTAGGCGAAGACGTCGGAGCTGTCATCACCGCAGCGTCGGTGGCAGGTTCTTGTCAACTTCTCACTCTATTCATGATGACATCATCTAGAATAGTTTAGAGGGTGCACTCTATTGACCACATACCTTATTTCTCCTTTCCTTAGGGTGAATTTAAAGGGGCCCTACGACGGCAAATTAAGCATGTCGTTTTCATCGCTTCATCTGGCATTATGGGATACGGGTATATTATAGCGCCAGTGTAAACATCGAAAGCAAAGTATTTATTTTATTTGGCCAGAGAAACTGCCTCTTGGTCCTGCTATATAGTTACTAGAAAGGCGATTATTGGCAGCGGAAGTAACGTATGGTGGATGTGACACTGATGCCAGTGTCACATGTATCAGTGGCTTGCCACCCCAGGTCTTAGGTAACATTCATATGGTCCCAGCTAGGTCGCATCGTTACACGCTTAAACAAATAAAAACATGTTTTTGCTTTATCAAACACAAAAGGACTTCTGATTTTGAATATCAGATTCTGAAAAGCAATTGCAACATGACAGTGGGTGTGCTGTGCAACGGTTTAAAATTAAATTGTGCGGTTTTATGTGCCAAAACCACTATACGATTGAGGCTCGCCGTAGTAGAGGACTCTGGATTAATTTTGACCACCTGGGGTTCATTAATGTGCATCCGATGCACGGCAAATGGGCGTTTTTGCATTTCGCCCCATCGGAATGAGGCCACCGCGACCGGGTTTGATCCCGCGTCCTCTGGTTTAGCAGTGCAGCGCCAAAGCCTGCAACGGTTTGCACCATAGACCTCTTCAACGCGAATGCTCTGGGCGGAGCCATAATGCCCTTCGGGCTGTAGTATTTGCGCGTGAACCTCCACGGATAAGCATAGCAGACGCTGCCGTGCGTGCCTTTGTAATCCCGCGTCTCAGTGCATAGATACTTCCTAGTATATCTCTATGAGGCACGGAGTGAATGGAAGACACCAGTGGGTTTACCTGGAGAATGAAATGCGAAATTGAAGGTTTTCTTTCGTCGTCTGCTCGGATTTTGAACTCGGAAGACGGATAAAGTTAGTTACCGTGGGCCAATTTTTATAATTCCTTTAGCCTCCCTCTCACTATTCTATGATAAACGCATTCCAGTGCTACCGAAGGTGTCGAAAGGGCATTGCAGGGCTCGTTTAAGCACGCATGTTGTGGTGATTTGCCGTACTAGCGCTCATAGTGCGAACTTCAAGGTGTTCGGTCACCCGCCGTGGTTGCTCAGTGGCTATGGTGTTGGGCTGCTGAGCACGAGGTCGTGGGATCGAATCCCGGCCACGGCGGCCGCATTTAGATGGGGGCGAAATGCGAAAACACCCGTGTGCTTAGATTTAGGTGCACGTTAAAGAACCCCAGGTGGTCGAAATTTCCGGAGTCCTCCACTACGGCGTGCCTCATAATCAGAAAGTGGTTTTGGCACGTAAAACCCCAAATAAAAAAATAAATAAAAAAAGGTGTTCGGTCCGCGCAGCATGTTCGTTTGTACATCACATGTGCTGACTCGGCAGCCGACTGAGCTGAGTAGCGCACATGTTCTGCGGTGTCATGTTGCTTTGCCGCGCGCTGATTGATGCGTGAGAGCGGAAATAACACTCGCGTCGGCGCGTTGCACGAATGCTGTTTATC
This sequence comes from Dermacentor albipictus, assembly GCF_038994185.2. Lineage (NCBI taxonomy): Eukaryota > Metazoa > Arthropoda > Arachnida > Ixodida > Ixodidae > Dermacentor > Dermacentor albipictus. The sequence goes on along the minus strand of NC_091821.1, from coordinate 164,846,016 downwards.
AGTATCAGCAGACGGCAGTGAGCACTTCGCGTGAATCAGCCCCACTCACTACCTTTTCAAGGTGCGATAGGAATCGTTGCATCAAATTAGGCATTTTCCCCTCTTGCGTCGCTGTCACGTGTACCGCACATGTGTCGGTGACTGCTGCTTGCACCGGCACTTTCATGCGACCGGCATGCAAGGGTACTGAGTGCGGCTGATTCACTCGAAGTGCATAAATAGAACATCCCAGGGCTCAAAATCGCGAAAATGGTAACGCGGAGCGAAATCGTCGGCGCAGTCTCTATGGAAATTGATTTCTCAAAGTTGCTGCGGGCTGCCCACACAGAAAAGGGCCCGGAAGCGAGCAGCTAGGGGTGGAATCTGATTGTGGGTGCGCGTCGCTGCACACGCTGATGACGTTACTAGGCAGCTTGAGTTCAGGGCAGGCCTGTTAGTTGACCTCCACCTGCGCTGTCTGTCGGGCCGCAAAGATGTTTTAGCCAGGGTAGAGTTAAATGGGGGTCCAACTCGAGGTTCTACCGCTCACTTTCTCTTTTTTTTTTGCTTTTCCTAACATCAAACTCGTCATCGGTCGCCGTATTTTTGGCGCGTGCTGGCTCGTGCTCTGCATGATTGTATAGCTGTTTCGGATGCTGCAAGTGGTGCTTCTACTTATCGATGCATAAAGCGATATGCAGAGGAAGCTCGTTAGATTATTACGCGTGCCGACGAATGTTCCTGGACTGCGGAAGCCGCCCCATAAGCGGTTGAGAACTTGGCGTTTTTCATCGGTTGCGTGCCCCGAAAATGCTGTGCATAAGAACGAGAGCCTTGGTGAAAAAATAGCTTGACGAGTCCTCGGCCTTGCGAATGCACTAAACATAATAGGGCGCGCAGCGTAACGTGCACGTTCTCATTTCGCTGCTTGATACACCTTGACGAGCTTCCATCGTTAGGCTGCGTCACTGTGTCAGTGTGACGTCACCGATTTCAAAGTATTTTTCTTTTTGTCCTGTTGTGGCTCTTGTATCAAGTTCCTGCAGCTTGCTAAGCTTAGTCTTTGGCTCCGAGTACTATAGAGTCCATCTTTACCGTAAATAATTAACTAGGCCCGAGCAGTCGTCAAAACCCTTGGCGTCACGGCATGCTGGCGCGGTAACTTCAAAACGGCGTCACCTTGAGATTATCATCATCTTGTGAACTCTTTGTCTTGTTGGAAAATCCAAGATTCTTAGCGTCAGCATTGCTAATAAACGGACATGCCTCGATCGCATGCTGATTTAAGTTTCGCACTTCGTGTGTCCTGAATTATTTGCATGAAAAACTTGTTTCTGAAATTAAGTTACTTGGTTCCTGATTATTTCGTATAGTACTGTGTAATGTATTGTGTTACATTCGTAGCCGAAAATATGCGTTTGCTGATTTTTCTTTTGTGCACTATGTTTGGAAATATTGGAAACTCTAAATAACAGTACATGTAAGGCTTCCGATTTTGGATCGTTGGTATGTAGCAAAAAACTGGCGGAAGTCCGTTACTGTTTATTTATTTTTTTCGAAGAAGCAGGTGCTTTTCGAGGTGTATCCCTATAAAAGTATCAACAAATCGTGGCTATGGATGAAAAAGAAAGAAAACAGTCGAGAACTGGTGCTGCTGAATACCACCATCGGAAGCTTTATTGTTTTTGCTTAAACCATTCCGTTGAGATGTTTTATCATTTTAATGTGTGTTTCGTGGTCTTAATTGAAAATATCCATTTACGTAACTGTCAACGGATGGAATGTAGTGCAAACAGCGCTCGGCTACCAGGGTGCTGTCCTGATCGCTTCATGCTAATTTTGTGTCCCCCCTTCCTTTTTTTTTTTTGAGTAGTGGCCAACACCACTGTGATGCGTGCAATTACATGAAGCTGGTTTTCATTATGCTTGTAAGCTGTGCATTATGAAGCGCGATACAAAGCAAGAACAGAGGGAATCAAATTTTTCTTCAGAAAAACAAGAAAAATAAAAAGGAACGTGTATATGCGTAACGGATGTGGAGGTAAACGCGCAGCGAAATAGATCAGTGACTGGATTTTTTTCTTTTCTCGCGGCAAATGAAGGCCTAACATGTGCATTTCTGCAGCTCACTTTAACCGACTGTAACTGTTTGAGCGAAACACATGCGTCGTATTTCGGCGGATCTTCGCAAGCGCCTGTAGGATGAGCTCTGACGCAGGCGGCGACGGATGTGCGCTGTTGTCTTCCACAAAAATATTGCATAGCGGTTGCACGAGCGTTCTGCACGAACAGGAACGCTGACGACAACGTCCTGCTATTTTCTGCTGGTTCAGCGCAGTTTGATATGAATGAAGTTTGTCCATTGAAAATTGTTTCCGACTGATTTAAACACGCCTGTTGAAGTCTCCACACTGCTCTCGCCATTCAAATATTATTAATAAAGATGTTTTACTCTCTCTCAAATAGCAAGACATTATTAGGGCATGCACGTCTTAATGCCCCACTACAAGCACGTAGGGGGAGCAAAATTGCTTGCGTAACCGCCATCTAGAAGAGCGGTAGTTATGCACTGTTCCTTGATGCAAAAGTCAAAAGTATGCCTCACGCTTCATTGTCGCGCTAAAAAGATAAAAATAATAGAAAAAAAGCAGATGTAACGCATTACAGCGTCCCAAACTGCTTTTTGCTTGCGAGGCTGGGTGCGGCGAATTTCGATTATCATTTAGAGATTTGTGGGATATATTATAGTAGTTTGGAGCATTACTTCGTTCAAAGGCTTGTAAGTTAGCTTAAGGGACCGTGGATCGGAAGCTTCTGTACAATTCCGATAATTTGCGCGGATGCCACCATTTGTGCAATTCGATCAGGTAATTATTAGTGGCGCGCACATTCTGAAAGCTTCGTCATGGCGTATTTTTCTTCTGAGCGCACATAAGAAATGTGGCCGAAAGGCATCTAAAAATGGATTAGTTCACAACGCTTTCCTAAGATAATTTTGGGGGACCTATGTATGTGTAGGTTATTATTTCGCATGTTTAATTGCGCTGTACCAGAGCATTTCATTTTTTCTTTGGTGGAGGGGCAGGTTTCTTCTATTTATGTAATACGAGGAGGCATTACAGCGATGTGGGGTATCTCTAAACGAAACATTTAATTATGTACATCTCAGTTGCCTAAATTATTCGCGTCAAGTCACAGAGAATTTGCAGTTTGTTAAATTTAATTTTGTTACGGACTGGCAGTGTGGCTACTATCTAGGCCAACTGATGTGCCCTAAATGTTGTCTACGGGGACCGTCTCGGTGCCCTTGGTCAAGCACCTCTTTCGTGCCATCGTGCCGTCATGGTCTGGCGGTTGGAGACTAAGGCGACTGGGAAGCCGCGTGGCGGATAAGTGCGTCTCTTGCCGCAGCCAAGACGAGCTTCAGGTTTAGTGCAAAGGAAGTGCCTTCCTGTTTACAGCGCGTCCATCAGAGGCTCGAGAATCGCCAGAAGACGGTGCGCGGGACGGGACTGATGCCGCCATGCAGCATCACGCGATAAAACGGGAGGAAATTAACAGTGCGGGCACCAAGAAATCGCGCAGTATGCAGCCGCTCGCAAGATTTAGAAGTATGAAAGCCACTGGAAATGGTACATTTTCCTGCTGTCCGGGCGCGTATTCAAAGCCACATTACACGCATATGTCGAGCACTTGACCCACACTGAAGTGCTGAGTGCACCGCATCGATTGCTCGCTGCGTGATTACGCCTTGAGAGAACGTGGTTATTGCTGCCGGTTTCCAAAAGATTTTGTGTGCGCCTGTGTTCTTCTAGTTGTAGAGTGCAAAGCCAAAGCGGTCACGCAGATATGTCATGCATATATGAATGTTTGGTGGTGGCAACGGGGCTTGGCTTGAGCATAAACAACTATGCAGTGGTCGCAAACTGGTGCTCCCAGTGCGGTGTGTTCTTCCTGAGTATTGCCCGAAAGCATCGCTCAACTGAGGGCTGCAGTTCCACCGCAGCGGTGCCGAAAACTCGGAACTGCATGTAGCTCCCTTTTATTATTGCGATAGCAATTATACGTATACTCCAGGCACATTTCCGCCGTCGGCGTCGCTGGGTTGTTCCGTATAAAGTCCAAGTGCGATAACATCGTCGTCAGGCGCCGTACGCTGTATGCGCGAGTGAAAGCGTGCGAAAGTGAGCAGACGATGGTGGCTCAATCTTGCACGCGCGAAGGAGGAAAGCGTGGAGGGAGCGTGCCGTGCGCGCCGTCTTCCATCGCGCGCAAGTCACCGGGGCTCGGGGAGGGAGGGGGGTTCGTTCGGCTCCAGCGGCGGCTGCGCGATTCACGACGGGGACAGAATGCGCCGAGTGCTGATAGACTCGCGCGCGATGTGTTCTCGCCGCTTAGACGTTAAAGCGAAAGGCAGCACCAAGTTCCATTCGCCCGCTGTTGCTGCCGCGCTTCCTGACTCCAGCGTTTTGACAGCGTGTGTGAGCGGTCATCGAGTGAGATGTGTTATGTTGGCTTGCGTGCGCGTGACACCATGCTTGTGAATTTAGTTTGTAAGCAAATGCTTACAAATTTATACGGCGGAATACATCGGACTGCAATTATTTCCGACTGAATAACCGCTATTCGTCCAGCAACGCCACGTATGGTTCATCGTGAGGGCCCCCTTGCCCCTACAAAAAAAGAAAGATGGAATAGACGCTCCTATAAATGATTACCTCCGGTCCTTAAAGTTAACTCCCCAATCGTCCAATGTTGTCGATATGTTCAAATGTTCAATCTATATATAGCGTTTCACCGCCAGCTTTCTACTGTAGTCTACCTTACAAAACCTTCGCACGCGATCGGGCCTTTAGCCGATTTGTGCTTTCAGATGTGCCAACCGTATACTACAGCAAGAGCCAAACGATGAGCAAGTAGATGGGATCCCGCTCTTGTCTGTTAACATGTTTTGTATTTCAGACAACTGAGAGGTTGGACTGGCGCTCCTTTGTTATCGGTGCTTCAGCGAGGGTGGTACAAATGGTGGGACTTGCGAACGGAACGGGTGGCACAAACCCGTTTCCCAGCTTATGGCTGCTGTCGCAGTATAAGAAAAATAACATTGCGTTCGGTCATTTGCAAATAAGCGTCTTTCGCAATCCTACTTGTTCGATGGCGTATACGTAATCTCGGGTCGTCGCGGTAGGTGGATACTGACCTCCTTGTCAATTGTGACCCGAAAACGCCAAATTCCGTCGGACTGTCGGCAATCATCGGGCCACGGCAGTTTTCTCCGTAGCGTCGTTGTGGGCTTTGTTCGCGTGCGTATGTCATCACAGCTGCCCGTACGTGTGTAGTTGTGCACGAAACAGCCTTCTTATATGCGTTTATACCTCGCGAAAGCGGTCTATAGCTCTGGTCGCGTGAACGAAAGAGAGATAGAGAGAAAAAAAAAGGGGGGGGGGGAATGTCGACAAGGAATGAAAAGCGGCCGCTGGTATTTCTCGTGGTGCACTGGAGGGTGTCCGATTATTCTATGGTCCTGCGGCATTTCTTTTCTCCCCTTCGTCCGGTAGCTCGCTTGCTTTTCAGAGCGTGCCGGCAGGCTACCGCCGCTGTGCCCTCAGACCGCGTGTGTCCTGAACAGCTCGCTTGCCTCCCCGGCTTTCCGTACTTGCCCTCTGTGTGTAGCAGTGCTGCAGGTTCCCTCCTAGATCCCTTAGCCCTGGTCGCCTTGTCGAAAAGGATTTAAAGCTGCTGCCCGCGCAAAACTCGCCCCACAAACCGAAGGCGGAAAGCGGGGTGCACTGCAAAGGAGAACACAAAAGCGACCTCAGTTTTGCGTTGTCCTGCTCATTTTCCAATGTGCCCCATTAACACGCCGCGGGCCTCGGGCTCTCTTTTCATCGCGGGCGACGGATATCTTGCAGTGTGGCGACTGTGTAACCTTTATTTGCTGGACATGGCTTCCGTTCCCACATGTCTTTGAATACAGGAAGAAACGTGTGGCCGGAGAAATTACCTGCTTGTTTTCCTGAACATGAGGAATTAATGATCTCAGTGTGAACGAATGCCGCGTAAGTCGCATACTGCAACACGTCTCCCGACTCATTTGCTCTGGAGTTCACTGCACCTTGTCACACAGCGTGTCCAAGCGGCACATCACGGGCACCACAATCGAAACATCGTCATTGTCCACTGAAGAAAATGAAAACGAACGTATGGTACGGTGCAGTATATTAAGATTTATTTTTCTTTTTTGCATAGCACAGGCAGCCAAACCATTCGTCCACGTAGAGTTGCATTTCGTGTGTTGCTGGTTTTACTGGCACAGAGATAGGACAGGACACTGTGACTGCCTGTTTGTGCGTCTGTTTGTCGTCTGGGCGTGCTGTGATATGGCGCGACCCTGTATAGCTTGTCCCGTCGCCGACAGTTGTGTCTGCGGTCGTCGCTGATCCGGGTCCTCGAGCGGTTGACCTCTCGGGGTCTGGGAGAGGGCGCGCTCCTTCCTTGTCGAGTAGGTGTCGACGCGTCGCTACGGCGGCTCGGGCCGCCGCTGTCACGCTCGGCCGGTGCTGTACTGGGGGAGGTGGGGGGAGGGGGACGACGCCAGTCTCGGTGAGCCTAACCCGGCGCCCGTCACGGTGCTGGAGACAGCGCTTCGTATCATGCTCACAAAGGAACCGCGCGCGCGCCCGCGATCGTCGCCGCGCCTTGGATATTCTGGCTCGCCTTCGTTTTCTCAGCGTCGCTTCCCCATTTGTGGCGAGGGGAGCCAGAAGACGCAGGTGATCCTTTGTTCTTTACTTCCCTGTGGCCTTGCATGGTTGCTTGCGCGGCTAAAGCTATTAACTAATTCTAAAGCGTGAGGGAAGGTTGAACCCCGCAAGGTAGTCGCATCAGAAGAAAAAAACAGAACAGGCTGAGAACTGATAAGACTTTTGCTTCTCTCTGTGCCAGAAGCGTACAACCTTTGTCAAATATGTACGGTCTACCCCTTGCTGAGTAATACTTGTTGGGGGGCTAGTTGGTGCATGTTTCCAGAAGAGGGTTATAGTGTTTGTCCTTATATTCATTCGCATACGCGGTGAATAAACAGTTGGAAGTTGCGCCTGTCCCGTCTCGCTTGCTGTGTGTTGTGTTTTTTCGGCGCTATAACCCTCTTCTGGAAATCTACTCCTTGCCTTCACCATATATCCTGTTCTGCTGTGTGGTGCTGTCCCCCTGGTGCGCTTGAGACTTTCGACCTCTGGACAGTGCGTACGGGAGTTACATTAATTCCCAAGGGCGATGGAACTTATGACATACCACAGGATCTCCTGTAGTCAGCTTTATGGGGGCGAAATGCGAAAACGCTGGTGTACTTAGATTTCGGTGCACGTTAACCCCAGGTCGTCCAAATTTCCGGAGTCCCTCACTACGGCGTGCGTCATAATGAGATCGTGGTCTTGGCACGCAAAACCTCATAATTTAAATTTTTTCTAATTTTGTAGTCAGCCTTGAGGTAGCAGGCAACGTAGCCCGTGCACTTTCGACGAAGACTGTACCTGACTAACCTTTGGCAGTTTTATTTTTTCCTTGCTCTTTTCTGTGAACCTGTATACATTCTTCTGGCTTTTCGCAAAGCGAGCGGTCGCTCACAACGAATTGAACGTCACTCCTGCGGGCAGTCCTTCCGAGAAACTTTGCACATACGGAGTAAGCGTAAGGTCTACTCGAGTTGCATCTTTGTGCGTAAGGCAGTGCGTACTGTGCACTGCCTGCGCGCGTGGCATCCGCGCAGCCCTTGAAACGCTCCAGCATTCTCGGCTTGTGCTCCCCACGCGAGGCAGGACGCTCTTCTCCAGACCTGAGAGAAGATGATGGGGGGGGGGGGGGGGGGGTCTCGCTGATGTGCGCGCCGGGTCGGCCATGCGTGCAGCGCCGACAATGGAAACGGCGCGCGCGCTCCTTGGGCGCCTTCTCCCATCTCCTTAGCCGCGGGGTCACGGTCAGTGTCCCTCCGCTAAATGGGGACATATACGCAGCACGCGCGCCGGCAGGCCCGGTGTTGCTCGGCCATGTCTGCAGGATTGTTTCCACGAAGGGCGGTCACCGCGTCTGCAGAGAAAGCGCCCCCCAGCACTCCCCGACTGCTACGGGACTCGGAAAACAGCGCGTGACGCATTCGTGCCGAGCAGTGACTTTCCCGTCTGAAGAGAGAGAAAGAGAAAAAAAAACCTGCTTTTTTCGCATATGTCTGTGCTCCCGCTCTATTACGTCGTTGTCGGTTTGAGACGTGATTGCATTGGCCGAAGAAAATGCTCGCCTCCGTCGGCATTTTATTCGACTTGGGTGTGGGGTAAAAGGATTGCACCCGATGGACAGCCCTCGCCAGAGGGGCGCGAATAAGCAGCTGCCGCTTAGCCACGAGGATCAAGTGCGATTTCAATCCCGACCGGCTGGCTGGCGACAGTCGCACACCATGACTTGTTCCTGAGTGGGGCGTTGCTGCTGCACGTTCAGTGTTGCGTACAGCTCAAGACGCGTCTATATAAAACGGTGACTGTCATTTCCAGACAGTTAAAAACTTTTGAGTACTGTTACTAAGTCGCGTCATTGTTTCATTGAGCTAATAAAAAAGAATAAAATTTGCGAGCCGCAGTAGGTTCCGGCGTTTCTTCTGCGTATGGGATTACAGTAAGCGACAATACCTATTGCGATCGTCTTTTATCTGGTCTTGCCTCTAAATTGAACGAACCGCTGTTATATGTAGCGCTGCCCAAAGTTTGGCTCTCATACCCTGGCCAATCTCGCCATTTTACTTTGAGTTTCTGGAGCTCGCGTCATATAACCCTCAAAGTTGAATGAACACTTAACGAAAATATTAGGTTGGGATTTGTGCATCTCACGTCTACGATCGCAAAAAGGCCGGCGTTCGGCGTGGGCTTGGTATGCTGGAAATAACGTAAGAGCGAAAGACTGGCTGCCGGCTCCCGCCGTAAAGTTCCACACCAATTCTCCGTGACCTTAACTCAGCTTAGACCTGATTACTTCCTGGAATCCCTCTCAGTCAGTTCGTTCACGCAAAGGGACTGCTCGTTAGCGGAGAAAATGAAGATCAAACTACTATATTAAATTTCTCGCCCGAATGGCGGCGCCGATGTCATAGTATTTGTTGTCATAGTGTTGACATAGCGATGTCAACTATAGCGTTTCACATTTCCGAACAGTTGAGTCCATGTTACGCCGGAAACACTGGACAGCATCGTGTTGCTATTGCCGACACTGTTGTGTAGTGCGACAGGATGTTTGGAAACGCAGATACTGACCGACTCGATGGCAATTTGAAAAAATACGCCGACGATTACGATACTCCCTAATGCGAAATTTGAGCGCAGCTCTATACGTGTTTTCATTTCGCGATTGGCTGCCGCGGACACTCTTGTCTCGTGCAGCACGTTGCAAACGGAGCGAAGTATGGCGCGACTGCCTCGCTAATCGGGAGATGGTGAGAGGCAGCACATGGGTGACGCGCGGGTGCGATTCGCAGCAGCCGCCGCTGACAGACCTCCGCTCATGCAGCGCTTTGTTTCCGTATACGGTATCAGCGTCATCGGTGAACAGACGGCGCGCGCTACTCTGGCGCCATCTCGTAACCATCGTCGCCGCAGGGGCCCGTCTTGCGCGGCACTACGCTTTTCATCTCACGCTTTCGCCATACTCTCCTCCTCCGCTTTCCGCCTCATGGTTCTGCTGCACCATCCTTCTCCGCGTACCTCCTTGCGTTCTCTTCGCTATCGCCGACTTTCATCACCGCTTGCGCTCCGTGTTCGCTCTTTCATCCTTCGCTGTGCTTGTTCGCTCGGTTACGCCGGCGCAGACGCTCGCCGCAGGAACGGGCGCCTGAGAGCTGCGGTCTAAAACGTTACGGCCGAATGTTAGGAAGCGTTTTATGGAATAGGCCCCAACGGTAACACTAAACTCTGAACTCCGCTACTTGGTGGCTGTGATGCTGAGTCGCGGCAAGCCAGCGAAGTGTTATTACCGAAGAAGTCCAACGTGGAGACGAAGCAAACAAGCAATATACAGTTTAGAATAGCGTTTCCAACCAAACGTAAACTCTTTACGTACGTAAAGAAATAGCGTCGTCCCTACTGTGCATGTTCCGAATGTTGCTGGGTTTCTGTGGTTTACGTGCGCTATGGTAACGTGCGTTATTTGGCGAGTTTAACCAATGCGTCCTTTAAAGGGCCCTTCACCAGGCCACATAGAAAATTCCGGTTATACGCTGGAATTTGTTACGTCACGCTCTAGGGAGCGTTCTACCGCAAGAATTGTTCAAATTGGTTCATTAATAGCCGAGGTAGAAATATTGCAGTGTCGCGAACCCATGATTTCAGGAGGCGAGCGGCACCGCCAATACAATAACTTCGATATTGTATGAGACGCTCAAAGAACTTACAAAAGCAAGCGAAATGAACCACGTAATTGCATTTCAGTGGATTCCTGGGCACTGCGATATTCCTGGTAATACTGCAGCGGACGCAGCTGCGAATCGAGCGCACAATAACGCAGAGAGAGAGAGAGAGAGAGAGAGAGACAAAAGGGAAGGAAAGACAGGGAGGTTAGCCAGTGTAAATACCGGCTGGCTACCCTGTGCTGGGGAAAGGGGTAAAGGGAATAAAAGGAGAAGGAAGAGAGAAGAAAAAAAACGAGAAAAAAATGCACACAGTAATGCGATGTTACGCGCAACAATAGTCAAAGGCGTTCGCACAATTCACATGTCCTTAAGAACTTGAGCAAAGCCCTTAAGGCCTTGAGTGCCGAAACCCGTCTGGACCAGTGTCCTAGAACTTTCTCTTCTGTGAAGGGGCGATTGTCCAGTTTTTCGAGCATGGTCACGAGCACTTTTCTTTGCACATTGTAACGTGGACAGTCACAGAGGAGGTGCGCGATCGTCTCTTCGCAGCCGCAGGTGTCGCAAGCAGGGCTGTCGGCCATTCCAATGCGGAAGGAATAGGAGTTCATGAATGCCACGCCGAGCCATAGGCGGCACAGAAGTGTTGCTTCCGCTCGGAGAGACAACCAATCTTCCCCTATTGCGTAGTGAAGTCCGTCTGATCCTGAGACAGATTTCTTGTCGTCTCAGCAAAACTACCTGGTTTGACCAGCAATCTAAAAACTCGGAGTTATACTCTAAACACCCATGTATAAACTTATCAATGCCGGAAACTCTAAGAGACAACAGAAAATTTGAAACTTTCGTACACCGGCTGCGTCTTGTTACTGCATTTACGAAACACTTCTTGTACAGAATAAAACGTGTCTCTAGTCCGCAGTGTTCTTGTGGCCATCCAGACGAAGATGTGCATCATCTTCTTCTCGAGTGCTCGAAATACGATACACAAAGAACAGTACTGCAAGCTAATTTGTTTATATTAGACAGAAGACCATTCACTCTAAAAAAGATACTTGGCCCATGGCCAACTGCGGGCCTTCAAAAAAGAGCGCTTCTTGCTCTGAAAAAGTTTTTGGAGGACACCAACATTTTGGGAAAATATTAAGTATTGGATGATCCGAATACGCTAAATGAGTTACATAAACATTGTTCGTGGTTCATAGTTGGTTTATGTGGTGATCGCAACTTTTACGCAATATGCATAATTCTGTCCTGTACTTGGAGTGTATTACAAGTGTTGTGTGCTTTGGCTGTTCAAAACATCGGACTTTATATATGCGTACGTGGACTGAACTAATGCACAGAACTTTGCAACTCAAGTACTGTTGGACTGTATATCTTTTATTGATCAGGTGTTCTACTGAGTGTTATATTTAGTGTCGCTATTCTCCCTTTTTGCGCAAATTTGTTTCGTCTGCCAAGTGACAAGGAGTAGCCGGTGCCACCACATAAAGGCGCCAACCTCTCCTAACATTCACTTCAATAAAAAAAAAAAAACTTTCTCCACTTGCCCCGTCTAGCCTCCTCAAGCAAAATTCCTTCCCTGCGTTCTTTCATACCGGAGCTCGACGATCGTGTGACGCACACGTCACAGGCCCCGCCTCCCCCCCCCCTTTTTTTTTTTTTGCTGTGTGGCCCACTTCCGCTGACGGTGTCGCGAGCGAGCTGTTCCGTTTCTCTTTTAGTAAAGCAATGAATGGGGGCTAGTTGGTGGGCGTTCATGACAACACTAAGCGCTATATTGTCATGAGCGTTTCTCTTGTTTCGCGCAGGCGTGGTCGAACATGGCGGCACCCATGGCTATGGTGGCTAGCATATCCGTGGCTCTCGCTTCACCGTCAATTCTCATTATGGCTACGCTTTCTCTCGTTGATCGCCAGTAACTATTCAAATGAGCTTTGGCTTCCTCTAAACTCACCTGAAACGCTAGTTATGAGCGCATAGCGCATCCAGTTTCTGTGATCGTTCGCCGATTCCGGCGTCCGTATGCCAGACGATGCGTCCGTATAGCAATAACATAATGGTTGCTAATGTATTGTCTTGGCTTGTATACGTTTGTCACGAGTCACGAGACGGCGCCCTGTCTTCATTGTGTTTGTGTTGTCGTACGTTAATTTAAAGTCTTGAAGGGACGCACGTGCACCATAACGTGCCGTAAATGTGCTTTCGTTTAACGTACGTAAGGCGACAAACGCTATTATACAGCATTAATTATTTCACATTAGCGCGTCCTCTATAGGCGCATGCAGTTCGTGCCGCTCGGCACGAACTTGCGCTAGCTAAGCTCGTCGTAAGTTCGGGCTGTACGTGTTACTTGAATATGTGCTCCATTCCGCTTTGCACGGATATACGATCTTAAGTCGTGGCGCTGTACGGACTCGAAGCAATGCGGCGACAGTGTCGTGCTCTGTATGCTGTGCGCCTTGCGTGTTTCCGCAGCTTCTTGCGCAACGTTTCTGTGGCGGCTTTTTCCGTTGTCGTTGGGGGCGTTCTTTTTTAAAGCGCGAGGCATGAGGAGATAGGCGCCCTCCCAGCGGGATCTGCGGTGCGCAGCGTCTATCGGGGAACGACCTGGCCTTCTTACGCATATAGCGGAAGCGCGCTGGGAAATGTTCCAGAGTTGGTATACGTGGGAACAGGTTTCTGGCGCGGTCCTTGCTGTGGGAATCTCGCAAGCTTTCGCAACATGCATCTGACCGTCTCTCCGCGCCCCTCGTTCGGCGAGCGTTCTTTATCGGAAGCACTTTCATCGGCCTGACAGTGACGGAGTCCGTCGTCCTGGGCGAATATTGTTACGTCGAACACAGACGTTCTTATGCAGAGTTCGATCGTTAAGGTGCGGCATCGGTGACCACTCTCGACGCGCCCAGATTTTTCCCCTTTTAGAGCCATCTTCATCCACGACGGGCTGTATGGCCTCCAGGATCCGCGGTGCATTGTTCCCTTCCCAGTGCTGCCCCGACTTGAGATGTCACGGAAGAGTCCGAACCGGGGACATTGACGAGGGCTATTAAATCTTTCTTTTCATTGTCCTTGACGTGGTTACTTTTCACTGTCTGTTTTTCTTTATTCATTGCTTCGTTTAATTTTGAATGCAGAAGGTTGCTGACTGTCAAGCTCGTCGAATGCGCTTTCGTGCTATCCTTGTCGAGTCACTGACCAGTGTTGGCGCGTCCGCTGTACAACGCACGCAAACACCTCTGCTGTCGTGGCCCAAGTGCGTTCTATTACTGTCTGCTTTAATCTGCAACTGTATGGGCGGCACCGCCGGACGATGATGCGTCAGGAATACGTCGGAGTGACGTCCCGTGCATTTGCCACTGAAGAATAATAAGTTTCGCCTTACTGTCGTAACGGTTACTGTAGCCTTGGACAGACATGCTCGACATGAATAACCGGTGCCTCCAGCGGTCGCGAACTAGATACGTACATTAAACGCCATCAGCGTTCTTACGCGTGGCAAAGGCAATGCAAAAGAGGTTGGTAAATAGAACACCAGCAGTTAAAGTAACCAGAACATGCTAGCGTGTCTGAGCTCGGTCCTATCTTTCTCTCCTTCTCATCTCTGCCCCTTCCGCAGTGTACTGTATCTAACCGGGTTCAGTCCTGCTTAACCTCCTTGCCTTTGCTTATGCCTCTCTGACTTTATTAAAAAGCTTTAAAGCTTTTTAATGAAGATGAGACGAAGCAGAACAAAGAAAGCACTTATTCGCCTGGAAGAGCCAGTTGTTTGCTGCTTCGGTTGCTCGGCGGTTGTCGCGCTCGCCTGGCTCGGCGTGCCTGTGGGCCGTGCACGCCGAGCGCGTACCGGGCACGGTCGGTCGATCTCCTGTAACTTCCCATTGACGAAGAATACAAGCGTGACCTTAACGGAGCCCACGGTTAACCGGTCTGAGGTCACGGCGCGCATGTTCTTTCCGAGTTCCTTACACGTGCAGCAGCCATTCGATGTGGCTGCCGCTTCCGCGTTTTCCGCGCCCTGCAGCAGCGTGCGTGCACGTGGTGGGAAGCAGCCGCGGCGTGCTCGCGCGCGCCCCAGACCGGTTGGGTCGATCACGGGGCTCGCAGGCGACGGACAGGGTCTGTTCGCTGACGTGTGTCGCCGTGATGACGGACAAGGTGAAATTCGTGCCGGACATTGGCCTCGTCGATGCGAGCAAGGCCACGCGCTCTTCGCTGTCCCCTGCGAGACATCGCGAGCCTCTTTGGAGGGGGACGTTTCAAGGACATGGGTCCTAGGACGTTGTTGTTGTTAATTTACTTGAGCAATACTGAGGACATTGGATTTCTTCAGACCAAGCAGGAGAGACATTAAACGGCGCAGGTAACGCTTAAAAAAAAAAATGCGGCAAAGAAAACACAACACTGATGCAGAAAAAAAAGAAACCCAGAAAAATGCTGCCAATATCACCTCAAACAAATTTTTTAGAAGATCGCCTACGGCAGATAGCACAATTCTAGTCCTTGAGCTGGACTGCTCGAAGAGGCGGACTTTACTTGCACAAGCTATCGTAACTAAATAATCGACAAATTAAAAATGGACTAAGTAATCTTAACTAGTTACTCAATGAAATTTATGGTGATTTGCCAATTGTAACCGGTGAGTTTGCAACACATTCACTTGGAAATGGGTCTGAGGATGACGCCAGTTTGGATACACATTCCCAAATTATACGACTAAATGCATTGGTGTACGTCTTTTTTAATTCTATCCTGTGGTGTGCAAAAGGCGCCTTAACAGAAAAGTAAGCGAAACAGTTCATTTTATCGCAAGTTCGACGGCACTATCACATGAAATGGCGCTAGTTTCAATATTTGTTCCATGTGAAGATGCCTTGAGAACTCACTGGCTTTGATGTATAAATTAGTGTGTGCGGTAAAGTACTTAGTTACAAATTAGTGGAATTTTGCTAATTAGCCGACTGTGTAATGATATTTCTTGCGGTATTAATTAATGTCTGCCCGCTTAAGCATTCCAGTTCAAAGATTGCAATTGCACTTTTTGGCGCAGGTGGTTTCTCAACGTTCTGCTTATTTTAAAAGAAGCTGAATAAATAAACAAATAGATAAAAAGTAATGCTCCGTGGCACTGTACCGCATGTTTCAGCAATGACTGTCTCAGATTGTATATTGTTAGATAGGTGCCATTAATTAGCATCGCTAAAATTATCCGCGCGCAACCGTTCAGTGCGCTGGTGCGCGTCGACCATGCTACCGGACCCGCCAGACAGGCTGGCTATCCCACCCTCGTGTGTCGCGCGCGGAGCTTTTGTCCCCCCCCCCCCCCTCCTTGTTTGACGCTTCCCCAAAGTGCACCTGGAGACGGGCACGGTTCGAGGTGCTTCACGTTAGTTCCGAGAAAAGCTGCTTTGCAGCACTGGAAGGTCGTTCAAGGACGACCAGGCGAGGAGCCAACGCCGGACGGATGCGGCCATCCGAGGATAGAGCCCAGGGAGTGTCCCCATTGGCCGAACATGACGCCACTTGCACGGGCGCTACGATTGGATGAAAATGACGACACCTGTACGGGCTCGCCGATTGGCTGAAAATCACGTGACCCAGACGGACTGAAGGGTTTATAAGCCAGAGAACCAGCGGAAAGGGAGAGACGTTCTTGCCACGGGCCGCTGCGTACTATTTGCTGCCGGCTGTCGATGAACTTCTATTGTTATTTTACCTGTTTCTAATCCTATACATAATGTAAATAAACCTTCATTTCTCAAAGTCCCCCTCAATGTCGGCGAACTCCTGCATTCAACGGCAAGATCTAATGATATGTAAAATAAAGGGAAATCGAGAGAAAATGATAATTTACCGCCCAAGCTTCATTTCACTGGCGGACATCGAAATTTGCGCTATTATAGCCAATACGATTATTAACGTTAACTCAGTTTTAGAATAATGTCTAATATGAATGTCAGTTTTAGAATAAGGTCTGCAGGTGTTCAATCCTTGTGCTATTGCTGGAGAAATAAGTACTGAATGATCTGGAGCGAGAAATGCTTTGATGTTCCAGTACTGTTAGCTCCGGATAATGTTTCCACACTTTGGGAAAATGCAATACCGAAAAATGTTAACGGAAACAACAATGCATGTCACTGCACATAGAGCTCCTATTTCTCAAAACTGGCGCTAGGCGCGAATGTACTTGTAAACGTTTATGCTTTTAGTAGTGGCTGACTTCAATTCTTCAATGTCACCATGCCACCAAAAGTCAATAATTTGAAAATTAATTAGGGAAATTCAGTTTCTTAATTCTTGTACCAGCGATCTGTCGGCGACCCCTGGCTAACATCTATCTCGAACCCCTGACCAACATTGCTTACCGGCTGGCAGTTGCTGTCGTGTTATATGACACAAAGGGGCGCATTATTTTTGCGTATGCAACTTGCACATCTACCTGTGATCCGCGTTAGTGTAAGCGGCAGTGAAAAGACGTTTGGGCCACGTACACTGTCGTCAAGCAGACACAAACTCCCTTGGTGACATCACTACAGACACACTTATTCTCGTGCGTGTCATGCTAAAGCCTTTGTGAGTTTTGGCGTAAATACTTCCTGTTCATCGCGGACAGAAAGTTGGAACACTTGCTGTCCAATTTGAGGACTATTCAGCCGTCCAACGTGTAGCGCTCTCGCGACCACAATTTCTTCACCACCGTGTTCGGTGGTGAAGCGATGAGAGTATGACAGCAAAATTTGGCGTCAATTCCGGTCTGTCTTTGATCGAAGCGTCCTGTCCCGTTAACCACATGGTAGGCGAGGCGCAGATCTTCGAGTATCTCGTGTTTCGTATGTAATCGAATTGAAACAAATTCTGAAGATCGAACACACATGTTGAAATCTCTGTGAAGCGAAGCGTTAGTAAAGCCGTTCATTAGATGCTTTACAACTAACGGTGATGCGTAGAATTATATTTACTTTCATATCATATGCGATGAGCAATCTCATGGAAGGTTTTTGTTTATTATACGCAAAGGTCGCAACTTTATTGTCATGCAATTTTTATGTTTACGCACTGCATCGTTCACAAGCTGTGCCGAAACGCAAACTCCAATTCAGGCCCCCATGCACAATGTGAGACGTATACGCAATGATGCCACAAGGACGAAGGCGATGTATGATGCGTGTTGAGAAAAGAATGGCGATGACAGGTGTATGCACAGAAAGGCACGACACGTATCACGCAAAATTTAGTGATTCTGTACTTCTTGTGTTACACTGGGGCATACCCGTTCTGGAGGTACGCCCATACTTGGTGGATAAACAAAAGAAAGAAAAAAGTTAATTAAAAAATCCGGTAAATTCACCATTTCATTAACAGGTCGGTGTGCTTTAGAGATGCTTGTGAGCCGGCATTATATGTTCAGGTTTTATTGTAGAAAGTTAGCGTAATAATTAATATCATTATTATCGTCATACTTGTCAGCATACAAGGGTTGTATAAAAGCCACTTCGCTGGTAGTTTCAAATAACCTTCGCATATATATTTACATATACATCCTCTGACATAGTGGCCAACGCAACAGCACCCAGCACTGTGGCAGCCAGACGAAACCTCGGAAGGCAGGCAAAGTAAGCTTCGCTTTAAAACGAAAATTAAATTATGGGTTTTTCCTATTCCGAAGCTATACACTGCCTGTGAGAGACGCCGTAGTGATGGCTCCGGATTAATTTATAACACCTGAGGTTCATTAACATGCACCAAAAGCCTGGAAATCGAGCGTTTTTGTATTCCGCCCCTAAACGGAACGCGGCCGTCGCGATCGGACATGGAACCCGCTACCTTGTGCTCAGCATCGGAACGCTTTAGCCACTGAGCCACCACGGCAGGTGCGTGTCTAATAATAATCATCATCCTATTTTATGTCCACTGTAGTACGAAAGGCTGAAGTTAGGAACAAGATCAGAACCAACCCTCTCCCCAGAAACATGCATCCAGAATATAATGTCGAAAGGAGAAAGGCAAGAGCTAAAGCACTCTTGCAGGAAATAGAGCAGCAGAACCAACTGGCAGCTATAGTTGATGATGCCTGGGTGAAAGGTAAAGAAGCATATACGACCATTGTATCAAATTATCAAGGGAAGGTGCAAGACGCTCTCACTATTTTTACCAAGGACCCCATAGTGGCGGAATAAGCGGCAATTGCTCTAGCCATCAGGAGTAATAAGTGGGCCGGCATTTACAGTGATTCGAAATCCGCTGTAAAGTGTTTTGATAAAGGCTACGTAGCTGGAGTTGCAGCTAACCTTTTTGAAAACATTGGTGTTATGAGAACTGAAATCCGATGGTTTCCTGCGCATATGGGGAAAGTGGACGAGACTCGAGTAAACCTCAATGAGGTTTCTCATGACTTGGCACGAGGAATTGCTAACCGTGTCAGTCACAACCGAGCCGTTCACCATCAGGCCAGGGAACCTAGAAATCATTTAATAACATAAAATGACGTTACCAAACATTACTATTTAGGACGCAGACAATTCCCATTGCCACATTAAAAACTGAACAGGGCTCAGGCAGTCTCACTGCGCTTATTGCAAACGGGTACATATCCCATACCGTACACCATTAACAAAATATATCCAGAGAGGGAGATTAAGATGGACTGCAACGATTGTAATGGCATCATTGGAATCAGACATATGCTGGCGGGGTGTCCCGCGACTCTCCCCAACCTCGTTGAAGAATGGGCACAGTGGGAGAAAAGGATTCAAAGCCCATTGTTTCAGGACCAACTAAGGACAATCCAGAGGGCTCATGATGTCGCTGAAAGGCTTGGCCTGACAGTGCCAACGTGGGAGCGGCCCGCCTTGGCTTAAGAAGTCGAGCCTCCGGACCTCATTACAATAAAAGTTTTCACGCTCACACACACACGAAGGCCTCTCCCTGCGATCTCCAATTAACACTGTATTGCGCCAACTGATTCTAACTAGCGCCTGCAAGTTTCTTAATTTCATCACTTCTTCCTTCCTCGACTGCGCTTCACTTCTCTTGGCACCCATTCTGTAACCCTTATGGTCCGCCGCTTATCTAACCTACGCATTACATGACCTGCCCAGCTCCATTTTTTTCTCTTAATATCAATTAGAATATCGGCTATCCCCGTTTACTCTCTGATCCATACCACTCTCTTTCTGTCTCTTAACGTTACGCCTAACGTATTCGTTCCATCGCTCTTTGCGCGGTCCTTAACTTGTTCTCGAGCTTCTTTCTCAACCTCGCAAGTTTCTTCCCCATATGGCAGCACCGGTAGAATGCATGAAGTTGTCAGCCGTAGTAGGTATATTTCATCAAACTCAAACCTGTGCTCATGAGCACAGGCTTTCTTGTTAATGATAGTGGTAAGCTTCCAGTCAGGATTTTCTTCTGATGATCAGGGTCGCTTGTGAGAAATTGACCTAGGTAAACGTACTTCTTCACCGACCGTACAGGTTGACTGACGGTCCTGAATTCTTGTTCTCTTGCCTGGCTATTCATCATTATCTTTGTCTCCTGCATAATAATATTCAACCTCACTCTTACGTTCTCTTTGTTAAGGTCCTCTATCATTTGTTGCAACTCGTCTGCAGTGTTGCTGAATAGAACAGTGTCATCGACAAATCGAAGGTTGCCGAGATATTCGCCGTCGATCGTTACTCCTAAGCCTTCTTTAGTTTAATAGCTTGAATACTTCCTCCAAGCACGCAGTGAACAGCATTGGAGAGATTGTGTCTCCTTGTCTGACCCCTTTCTTTATAGGTATCTTCCTGCTTTTCTTGTGTAGAATTAAGGTGTCTGTGGAATCTCTGTAGATATTTTCCAAGGTATTTATGTAAGTGGTCTGTACTCCTTGATTACGTAATGCCTCTATGACTGCTGGTATTTCTACTATATCAGATGTCTTTTCATAATCTATGAAAGCCATATAGATAGGTTTATTGTACTCTGCGGATTTCTCGATTACCTGATTGCAATGGATGTGATCCATTGTAATGTATCCCTTCCTGAAACCAGCCTGTTCCCTTGGTTGACTAAAGTCCGGTATTGCCCTTATTCTATTCGAGATTATTTTGTTGAATATTTTATATAATACTGGGAGTAAGCTAATGGGCCTATAGTTTTTCAATTCTATAACGTCTCTGCTTTTGTGGATTAGTATAATGTTTGCATTCTTCCAGTTTTCTGGGATCCGTGCAATCAATAGACACTTCGTATAGAGAGCCGCCAGTTTTCCAAGTATTATGTCTCCTCCATCTTTGATTAACTCGACTGTTATTCCATCTTCTCCTGCCGCTCTTCCCCGTTTCATGTCTTGCGAGGCCCTTCTGACCTCATCGCTAGTTATAGGAGGAGTCTGCAACCTGTTCATTTCTGCTTCGAATGGAGGTATCGTGGCTCCTCTGGGTGCTGTACAGGTATAGAATTCTTCCGCTGCTTTTACTATACCTTCGAGATTGCTGATATTACCCTGCTTATATTTCAGTGCACACATCTTGGCTTGTCCTATGCCAAGTTTTCTTCTCACTGATTTCATGTTGCGCCCATCTTTTACTGCTTCCTCGGTCTTCCTTACGTTATAATTTCGAATATCTCTTATCTTCTCCTTGTTGGTCAATTTTGACAGTTCCGCGAATTCTATGTTACCTCTTGAGTTGGACACTTTCATTCTTTGTCGTTTTTTATTAGGTCCTTTGTTATTTGGGAGAGGTTACCTACTGGTCGCCTTGGTGCCTTACCTCCCACTTGAATTGCTGTCTCTAAAGATAGCCTAGTTACGGTTTCATTCATTACCTCTATGTAATCTTCATCTCTATGTTCTAAAGCTGCATATTTGTTCGCAAGTACCAGCCTGAATTGGTCTACTTTTACCCTTATTGCGTCTCGGTGGCCTGTTTATTCTTGACCAATTTTATTCTTTTTCTCTTCGAATTGAGATGAATACTAGACCTCACTAACCTACACCCGCCGTGGTTGCTCAGTGGCTATGGTGTTGGGCTGCTGAGCACGAGGTCGTGGGATCGAATCCCGGCCACGGCGGCCGCATTTCGATGGAGGCGAAATGCGAAAACACCCGTGTACTTAGATTTAGGTGCACGTTAAAGAACCCCAGGTGGTAGAAATTTCCGGAGTCCCCCACTACGGTGTGCCTCATAATCAGAAAGTGGTTTTGGCACGTAAAACCCCATAATTTAATTTGTTTTCCACTAACCTAAGATCACTGCACTTCACTCTACTTAACGCTTCTACATCCACCGTTATGGTGGGATCGGCAGAAAGTATGGAATCTATTCATATTTCAGCGGATGCATCAGTGCCTATATAGTTCGGAATCAGTAGAGCGGCAACAACACGATCGTATTTGCGGTGCATTTACCGCATGGCTTTGCCGCAGCTATTTCACGCCACACGACGACCGCAGTTTGATCAGTGCTGAATGACATTACCTATCGCTTAAAGCGGTAACGAGCGTTCGTATCGGCCGTCATTGCAGCATGGGAATTGCCTGGCGACGATAGTAACTTTTATTACCATCACAATTGAAACTGGGCGGCAACAAGTAGCCTGCTAGCTTACTTGAGCTAATCGTTTTTTTTCCTTTTATCGCAGTCTGGCATCTTTCCTGTCTCCTTGATCTACTCCGTCTTCACGAAAACCTGTCTCTATATTCGACAGTTATCTATAGTTTTAACGATCCCAGCTTTATCGATCTCTTCCCTGCTTTTTTTTCTTCTTCTTCACGAATACTCTAAACGTCCCTTGCTTAGCTCTACTGCTGACCGATTAATGCTTACATCCGCTTTGTATCCCAGCCGTGCTTCAGGTGGGCGTTAGCTACAGTGCTTGCTGGGTGAATATCTTGGCATCCCATTACGATGTGCTGAGTCCTATTCGGACGTTGCCTGCAAACTCAGACACCTACCTCCTGCTTTTGCAAATATTTGTTCCAGTATGTTTATCCTCACGCAGCTAAGTCGTACCTCAAATAGCAAAGCACTGTCCTTTGTGTCGACGTCAATTAGAGGAAACGATACCGCACGGAAAATATGTCGGACACGTTGCAGCCGGGCTGTGACAGTAATACTGCAGACTTTGCAGACATGTTTTCAATATTATGACTGCGCGTGTGCGAGGGCTGCCGCAGCAGGCGGACTTATTTTCGTCTTCGGTCGCCTGCTCGCGACGTTGCCGGGGTCTTTGTGTGCTCTTCGTATAGAAACCCACTCTGGTCTGCTGTCTCATTCGGGCCGCGTTGTTCAGGGTGCCGGCGAGAGCGTGTATTATATGCCTCGTTTGCCTGCTATACTGCACAGGCTGGTTCAAGGCTTTCATTCCAATTAGGGCATCTCGATGTCTGCTTTCGTTCGCTCCGCTTGACGAGTTCGCTTTGAGCTGCGCATCGGACCCGTGCGTGCGTGACGTGTTCCACTTTCGATGTCGTTATAGAGGACGCGTCCGTACGCTCCCGTGTTCCGTTCCCCCTTGTTACTCTTCCCGGTCTCCTCCTTGATTTCGACAATCTGCGTAACGTTATATATATATATATATATATATATATATATATATATATATATATATATATATATATATATATATATATATATATATATATATATATATATATATATATATATACGCTTTTAACCGGCCATTTCGACGAAGACAGGTTAATGTCTCGAAACTGTCGACATACTACATCTGAAGTTTTTAGTTTATGACAGCACCTCCATTCTGCCATCTTTTTCGAATTACAACTGGCCCATTGATCTTCTACCTTCTCAAACATATACAGGGTGTCCCAACTAACATTAACCCGAGTTTAAAGATATGCAAATGCCACGTAGCTGGACAGAACAAAGGTAATGTTTGCCGTCGCTTGGAGATACCCAAACTACATTTATTTCATTCCACCTAATTAGATAATTAGGCTTAATTATTTATCAACTTCTCAAATATTATAATTAGATGAAAAGTATCAATGAGAAAATTGTAGAGCGACATGAAAACTCCCGACACAGCTTTCTGTTGCTCAATACGCGCTAAGTAAAGGTGCTTTTCTGAGCGTGAAAGAAGCCCTCGAGTACGCGCAAAATTGCCGCGCGTCTGGCCGCTCGAGGCAGTTTGCGTGTATTCGCGGGCTTCTTTCACGCACTAAAAACACTTTCATGTACCATTTTACCATTTGGATCTGCACATTCAAAGATTGTAAAAAGAGGGATTGCAATGCATTGTTTCCGCAATGCACTCGAAAGAAGCTGTCACCACGCTATTAAAAGTAGCTTTGACGCTCAATTCCAACATTTAGAAGCCGCAGGGTTCCCTCCGCCACTTTTGAAAGCGGTGGCTGAATCGCTGCTTCAGAGGCTAAAGAAGGAACGTACGAAGCTGGTAGATGGCGGGGCTGCTGAACGTAGAAAACTTGAACTTATGCCGTATGTGCATAAAGTGAGCCACAATATCAAGAAGGTTGCCGCCAAGCAGGGAGTAAGTGTTGTGTTTTCTGCCCCTTGTAAGCTTTCGGGTCTGTGCTCGCGCATTCCTCGAGGCAGGGCAAGGAACCACGTTTGCACAACGCAGCATGAAAACCGTTTCACGGCATGTGCTGCAGGGGTTGTCTATAAGTTCCCTCTCACATGCGAAAGATTTTACATAGGCCAAACCGGTCGATGTATTAATGACCGCCTGCGGGAGCACCACTCCTCCCTGGGGTCAGATAACGGTGCAAACTTGCCTCGCCATTGCAATGAATGTGGTTGTTATCCTTTGTTCAGCAATGTAACCATTCTTGGTAGGGGCAAAGGCAAAGAAGAGCGAGAAATCCTGGAAGCGTACTACATCAGTTTATTAGGTGATGACTGCGTTAGTAGGACCTCGGTGCGCTTACTTGAAGAAGAATTTGCATTTCTAGGTCGGTCACGATAAAAGCGATTCTTGTATTTTCATGCTGTGTGATTGGCGATGATGCGGTTGCGCATGCTCTGCTGGCCTTGCTGGGACTACACCGATTCTAATAAAGCTCAGTTGATATTCCAGTCGTTGTGGTGTGAACCTCTCCTCTTGTCCTTTGTGTTTTTTGACTGGTTTTTTTCAAGTATGTACCAACTGGCCCAGATTTCAACCCTTCTCCCCTCAAAAGCATTGCAGAAACTGCAGCGCTTCCTTTTCTACTAACGTGCAAGTCCAGAGGGGACGTAGATAGAACTGTAGAGGAGGGAGAAGAGGCGCTTCCCATAGGTTTCTTGAGAAGGCGAGGAATCCCTACCACTATACGACAGCGGTTGCGGCGAAACTGAATTGCGTAAGTTCAAGGTACGGTACAGTACGTACCTGCTATTTCTGAAACATGAACACCATGCAAATTTATCAAGCGGATAAATTACGCAGGGCGTGCAGAAGCAGAGCCGCATTAATTAAAGTGCACCGAAGGGTCTAGGCGACACTACGGAACCGGTCGACCGTCAAATCAACACTTCTGTGCCCGCCGCGTTAGGTCGCGGATTTGATCCCGACCGTGGCAGCCACATTTCGACGGGTGCGAAATAGGAAACGCATGTGCACTTGAGAGTTTCAGACACGTTAAAGAACATCATGTTACATTATCGTGTCAGAATTAATCCGGAGTCCGCCACTACGGCTTCCCTCATAATCAGATTGTGGTTTGGCATGTACAGAACCATAATCCAATTTAAGTATAATAAAATATGGCGCACAACAACGCCTCAAGCAAACACCTCTCCCTGTGTGTTCTGTGTACTACGCAGACAAACAGCAGTGGTGCACGAAAGGTAATGTTTAACATCTACTCACCACTCTCGTGTGCGACTAAATCGTGAAGAAATTAAGCTTTCGCCATCGACATCACCGCTAATTATCGTCGATAAAAGCAACCAGCACAGAAAGCTTCGCTTGCATAGATTCCCGCTGTGCATGAGATCTGCATAATTTTTTTTTTTAAATGTCAGCTCTAAAAACGATTTCCTTGACTGTCCTTTCCAGTTTCTAGTGTACAAGCAACATTTCTGACTGAGCCTGGTGAGCAGTAGTTGTCTCACTTTGTGATGACTTCGTCTGCTGAAAGACATCATTTCTTTCGCCTTACGCGGCGCACATAGTCGTTGCGAAAGTGTTTCTTTTGATGTTCGAGCGATGTGAGGTTGTCGTTGTGCTTTTGTGTATAATAATGAAATGGAAATCTTAAGGTTGACACGTTGTGCATGTGTAGATTGGCGTTTTCGTATTTTTTTTTTTACGTTCCTGTGTGTGTATACGCACACCAGCCTTGTTTCTTCATCTCAATTCCTTGTGCATTGAGGATAAATCACTCGTACGCCCATGATGTTGACTGTATTCGTTCGCGTTCTATGCGAGTTTCGCAATATACGCCGCACACGCTGTAGCCTCCATAGAGAGCTACAATACAGCAAGAGCTGCTGCTGTTATTGCTTTTTTTTTGCATGTGCGTGTAAGCACTCCCGAGGCGCTGCACACGTGCGCCCTTAGGTATTTCTCGAGAACCGTCGCCTGCCTGAACGATCAAGTTTCCTTGTTTTGACTAGACGTGTTCTCTCGTATCTAATTTTCGTTTCCCTCGTTCATGTCGTCGACCCAAACTTGGTAATCGGTGTAACGCACAAGGAATGATGTCCTTGTCGGAACAAGTCGTTGCGAAAGTGTTTGTTTCGAGGTTACCGCGCGAAACGCATCGGTGATTGCGGATGGAAGGGACGGAAAAAGAAAACGCGCGAGTAGGTACTTGGGGCGTTTCCCACCGCGCGCGCTTCCGGCATCTGACTACACGCATACCTTCGCTGCCTCATTGCATGTTGTTGACGTCTCAAGGGGCAGATGGTCGAGCTTTTCTTCTTTCCTTTCTTTTTTCGTCCGAGGCGTCCCACCTTTACAGTTCATCTCGATCGTCCTTTATGCTGTGGTGTCATTTCAATACACCTTTATGCTTTGTGCAATCCTTGGATGACAGGATTTACACACTAAACAAGCGCCTAGATGGGCGTCTTTGGCTTGTCCTCTAGTGCATTCACTTTTGTGCACGTTTCTGCTCCCATTGAATGGGAAGTACAATAAAACTAACGGAACTCGATATTCACCTGGAATTCCGTTACCTTTTTTTCCATCTTTTTCACCTTCTAGTACTCTTCGAGCGTAACTACCGGATTCCTTCTGTGTAAGCGGTTCCTCGTCTCGGAGCTGGAAGGAAGACGCGGGCTTTCACCGGCGACCTAGATACGAGTTACCGCTTTACGTGTTCTTTCTGGCGCTGCGTGCGCCCTGGGGCGTCGCATCCTGTGTGTTCCCTGGCTTTAGCGAGTTTGCGTCAGGTTGTCCCTCGCTTCGCTTTTATTTTTTTGGCTGCACTTTTCCTTTCAAGAAGGGTGCGGACCGTGACGTCAGGTGCTTGCTGCCGCTTGTTTTCCTCGTTTCCCAATGCGTCGTTTCATGGCATAGAAGCCGAGAGCCCGTTTGCGGCCTCCAGAGACCGCGGATGATGCGCGGTGAACGGCGAGGCGCCGTCTTGGTTGCGGAGTGGGCTTTGGCTCGTAGCCGTGGACTTCCTGAACCAGCTTTTTCGCCCTGATGGAGCGTAGTATGATCTGCCGAGGAATTAGAAATATACAAATAAAAGTCCAGTCCGTATGCAAAGTATCACGGCGGTTAATGTAACGCTCATGTGCAGAAATTAACAGCTGGGAACCACGAATGATGTGTTTTTATTTCGTTTTCTTTGTTGCTGTGCTTGTTGTCTGCGTTCTTCGTATTTTCACTCTTTCATCTTTCGACCGTTGCCCTACACTTTGCACACAGGTTCCGTCATATGTCAAAAACGACCTCGGAAGTGTTTTTCCACGTATGTATATCTGGAGCGAAATTTCACTCGGCGTGCTAAAGCGGTGCTTCCTTGACGCATTTCTGGCAAAACGTTTTCCTTGTAATGCCGTCAGGCCGTGTTTTTAGGACCGCACTCTGACTGGTCGTCGTAGTCCTCGGAAAGCCGGCAACCGTCGTTTTTGCAGCGTGACAACGCGGCACGGCATTCATCGCACTTGCGGCGTCCAACTTCACTCCGTCGTATTCGGAGCATTGTCTTTCATCTCGTGCGCGTAGGCCGATTCGTCGCTCGTGAGTCACTGTGGCGCCGTCGCTTTAGCTTGACTCACTGATCGGTCAGCGATTGCGCCTTTCTGCTAGTTGTCGCCCGCGCATTCGCCAAGAGCGCGCCGCCGCCTTATCTTCAGTCCGAAGGCGGGAAATACCTTGCAATACGAACGAGAACGGTGCGAAGTTGTGGCCGTGTGACGTCTTTGGCGCAGGGGCCGCCCATTGGGCGACGCTGTTCAGTCTTGTTCTCGGGGGATCCCCGTTTTGGGACGGAGCAGCGTTGGGGGGCCTGTTCTTTCCGTTCCAGCGCCGCTCTCCCGCCTCCTCGCCCTCCGTCCTCGTCCTCTCCGTCGTGACGTTGTTTAGCGCGTACGCCGGGGCACGTATCGCGTGTTTTGACGGCACGCCGCCAATCGCTTCGAGCTTGTTTCAGAAGTGAGGTGCGCGCGTCTGCCGGCAGCGACCGTGGTTGGGTGCGCGCCGGAGAGCGTGGAAGAACGTCCGAGAAGCCTACGCGATCGCTCGGGCAGAGTGCATGCTTTGTGGGGAGGCCGTCCGCCAGTGGAGTTTGTTGCCAGCCGTCGTCGAGAGCACCTAGAGGGATACCCTGTCCTGGCCCTCGTTGCGGTGAGCCTGAGGCACGGTGCCTCGATCTTTATTGACACTTGCCTACCTGGTGCCTTTTGGGAGGGCTACATGTGCTCCCTGTTATTGCGCCGTGCTAACGACTTTAGAGCAGCAGCTGGGCAAATCGCCATTAGCGGTAAAGGTCCGGACAGCGAAACAAAACTAAAATGTCAAAGGCAATCGTTAGATGCTTGTCTTTTTGTTGTTCAGTTTCACGCTTTTCGGTTCTCGCTGTCACTGCGCTTCAACGCTGCTTGCCTACGCGAGTCGGTGTTCTACCTGCCGTTACTCTTTGATCTTGCTTCTCGCTCAACATTTCTGCGCCGATAAATCTTGTTGTTGGGCGAGTTGGTTCATACTGTGAGGGAATGTAGTGCGCGAAGTTCAACACAAGGACGTAGTAAAAGACACTGACAAGCGTTCGTTGTTGTTAACTACATTTTGCGCATTGCGCACATTTGACACAGGCTGCACGTGTCATTGTTTCATTGATAAGAACCTTTAGGATGTGCACTTAAAGAAAACAACGCTAATCGAAGTTTGATCAAGCCGTTAGCATGGGTTTTACGCATTTCGTCAGCTATGTTTTCTTGGACCTCAGTTCATCTTGTGGCCAGTAGTGGTCTGTAGACCACCCATTCGGTATGCAAGGGTAGTTTAGGATATGCCGTTCACGTTTGCAAAATAGCGGGAGCACAAATAAACCAGGACAAAGGAGGAGCAGGACAGATGCTTCGCGTATCATCGCCTTGACAACAATCCGTTCGCGTAGTGCGATGCAGAGCGTATCACAGCGAGTTATTTTCACCAAGAAATTCTTCAGCGTAAGTGTAAGGACCTTAATACGGAGGTAACATTGTTTAGGAGTTGAAGAAAAAAAAGGAAATGTCTTGTTACCCATGGCCGTAACAACCGATTTCGAGGGGGGTTCGCCATATAATTATAAAGCAGCCAGCCATTTGATACACGGTGTAAACTGGGCGAGTTCACTGGGCGACACAGGCGCTTATCCAGTGTGTATCAGCGCCAGTCCTGTGTATTTCTGTCTTGTTGTGCCCGTTTTTTTTTTTTTTCGCTGCTTTTATCATGGAGATACAGGGTGCGCGCCGATTGCACTGCAGTATCGATCACTTGCGTTGTTTGCTAACAATAGCTCGGTAATAAAGATGGTTTGCATTAACGTCATCGTGGCCGCCATCTTGGTTATACTAGGACGTCGAGAAGCTGCGTAAACAAGAAACGTGACAGCACGACAGGCGCGTCTTGCGCCGAGCGAGAAATCTATACATAAGTGATAACCGGGGAAAGAAAGGTCAGTGTTAAACAGCGTACGCGTGATATGGTGCATTGACTTCATCGGGGCCGGCATATTTGGGTACTGCGCGGTGAGGAACTGCGTTCGTGACGTTACGTGATAACTACCTATACACTCGTTCGCTACGCGTGGTATAATGACATACACGCTGAACAGGTCAGCACGTGGTCTTAGTTTCACTAGATCAAGAAAAGGCATTCAATCGCCTTGAACAGCTACATGTTTAGTGTGCTGATCTCGTTCGGCTTTTCGTCAAATTTTATTTCACTTATTAGGACTGCCTATTCAAATATCCTATGTACATTGTTCCTTGATGGTCGTGAAAGTGCACCATTTCCCGTTATTCGTGGTGTTTGTCGAGGTTGCCCTCTATCCCCAGTACTCTTTGTGCTCAGCCTTGAGCCATTTCTGCACTCGGTAGTGAGAGACACCCTTACGTATGCGGTCTCCCACTGCCTGTTAGCGGTGTTGTGAAGGTGACAGCCTTCGCCAGTGGCATCACATTATATCAGGAATGAAGATAGCTTATCCTGTAGCCTTCGAATTTTCACTGAGTACTGAAATATTTCAGGTACTGCGCTAAATATTTCGAAACGTCGTTATCTATTCATTTGTTCACCACAGACATGCCTAAGTGACCTTTTCCGTCTTCAGAAGAGCGATTCTTTTCGTAGTTGAGGCCTTGATTACACCTATCATGGCATATGAGACTCTGTGTAGCTTTCAAATCTTGAAGATGTAAGCGAAATATTCAAGATGTTCAAGGGTATGATTTACCCCCTATTAGAAAGGTGTTTAGCACAGTCTGTATTTTGCGGCCTAGTGTGATACGTTTGCCACGTTGTACAGCCACCATTACGGCTTACTAGCTCCCTGCAGTCCCTTCTTGGTTCCTTCTTCTGGTCGGGCAGTGCAGAACTGGTCTGTCGCACGGCGCTTGGGCAACCACGCTCTCGCGGTGAGTTCGCGTTCCCATCCGTGTCTGCCCGCTGCTTGCTCTGCAATTTATGCTCCGCCTGTTAGATCGTGATCAGAGTCCTGCGCGTGAACTTGTCTGCTATTTCCTTGGCACAAAAATTCGTTACATGTTACCGGGCGTGCACTTTAATCGCGGACCACAGGTATTAAACGCACCTACGTTTTACTGTACGGCCGTGGCATTTTATCGTCACATACAACAGGTATGTCCTGATGTAGACGGTCTCGAAAACCGTTTAGTAGATACTATGTCAGCCTTACTGCTTCCTCTAGCTCTCCCAGCGCGCCTCGCACGTTCCAATAATGTGTCGTGGGATGCGACAACGACGTCATTTCTCCCTGGCCACCTACGCGACCTCACGTGGCGTCTAGGGTGGAAAGTGCTTCAACTCGTGACAGGCTATAGAGCGGTGGGGCGTAGTCCCATCTTCGCTGTGTCCCAATTACCCCCTTCAAGAATCCAATAGACATGTGCTGCTGCAATGCTTCGTTGCCAGGATATTTTGGAGGGCCGTGCATACTGGTTTCCATAGCCTTGGACCGCTTTCCTATGGGGGCGAAATGCGAAAACACCCGTGTACTTAGATTTAGGTCACGTTAAAGAACCCCAGGTGGTCGAAATTTCCGGAGTCCTCCACTATATGGCGTGCCTCATAATCACAAAGTGGTTTTGGCACGTAAAATCCCATAATTTAATTTAATAGCCTTGGAGGTAACCCTTTTATTACATCTGGTTGCTGCTCACGTGGCCGCTTTGTGCGACCTTTAATTGCTTTGGGGGCCTTTTGTCTATGGCCTAACCGGTGCTAGGTAGTTGCCACGGAACATCGTCGCCGCGCTCTGTTTCCGTGCACTTCTGGGGAGGCTCTACCTTGAGCTACTGTCATTTCTGTCAGAGGAGTTGTTCCTTGGAGTAGAAGAGTTCCTTCTACAGTGGTCATGCCGTTTCCTGTCGGTGGCTGATGGACGCGTATGGCTTAATTTTCGACCAGCCTGGTTCTTGTAGCCTAGCCATCAGAAGTATTTATTTAATGCACATAGAATGTAGGTGCACCTACATTCACGCAACTACAACCACGGGCATGCCCGTGATTTCTGTGTGTGTGCTCTCTTATGCATGATCATTTTTATATATACACATGTCATGCACATCACTTCAACATTGCGTAAAGTATCTGTCATAGCATCATTGTGCATAACCATTGTGTACACTACATATATGGAACATCATTTTATACATGTGACATTTAGTTTATGTGTAACTGTGCCTTTCCGTGGGTTTTGTGATTATATGTTGGTGATTTACGACTCGGACACTACCATGAAAACGTGCCGTGTAGACAATGCTTCTTTTTTTCGTCCTGGTGGAATTGTGCCGTGATTGTAACAGTGTTCATATCGTCTCTTGTCTAAATAAACTTTTTCTAAACACATGCATGAACATGCAGATCAATCGTTTAATGCCTCACAGCAACACAAAAGTTTAAAGAAACGCCGCATAGTAGTGATCCTGTTCAACTTCGACCATTTGGGGTTTCTTAACGCGCAACCAAGGCTGGGCACATGGGTGGTTTTGTGTGGCGCCCTCATTCGTGCAGAACAGCACCACGCCATAGCGGCCATAGCTACTGAACCTGTTGGCGCTAGTCAATCACCGCGGGTTCAGTGGACGTAGATCGGCCGGTGTTCTTAGATGGATGCGAACCTAAGTATGCTACTCCGTTTGTACATCTACAGCTGTGTCAGTCTACAGATAATGTAAGCAGTGTGCGCATGTCATCAAGGGGGGCAGGCCTATTCGCTACATTTAGGAGGTGAGGCCGCAAAATTCTGGTCCAACAGGTCATTTTATCATCCATAAGTTGCTGGCGTTGATTGTTATGTGAATGAATTAACCTATGGGTGTAAGTGAAGCCGCTCAGGCAGGGACAAACTACCTGATCATATGCGGTGTTGTCCGAACTTAAATTGTGAAATACTTTGCATTCGCCGTCATGTTGAGAATGGTGGGGCTAGTTACACAAACTGCGCTTTGCCAGTGAGAGTAAAAGCACGACCACTCGCACATCTCGGTAGCCAACTGATCCAAATAAGTGTTGAGCCATTATTGATTCCCAATTCCTTGCGGTGATATGTCATATGTAGGTGCATTTGTTGAGTTGAATTTTTTTTTCTTCTCATATCCCGCGGCATAAACTTCGGCCTGTGCCAATTATGTTGATGCTATAGAAAGTCCGGCTTTTTCAGGAACTCCAAAAGGATCGGAATACGGATCCGGATGGAGAGATGTGCCTCTTCCTGATGCCTATAGGATCTAGCTGGCCGACTGGATCGGCCCAGCATATTTTTAAGGACGTTTCTGTGTGCTTTCCTTGATGTCAGGAATGTTTCGCCTCGTGTTCTTTCACTAAATGTGGCCTTAATACACCACGCTGTTGTTCTCGGCCGACTGTTACACGGAAAAAAAAATAGCGCATTCATTATATTTGATGAATGCACTATTTTATTCGTTTCTGCTTCCCTTTACCTTTGGCATTTTCATCATCATGCAAGCTGTGAGCATCATATCGTGTACACTTCGCAGCACTTGCTGTGAACATGTACACCCGTGCGCAAAAGTATACGGACCACAGGGCCTCCGAAAAAACTAAATTTCTTTGTAATTAGCATGCATAAACTGAAATTGACGAGTAGACTGGAAAGTTCCCAATGCTTAGTTCGGACTGCAGTCCTCAGTTTCAGGTTGCATTCACAGGCTGAGGAAAATATCGGCTTTATCGCGCAATCCCTGGTCCGTATACTTTTGCTCACAGGTGTGCAGGGCCTTTCATGGAAGGTCAGCGTCCCTATACCTTCTAACCATCCATTTCAGTTTCAGTATTCGCCCATCGTCGTCGGATCGGGTGCCACTAGCTGGGATAGTATTCTGAACCGATCACTTTTGGCCGCGCCTTCGACATCGGCGCGCACTGATTTGCTGTTTTACCAAAATCGGATGAGCTGACTGACTGGTTGACCGCTACGTCGTCCGATTTTGCTCAACCAGCCAATCAGCGCGCGCCTGATGGCGATACTATTGCCGAAGTGGATCGTTTCAGAATACGTCCCGTTATCGCCAGGATGCGGAAAGCGGACATTCAAATATGTGCAGGATTTCTTAACCAATAGAACGGCAACCATCAAAATTGGAGAGAAGTCGGAACCGATAGCCCTGGGAGACAGAGGCACTCCGCAAGGATCGGTTCTTTCGCCGCTTCTCTTCAACCTGGCACTCCTCCCTCTCCCGACTTTGCTTCAAGACATAGAGGGCATAGATCACGCTCTCTATGCAGACGCTATCACTGTGTGGGCGTCGAGGGCAGGGTCGGAGAGTTGGATGGAGGAGACCCTTCAGAGAGTGGCAAAGACCGTGCACGAGTTCGCTAAATCGTGCGGCCTCAGTTGCTCGCCACAGAAGTCCGAGTTACTCGTCATCAAGCCAAGAAGAAAGAAAGGAGACCAAGAGAACGTACGCATCACCATCGACGGGACGACCATAACACCAACCACGCAAGCACGTATCCTGGGTGTCATCTTCCAGAACAATGGCAAGGCGGGAGCGTCGATCAACAAAATCAAAGTTTCAACGGAACAAATTTCGAACATGATCAGAAGTCACAAACAGACAAAGGGGATTGAAGGAGGACGATGTACTGACGCTCGTCCAGGCCTTCTTGACGTCGCGCATCGTTTACGCGGCGCCGTACCTCAAGTTACTGAAAAAAGACAGGGACCAGTTGAACGTCATTATACGAAAGGCAACCAAGATGGCGCTGGGCATTCCGAAGCATTCTTCGACCGACAAGCTTCTCGGCATGGCCAAGCACAACGTCGTCGAAGAGCTAATAGAAGCTCATCTATCTAATCAAAGAGTTCGGCTCAGTCAGACGTCGGCGGGACGTCGCGTTCTTGCCAAGTTGGGCTGGCAAGAGGCAGAGCGGAAGGAAACGGGGCCGTTACCCAGGTTGTGGGTGCATAAAATCCACAGTAAGCCACTGCCTAGAAAAATGAGGTCGGGTCGTAACGACGGCCGCAGAGCAGCTCGTATAGCGGCCTTGACGGAGACTTTGGGTCAAATAGTAGAAGAGGAAGAGGGGGTCACTCTCTTCACAGACGCTTCGTTACCCAAGTTTTCATCGAAAGCAACGCTGGCAGTTACGACGCGGGATGTGCTCGTAACCTGCGCCTCCATCAAGACGTCTTTTCCAGAGGTGGCAGAAGAGGCCGCTATAGCGCTAGCACTCGCGCAGCCCAAGGTGGGAAGAATTGTCACCGACTCGCAAAAGGCGTATAACAACTACAGGAAGGGGTGGGTGTCTCTTGCGGCACTAGATATTCTCCAAAGTAAACGCGACGTACCTGAAAGGAAAGTTGAGTTAATATGGACACCGGCTCACTCTGGGCTGGAGGGCAACGAACTTGCCCACCAGTTCGCCCGAGAGATGGAACACCGGGTTGAGGAAGATGAGCCACAGTCCATATTTACTTACAGAGACATTACGAACCATTATAAGACGGAGAGGCGCCGTTACCCCGATCCTCACAAATCGCTTATCAGAGAACAGCAAGCAATCTACAGGCAAATACAGGCAGGATCCTTCCCGCACCCTTACCTTCAAAACAAGATGTACCCGGAAAGGTACGAGAAGGATTGTACCTTCTGCAAAACTCATTTAGGCACGCTCCAACACGTCATTGGAGTATGCAATTTCATCAAGGCGATCCCCCCACCTCTTAACTGCCCCACTACCCATGCCTCATCCACCCTTACCGAGCGATGGGAGACCTTGCTAACCAGCACCGCCCTGGAAGACCAGCTCGTCCTGATCTCCAGGGGCCAGGCGGCTAGGGAAGCATATGGGTCCCGTGAAGAGGGAACCACTTCCATCGACGGCGTCTAAGAAGATGTTGAGCTCGGCTCAATAAAGTTGTTTCTCTCTCTCTCTCTCTATAGTCGGATACAACTTTAGAAAAAAGGGGAGGCCCCGCCCATACGACCGAAGCGGCGAGGTCACCGGCCGTCCGGCGCATGACGTCGGTCCAGAATGCGCGCCCATTGGTGCACCCGCCTCGGAGGAGTAAACGCCCCCTTTTTTCTAAAGTTGTATCCGACTATAGACACTCTGCACGGCAGATATGAAAAACGAATCGTTCATGGCCCCTATGCTCGACATTCCGCCGCTTTCTCCGAGATGTGGCGTGCGTGCATATATATATATATATATATATATATATATATATATATATATATATATAATGCACGACGCGTACAAAATGGCGCTGATAGCGCCGATTTCCTTTCGTAATGTGACGCAAATCTGATATCGACATGACTGCACAGCGCAAAAGACGAGGACGAAAGTCTTTTGCGCTGTGCATTCATGTCGATATTGCATCGCCACCTCCCCCAAGCTTCTAGATATCAAGCAAATTTGATGTTTCGCCTAAGGAACAGTAGCGTAGGCCCTGAACTTAACGTTCTTAATAAAACAAAATAGTTTTCCTCATCAGTA
This sequence comes from Dermacentor albipictus, assembly GCF_038994185.2. Classification (NCBI taxonomy): domain Eukaryota; kingdom Metazoa; phylum Arthropoda; class Arachnida; order Ixodida; family Ixodidae; genus Dermacentor; species Dermacentor albipictus. The sequence continues at coordinate 164,810,048 of NC_091821.1, read as the reverse complement.
AAAATGAAGCAGCTACCTCAGCGCGTACCAGTTATACCGTCGAAGACGCGTCTCGCTTCCGTCTTCTGCTGCGTACAAACCATCATGTACTTTATTAGCCAAGGTGCGTGTTACCGAGAAACGGAATGAGTCATCGTATGTTGGCACCAACGCCCTTGTTTTCTACCTTGAGACAGCATACGTGACCAACCAAGTGGTGATGAACGCACGTTCTAGGCCGCATTATCACTCTCTCGCGAAACGCAAGTCACTCGGCCCGACTCGGCTGGCTGAGAAGCGGCCGAATATCAGCGATAGTGTCGGGCACGCCACAAGCAGCCATTTGCGCGACGCAGGCGCCGGCCCTGCCATGTCTCGTTCACTTCGCTGCTTACTCGTACATGGTGAGGAAACTTCCAAGGCGCCGCCCTGCGTACATTTTTTTAAATGCGTGAGCATTTCTATGCCTACCAAACGAGGAAAGAAGTCTGTCCGTCCATCCGTCACGTAAGACAATCGTTATCAAGATAGGGCCCGCAGGATTCACCTTCGTGCTGCCTCTCGCTTCAAAGCGAACTAAGCGGCGAGAGCACAGCGCACACGAAGCTATCAGCACTCGGCGCAGTCTGTCCCCATTGCAGATAGCTTTCGAGGTAGGGCCCTCGCGACCGCACCATACGCAGCCGCCGCCGGAGTGCGCTTGATAACGTTTGATAATTGTCCGCCGCGGATGGATAAGGCGCTAAAGAGCGATAACTGCTTATAATGATCGAAGCGTCATCTGCCCACCTGGCGCCGCCACCTGCAGTATGCTTGCGTCATCAATTCACGTTGCGCCGCCGTCCGCCGCAATGGGTGTCGCCGCGGCGCGTTTATACTGGTCCGATCAGGGAGAGAGAGAGAGAGAGAGAGAGAGAGAGAGAGAGAGTAGAATTCAGGAAGGCAGGGAGGTTAACCAGTCAATAGTCTGGTTGGCTACCCTACACTGGGGGAAGGTAGAAGGGGAAGGGGAAGGTTTCATAACATTGATAATGACACTGGGCTGCGTGGAGATGAACAAGTGACACAGTGCTTACGCATATACTTAGACGGCTCCCAGAGGAGTTTCTTCATTTTTTATAAATTAAAAAGCCACAGTTGTCATAACCTCTGATGATGTGATAAGGCATTAATCTTGATTACGGTATGAACGCAGCAGAGAAAAGTGCAAAAAATTTTAGGTTTGTAATGTTCGACGAATTATTTGAAACAAAGGCGTTTTCTTTTTAAAAAACAATGATGGCCCGAAGCACAAATACCAACGCCACCCGAGACCGATTGCAAATGCTATGAGTACGCATAATTGATCAATTCATGGCCCCAAACCTCGGAGGAAAGCGCGGCGATACACATGCCTCTCAGCCGCCATTGCACATGGCCGCTCATTAGCATAAACAAGCCGCGCGACCAACTGTGGCGGAAAAATCTCTGCAATGGGGGCCCAACGCAACATCACGCAACGTCAAACTGACATTTACGAAACGGCCCTTCCTGTGACGTTCCTCACGGGATATTCCTTCAGCTTATCAGCAAACTGACGTGGTATTCTTCGATCAAACTTACAGCTTTACGTCACGTTTCTTCATCTCGACGAAAACGTAAAACTTTCATTTTGCAAAGCTTCCGCTTTTCAGCAAAAATTTTAAGACAGCTGACATACGACAGCAATAAGTCAACATGGCGGTAAATGGCGGCCGTGCAGCCGCCATGCGTGTCTAGAATAGAGCCCCATGCTAAGAAAACATTTGCATCCTTCTTGGGGCTTGTCGCCCAACAGTAGTCATCTTGCGTTTTTCTTTCACCTCTGCGTCCCCTGTTCTTCCAGGTCACGAACACCATGCGCGTGTCAGCGTGACATAGCGTTACTGACAGGAAAGTATCAAGCGCAGTGTGTTAAATGAAGGAAGGGGTACGCAAGGTACTTATTATTATTGGGGGGACAAGGTCAGCGCCAAATGGTGCAAAATGTTGCTAGTGTGTTCGAAGCATGGCTCCAGTGTTACGTGCCACGTACATGTACATTTAGAACATCTACGTAGAGGCAGCCAGCGCTGGTTTATACGGCGCTATGACTGGTGGACTGTGGAAGTGTGAGCTGACAACTGCGAGCAGTTTAGGTGCCAACTGAATTGAGACATTTCGAACGGTCAGAATCATGTCCATTTCAACGCTTGCTATTTCATTTGTGTGTGTGTGTGTGTGTGTGTGTGTGTGTGTGTGTGTGTGTGTGTGTGTGTGTGTGTGTGTGTGTGTGTGTGTGTGTGTGTGTGTGTGTGTGTGTGTGTGTGTGTGTGTGTGTGTGTGTGTGTGTGTGTGTGTGTGTGTGTGTGTGTGTGTGTGTTGCGACAACGTCGTGGTGGAACGGGCGAACACCATATCGAGTGCTCGCTCGGCTTTGCCAATTCACGCTGGGCACGCGCCAGTTGCGCCTTAAGCCACGACTACATAAGCCGTGGCACGTGGCGTCGCCCAGCTGCAGCATACACTGCTGAAGTGGCTGAAATCTCTGGAAGCCTTGCAGCCGGATGGTGCGCATAGCGGAGTCCGTGGGCCAGGTCAGCCAACACATTGTGAATGTACGCGAATATTTAGCTGTGTGTCATCGCAGAACCTTAAGTAACTATTCGAGCTCTACATTTTTTCTCGTCGTACTGAGATTTTGCCGCATAGTTTGGATTGTCCACTATCGATATTTTGTGCAGCGCATGTGTTTGACTGGCGCTCAGCAGTGGGATGGTAGTTGTGGTGCCGTTCAAATAACTCGAGCATTTTTTTTTTCTAAACAGAAACCGAGGGTGAGCTGGAGTAATGTCGAACCGGGTGGCGGTTGCGAAACGCTGGGTTTTTTGTTGTTGTTGTTGTTCGTTAACACTTTTACCCCACTTTCGCGCGGATAATTTGTTTCCTTGTTGAGGACGATTTAAAGACGTTCGCTCTGGAGAAGAGCCAGGTGGGCATAAAATGAGATGCCGCTCGTCGAGACCGTGGACGACGCACAATGTTTGCAAAAGCAGACGCCGGCGTCATCTGCTGCTGCGGCGTGTTTCCACGCACACAGCTCTACGGGCGCGTGGGCAAACGAATGACGAGCACGTACGCTGGCGGAGATACCCGCGCACGCGAGTGAGCAATAGTGTCACGAGAGTGGGGTAACGGCCAGTCACGAGCTCGAAGTCTCACAACTTTTTGCATGGGCCCACTCAATGCCCAATGGCAAGGGGAGTAAGAGTGGGCGCGAGCGAGGCTGCGCTGGGAATCTCTCAAAGGGGGTCGACGAGTCGACGAGTAGCGCATCACATTTTCTAGCACATCACAAGTAATGCGATGCGCCACCGTTTACATGTAGCGCATTAACCCTGATCCGATGGTGTGCCGCGCATCGAAGGCGTAGCAACGCTCTTGGCACAGCCGGTTCGCTGTTTTTTCTTGCCTTGGTGATTGCATGATTTGGTGTCGCAATACCGATTAAGACGTTTTCAAACGTTGTGTTCGCATTTCCAGCAGCTCTCCTAGTCTCATGTCAATAATGATTGCAAGTAATGCTATCCTTTCATAGGGAGAAAAATGATCTCGCGGCGCGCACTTTGCGGTGAGATCCGGCGTCGCCATCGGAGCCTCTACATTCTTTCTCATCGATCATTTTGTTCCGCAACTGGGCGAGCGCACCAGATCCGCAGCAAATTCCCTTCCCATAATACCTTATGCGATGCGATCCAGTTTACATGCACTGCAATGAGCTGTGATTGCTAAGTGCCTATGGTGGTGGGCTGCTAAGTACAAGGTCGCGGGATCGAATCCCGGCCACGGTGGTCGCATTTCGATGTTGGCGAAATGCGAAAACGCCCGTGTACTTAGATTTAGGTGCACGTTAAAGAACCCGAAGTGGTCAAAACTATTCCCACTACGGCGTGCCTCATAATGAGATTGTGGTTCTGGCTCATAACTGCGCCCCCCCCCCTTTTTTTTACATGCACTGCGAAAGTCGACTTGCCATCCAATCCGCCCCTGTCTGACGCATTAATATGAGGCGCTTTCCTAGCGCATTAGCCCCGTTTACATAGATGCGATGCGCTAGTTGTTGCATTCATGTAAACGCGGCTGCAACTTCATGTGTGATGTGTTCTCGCCGCTTACTTTGCGTTGAAGCGAAATGCAGCGCGAAGGTGAAATCGCTCGCTGCTGCTGCCGCGCTTCCTCACGCTAGCGTTTTGACAGCTAGTGTCCGCGCTCATTGAGTGAGATGTGTTTGTTGCCTGTGCGCGCATGAGGCCATGCTTGGTAATTTAGTTAATAAGCGAAATGTTCACGAGTTTTTACGGCCGATAAAGTTACTATCGCCCTTCGTATAGATGTCTACTAATTTGCTATCACTATCGATGCTTCACCTTTTGGGCGAAACTACAACTTCATTATTTTTTTTTATTTTACTCTTCGCTGCGCATATTCGCGCTATGCAGAGATCTTAGGCAGAAACTTTGTTCGCGCATCCCATTATCTTGCCTTGCGCCCCTTATGAGACATTTGGGGGGGGGGGGGGGTGCACCTTGCCCCTCTCATATTTCTGAAGTCCCTGTTTGATTGCAAGGAATAATCTGCCTGGCGTTTTGCTTTTTAACGGCAAACCGTTGGTCGCGGGTGGTTTTCGATGTCGTCAGAAGTACAGTGATAGAAGTTATAACGGGCAACTGTGCAGACATCCAACGTTAGGTATCGTAGTTAGTAATAATTGAAATAATGCATGTAAACGAACGGTTCTACACATATATTTTGCGCATTGCGTTGACGTGCAGATATTGGCAGCCGCCGTGCTAAAAAAAAAAGAAATATATTAAGCGTAAGCTTTATGTCGGGTCGAACTACCGACTTCGCACTTCAAATACGTGTTACATGAGTACTGACACGAAAACATTGTGTATTGCTTCTTTTGCTTTGCTACGAGGCTGTCGATTCCTTCCTCGAGAACACATCACGTATCGCCTTTTAATGCGACCAGTTCAAAACGCGCGCAAAGTGCATCGGGGCTTCTGACTGGAAGCAGGAGGCAGTCGCGTGGTATCGCAAACCACTCACACGGGTGCCAATCAGCCCGTGCAATGGTCGAAAGCCACACAGTGACGGTGTCGCCGAAAACTGTCCATGCACCGCCAAATCGGCCCTGTCATCCTTCGTCTCTCCGCATTCGATGTGGCTTTTCCTGTCGCTTCTCTGGGAACTCGGAGGTCGCGTTTCTCTCATCGGGCCGGGTAGGTCGAGGGCTCAGTCAACGTCACCTGGCCCAGTGCACTCAACTTCAGGCACCACGGTCATTGTGCGGGTGCGCGCGTCTGTGGTGTAGCAGCACTTTAATGATCCCCTGGTGGTCAATATTAATCCGGAGTTCCCCACTGCGACGTGCCTCGTAATGAAATTGTGGTTTTGGCACGTAAAACCCCAGAACTCAATTAAATCAGACTGATTTCGTAATATCGTATAACGACCTCAAGTTCATAAACGTTACGAAAATTTTCTGGAAAGTTGGCAGGGGTATGCAACTGTCTCTTTGTCTATTTCCCTGGCTTTTATGGATGTCTTAGTGCGTCTTTGTTCGCCGTCTTCTTTGCATCCTGGGTTTCTCCGTCCATGGCGCAAAAGTTTTCTAAACAGACAGCGTCTACTCGCTGCATTCGTCGTGTCATGCTTGGTCGGCAGTGCATGGCGCTGCCCATAGAATGTTATCATTGCTTTGTTCGTACCGTGTTGGAAAAATAGAAAAATAATGCTATGATTCGCCCCCAGACATTGCAGGCACTGTGACAAGAACAAAAAAAGAAGAAAAAAGAAAAAAATGATATTGGTGCTTTGAACACCGTGGGGGCTCTCATAGGTTCTTATCGTGCTTGCTTTACACTCTATTGCACGTGACCTTCCAAACTAGATCTTTTTTGCAGGTGTCACTGTTAGGTTCAAAGACCGCTGTACACCTCGTAATTGACGCGGGTTTTCCGTGACCCTGTTATCTTGGCCATTCCAACAGGGCCGTACTACTCTATGAATGGGGCCACGGAGACATCACATGCGTGCAGTCTCCACAGCGGCTTTGCGATAGGACGAAACATGTGCGTGTAGGATGAAGCGTATGTAATGTAGGCAGACATGACGAAGAAATGTTTTGTGTAAATGTTAAATACTCGAGAAGGTCCGTGTGGGCACGTGTGACAGCATATACTTCCGGTATATTTTTGAACTCGCTACCGTAGTTCTTCGTTCGACAGCCATTTCATACTCAACTCACGCGCCTGGCTTTCCTATTGTCTGCAGTGTGAGTGCATCATGCGTATGTTGTCTACGTCAACTCTGTAACGTGGAGGTTGTTTTTCATGAATGTACCGCGAGCTGCACTTTTGTCTTCATTAAACGAAACAGATTTGAATTAGTCTTTCACGCCCATTGAGAAAGATGCTGTATGCAGGAAGTAACATTGTCGAGTTTTATGCTTGTCACATCAGCTTATAGTGACTGCCTTTCCTGCAGCTAGTCGGGAGCTAGTCAGTTATTCCATTCACGTTCTCAGCCTGTTGTTTTTCTGACGTTTTGGTGACGTAATACCAATGTTCAAGAGCGAACGTCACGCTCACTCCACCAAAAGGCTGCTCACGTTAGTTCGAAGACTCCATCATGGTTCCCTCAGAGTCCTAGATTCAAACAAACGACCTTTGTTAGAACGCCCTCTTGTTGCCCCCTTGTTGCCTCCACACCGTTGCCTTGCGAGCTTCCTAGGGCACATGTGGTTCGCAGCTACACGAGGCACCCGCCTTTTGCCGAGGATGTTTCTTCACTAAGCAGTTTTGAAACCTCTTTAACGTATTCGACCTGGTAAAGTAAATAATCTGTCGCATCTTCAGACGTACCACGCATTCGAAACATAAAAAGAAAGAATCCCATCGTTGCTGTTTTTATGCCTCGAAAGCACGCAGGTCGCTGTGTGCTAATTCACCTTTGCGCGAAAACGGTGTCAGGCGTACTTTCCCAGGTAACGCGCGGCGTGCCGAAGTCTTTAAACGCTCGCCGGAGGTTGTGACGACACCGCTGAGCATGTGCGGCCGGGTTGCCGAAACCACGCAAGTCGGCGCTGCTCCCACGAAGCGTGGCTTCCCTCGACTCGTGTGCGAGACGAGTCTCGGTACGGGCCGGTGTTGCACGCAAGCGTGGGCTGCATGCGTCTTGGCTGTTCCGTGCTGTATGCGCGCCCCGTGTGAAGTGCCTTTGTGCGCCTCTCATTCTCCCGATTGGTCCTCACTTTCGGCAGCGGAAACAACGGCTGGGAAGACTCGCGTTTTGCTGCGTGCCGCATCTGCCAGGGCAGCAGAGCGAACGTCGCTGCAAGGTGGTAGCGCTCAAGTCCGATGGGGTGTGCTGCACGCACGCGCCATTTTCATTTGGCATGCCACATCTCTTGTCTGCGAAAGCGCGCTTGCATGTGTGCGCGGGTGAATTGTTCGCTTGCTAACGATTCTATTGTTTCTAGACGTACTGTTGTCCTTTGCGACCGCCGCGTGCGATGATTCATTCTTTTCTCGAACCACTGCGGTGTTGTGGTAATTTTTTTTGTACCTTAGTACCCTTTGTTTCGTGCCGCCACAGCGTTTTGTCTTGGCTTGCGGACTTCATTACAGGGATCAATGCTTCCTAATGCTACGGGAAGAATTTTTTATTCGTTTATATAATTTATTCTTTCATATACTTGCGCACTTGGAGTTGCCGGACGGTGCTAATCCTATACAGCAGAAAGGGAGGAACTCATTTGGCAGTCTTGTAATCTCTTTGTTCATGGGATTTTGCACACGGTGTGTTTATTACGGGTTGACTTCATTTTTTCCCCGTAACCTGTAGGCGTGTTTGATCGGTCAGAATATGCTCTTATATGGTGCTTATGCTCTGTGGCGTTAAACCACGTTTATGGTTCCACCTTTCCACCATCGCCCAAACACAGCGTATATCGGACAATTCAGTTCTCGCTGCACATTTACATCGTATATGACAGTAAGATGTTGAGAACACAAGCTAGCAAGCACTAACGCAAAGGCTAGCTTCGCTTTCCTAATCTGTTGCACGAAGCCGCCGCGTAAGCCCAGTGGCTATGGCGTTGCACTGCTGACCTAGTGGTCGCGGGCTGGAGCCTGGCCGCGGCTGCCGTATTCCTATCGGAACGGAGTGCAAGAATGCTCTTGTATCCTACATGGGGTGCACGCTAAATAACCCCAGGTGGCAAAAATTGTGATAAGTTATTGAGCTTTAACCTGCCCAATCTGCTCCGGAGATCAGATCGAATTGGCTGTACTGTTAAAACTCAACAAGAAGTAAATAAGTGACATCCGAAATTGTAACACTGGAAATACTGACGAAGCTTTAAAGAAGGGGAAAAGCATGAAATCAGCGCGATGGAGGCTGGTATCGGCAGGAACAGTATGTATGCTGTCAGAGGTAAGCAGGGCAGTGTCATTAGCAAGTTTGATGATATAATATGGGTAGCTGAGGAATTCTATACTGAACTGTACAGTAGCCAGGACAGCCACGAAACAAGTTAGACATTGTGACGAAAGAAGTTCTTTGTGTAGCTAGAGATGAGGTTATAGAAGGGCTTTGCAAGATATATCTGATATAAATTGGCGGGGATGTTGTGCTAAAAAAAAGTTGACCATTTATACACAATGATTCATGACTTGCCTTACGCATCATGACACAATGCCTCAATTGAACCAGATACTTGGAAGAAGGTTAACTTCATGTTAATCCACTAGGGATGCGGTTAAATAATTGACGAATTGTAGGCCCATTTGCTTGCTTTGGGTATTCTACAAATGCTGTACAAACAAAGGTCATATTCAATAGAATCGGGGCAACACTTCTGTAAACCCAGAAAATAGGCTGGCTTTAGGTAGGGATATTCAACAATGGTTTACGTCATCATCACATTACGCCAATCCGATAATTGAGAAATCTCTCTATGGATTTTATAGATTACGAAAAGGCGTTCACTTTTGTAGGGCTACCAGCAGTCAAGAAGGCATTGCATAGTCAAGGAGTAGAGGAAGCATGCGTGGATATCATAGGGAAAATACTTACGAAGATTCTGCAGCTACCAGGTCGGATAGGAGGATAAACGTGAAAATCTCGGCAACTTGCACTTTGCAGACGACATTGCCTTGTTCATCGGCGCTGGAGGTCTTTCACCAAATGATTAAATGTCTTAACAGGCAGTCTAAGTGTAAGGTAGTGTTCAATAGCCTGACAACAGCACAATGGTTCGTGGTTGGTACTCGGCAGCCTCTACAGAAACTGTGCAAGAGCATGTGTATGTAGGCTACACAAACACAGGTAACCTGTATCATGAGAAGGAAGTTCAGAGTCGAATGGGACGCGAAATAAAGTGAAGTAAGACCATCACAGAAGAAAGCGTCTTCGCTTTATTTCACGTCCAATTACAATGTAATAAGTATGAACCAACTAGTCCAGCAACAAGTAGGAATAAATATGGGTTGGAGAACAGATGACAGGCACTTTCAAGTCATGAGCAGCATGCCGATATCCTCGAAGGAGTGCTATTCTACCAGCACTAACCAATAGGTCTGAAACTTGGAGGTATTGAAGCACGAGAAGTTAAAGACAGCGCAACGAGCGCTGGAACGGAAACTGATAACCGTTAAGTTTCGGAGAGTTTAAGAGATAGGAAAACGACGGTGTTGATTGTACAGTAGGCGGGGCTAGCTGATGTATAGTTGACATTAAGAGGAAGAAATGGAGATGGGCAGCTAATGCAAGGAGCAGGTAACCACTGGTCTGTTATGGTTAAAGAAGGGACGTCAAAAGAAGGGAAGCGCAGTCGAGGACGGGAGAGAATTGCACGCGCGCACCAACACACGCATTTGCCTCTAAAGGACCGCCCAGACACAGGTGCACTGTGTCTTTCGAAGCCTTTCGAAGCATTCGAAAGATACGCACTGCCTTAAGCGCCAAAAATTGTTGGTATGCTGCCGTGTGAGACAGTGCCGTTTCTTACCAACGCGCGCCACTTTTCTCGCAGTAGAAGGAAAAAGCACTGTCGTGTGCATGGCTAGTTTCGTCGTGTATCTGGTCTCTTGAAATAATCCTCCATAGTGCTAGCTCTTACCGAAAGGCAAGCTCAGTAGGTTGTTCGCCGGCTGCGCTGTTCGCTCGAGTGCACCGCTGCTTCCGGATGTTGCTCTTGACACCTTGATAAACTTTTCTCGTTAAGAAAACTGGTTGGCCGTGGTTCTTTGTGCGCAATTGTTTCTTTTCGTAGTTTGTCGCAGAAAAGTCCCACCGCAGGTTTCACAGCTGTTACCATTCTTTTGTGCGTGCGTGTGATTGGTGTGACTTGCGTTTTATCGAACGTATGTGCAATACGCTTGCTTGTTTGCCTCGCCTTTGCGTTCACGTGTGGTTCGATGTAGACACACGGGAGTCTTTGATTCGGGCAAGATACCTTCGATGGCTGAAGGGTGAGCGCGGCGGAGCAACCCTCAAGCTTGTCTACTCCACATGGCGCGGCTCGCGTCTCGGCTGGTGCAGGAGTACATCATACGACGCCCAAGTCTGCCGCATTTCTCGTTCACGCTGGGGAGCAGCTGGCCCTGATGACCGCTGGACGTTGAGCGCGCTCGCCACTGTGTCCACATATCGAGCTTATTAAATGCGTCGACGGCAAGCGAAAACGTCGGTTTTTCCTGCGGGAAAAGAAATCTTTATTCACGGCACGTCACTGGGCATGCGCCAAAAGTGCGAGCTGCATACCTGAGTGTACGGGGACGAAAGCGCCGCACTGGGTCACATGGCTTGATGGATATAGAAAAATGTGATCCTTCCCAGTCCTCGTGCAGGACCGGGCAGGTGCGTTGTGGCCCGCATTTGCCGACGTTTACAGGTAGCAATCGAAAACTGCTCGATAACGTTTTCGTTATTGCTATTGTAGCTGTAGTTGAATAGCTTGCAGGTTGTAAGCGAATAAAGATGGCACGAATATTTTCCTGCCTAGGCCGCTCAAAAACGGTAAAGCGTGTCATTGCCATCATGTGTTTGGAATCGGCGCGGAAAAAAATCGCCCACGCATGCAGCCAGTGCCAGTCTTAAATAGATTGTTTTCAGCAGGGCTTCCTGAATATGTTTTCACTGCAGTGTCCGAAACACTACCGCAGTAAGTAAAATGCAAGCGGTATATAGAAAGAAAAATGCGTTGCCAATGGTAAGACCTCAAGTCCATTCTTGGGCAGCGCGAACAATCCTTCCGCAGACCTTAAGTCGTTCCTTATTGTCGCAAAGTCGCACACAACTTGAATGTTGCATCGCCTTATGGTGTTTCCTTTGTATTTTCCGCGCCACGTAAGCTCTCCCGCCTGTGCAAAATGTGTTTATTCACGTGGAACCAAGCCAGAAAGATTCGTTAATTGTGCCACTGGTGATGCTTATTCGATTCGCTTGACATGCGGAAAATTGTACATATATATTTCAAACCGGCATGTGTGTCAAGGAAACATTCAAAGCATGAACGATCGATGTCAAGCGAAATGGCTCCCATTTACCATATCATTGCAAGCAATGCATGTGCGAGCCTTTCCTCTCCTCAAGAGCCGCGATACGGCTGCACGTGAATTATCAGAGGCATTTTTTATCAAACACAGCAATTATTGCACCAGTACTCGGTGCCGCGGTGTGTACGTATACAGGGTGTCCCTCGTAACTTGCGCCAAAACTTTAAAATATACCAGTGCCACGCAGCTGGACCGACCCAAGGTAAAATTGTTTGCGTCGCTTGGGTAAGTCAGACAATCGCAAAAGTCTGATGATAGGCACGGGTGTACCTTTTTTGATAATATAATGGATGTTGCACTGACACAAAGGTACCAGCCTTCTCAGTTTCGCGAGCTTCAATTATCTCCCGCGCTGGTCTACACCTGCGCGCTACCCTTGGCCGTTCAAATTCCGGGTTGCATCGCGTTGCGGTGGCGCACAAAGTATGTTCCCGACCTTCTGTCTTCTTGTCTTCTATTGCATAAAATGGCGAGACGTCCTCAGTAAAGCTGTTAGTTGAAAGTCAGCACTCTGCCATGTCCCTCCTACGTATTTTCCTGCGTTTGTGCGTGTTGCAACACTGCTGCGAAGAACCTATAGGGAGTGCAAGGCATAAGCGTAGACCTCGCTAAATGTACAAGGGTTCTAATTTTATACATTGGCGCCACCGGAAAATAAAGCACTGCAGAATTCGTATACGAGTCGAATATCTGTAACCCGAAGCGACGGGGTGCATTTCGAAGCACACCAACTGTGTGCGCTGCCTTAAAGATGCAGTATGTTCATCGTGATTACCCCACTTGAGCTTGCCGTCGCATATGGCACCAATGTATGTGGTTGAGTTAACGTCAGGAATGATTTTTTGACTCTATTGGAGAGAGACACGAGCAATTAGAAACACTAGCAAATAGAAATAAAACAACCATGATACTTGACAGAAATTTGCGTTAATAATCAAGCCATGTTTCAAATAGTTTCGAAGTATTTTTTTTAAACCTTACATAAAGAGTGTGTGCACGTCCGCTGCATATGTTCAGAAAGGAAAAACGCAATTTATGTTGCAGAAACATGTCCACAATGAAGCAGCGGAATGGGGCTTGGCAACTCAATAAATCAAATGAACCTGGCGGAAAAAAGGCCCCCTGTGAGGTACCCGCATCTTGTCTGCTTGTATTTTGCTGTCGGAAAACGGCGTTGGAAACGACAGAACTGTCCCAAAGCTTTATATATTCTAAGCTGCTAGGTACGTATGTTGAAAAATGCGCACCATCAAAAATCGATCAGCTTTGATTAGGAGCCAGGATATGTTCTTTCACTAAGGCCCTAAATATGCGCTCCTTACGTGATACGCTTTCAAGTTCTATGCGTTGTTCCGGCGTCAACCAGATACTGTGATATCGCGTGCGCCGGTGCTATGTGTCTTCTGTGTCACTTCATACTCCATGGGTTTCAGTTCGAATAGGTCACAGCTAGGTAAACCTCTCCAGCTTTCAATGGAAGCCCACCCTCCCTCCTCCTCTCTCCAGAATATTCTTGTAATAGACGGTGTTCCTGTGTACTCCTCCGGTTTCATCTATGCTCATATAATTTAATCTGACCAAGTTTTTGATTGATTATACAAGCGCAGTGTGGGACATGGAAAACCCAAGTTGTATAGTCCTTGCGGGCCACGAGGAATCTCGGCTGGAGGAAGCGGGATGCCGCTTCGTTTCGGGAAACGTGAAAACGTACGGTAGCGAACGAGCCGAAGCTGACTGTTGGCCACGTACGCGCTACTGCACATTTCCTGCCCAAGCAGGTGAGACGGTTGCTACCGTGCAAACACTGTTCCGCTTGAAGCGCGAGTCGTCATTCTGTCCCTGTCCTTGTGACGCATTTTGTAAGACCTTCAGTTTTCGGCTCATGATCCCACGCGCTTGTTGGAAGTTGTCAACGAGCGGTGCCAACAGAGGTGGCACGAGACGTTCGCGGCGCACTCCTTGCGCCAGCCAATTTCTTGTGAATGCAAGGAGTCGCGGCTACGACAGCGCCCGATTGGCGTCACTTCCGGTTCCCGCAATGAACCTCGCTGAGCGTGTGCCCGTTTGCTGGCTAATTTTCTCTAAACCTGAGTACACGGGCCGAGGCGCCAACGAGGCTCAGGCGCGCCCGAAGAGTGGTTTGGCCCAGTAGCAGCGCGGGGAATTCTCGGCCGCCCTATGTTTGTGTTGTGTCTGTCTACATCCGGATGCTTTTCACGAACACAGGACGTGGCCGCCGGTAGCTGCACGGAGAGGGAGGCGGCTCCGCTCTTCCCTGCTCGTTCCTGTTCGGCGTTGCTCTTGAAATTTTGTTTCCGCCGGCCCTCGTGGCACGCACTCGCCTGTTCGGCACGCGAGGGGCACTCGACGCTCGTCACCCAGCAATTATTTGCGCACAGGCCTGGTGGCCCACTGAGGCGGCAAGACCGGAGGCGGGCCACCTAGCGCACGGGCTTTTGCGCTTCGCAGCTACTGCATGTGTTTCTGTGGGCAGTCGGTCAGTCTCCAGTCCACTTGCATGTCTGATTTCGCTGACAACGCATAAAGCGTTACATAGCGTAGGAAAATTTTGCGAAGATGTTTAAAAGCGTGTCGATTGCGGCGACAGCGTTAACCGGTGTGTAAATAAAGCGATTGGAAGTCTGTGTATACGTGTGTGGACAAATGCAAACTGAGCATCGCATATCGGTGGCTTCTACGCGACGAAGCGAGTGCTCCAGCGGGCACCGCAGTCCGTTTACTTATCAGTTCGCCTTCCCCCACAGCAGCGCCGTTTCTTTCTCATGCGGGGCCCATGCTCTGAGCACAGTGGGCGGCGTTGCTCTTTCTCACTGCTCCGGACCGGCGCTGTGCGGTCGCGTGCATCGTCTGCTACAGACAGCGGTCTCGCGGGCTTACGAACACCGGTCAGTAACAGTCCACAGGCGACTGAAGAATGCGGTGGGAAACGTCGGGATTACTTTTTCCCAGGCCGCTATTGTCCGCCCGTACCGTGGCCTGCCAGAGCTGTGCCACGGAAGTCACTGGCTGACCGCTGGTTGTCCCGTTCGTGCTCTACACTCACGGGGTTAATAATCATTAGCATTTTGCGCACACACGTCTCTGTTCGGGTCGCTGATGGTATTTCTTCTGCCGCCCTTACGTGTGTCTCGGCCTCGTTTGTGTGCTTACTCGAGTAGGCCTTCAGTTTTCGTAACGGCGCATTCCATGTCCTCTGCAGCGCTTACCTGCTCTTTCCTCGACATTATTGTCCGCCGTGTCAGCGAGCGTTTCCTGAGCATTAAGTCTCTCTGCGACTATCGCGTTACGTTATTTCGTGCAAGGTCGAGGGTTCGATTTCCGGTGGCAGCGGCCGCGTTTTGGTGTAGGCTTGTTAGCGCAATAACGGCAGTGTTCGATTTCAGTGCGCATAAACCAACAACGAATGGTCAAAATTAATTCCGAGCCCTCCACTATAGCGTCTTGCAGCATCTTTAACTCAGTACTCCATCCACAGCGTTACTGTTATTCTATTAACCTCACTTTCTCTTCCAAATGTCTTTCACTTCTTTATATATTATATTTAGGAGATGAATGTGCCTTTAGCGGCACCAGCTAGTCATTTTCTCGTAGAGCAAGTATACTGTGTGTCCCAGCTAGCATTATTCAAGCAGCTGTTCAATGGAAAAAAATATTTAAGAAACAGTGCAAGATAGAATGATGATACCTGCAGTCACCTGAGGTCTGACGACCAAACACCGTAGAGGTCTTAAGATCGTATCTTGCATCGGCCTCCTTTTTTATTTTTCGTTGAACAGCTTGGCTAACGTTAGCTGGGACACCCTCTATAATAAAGATGACATACCGAACCGGCACTCATCAAAAGGAAGGTTACAACGAAAAATCAGTCAGGTGACGAAAAAGCACTGCAACCGTTCACCACGCAAATAACATCAAAAACAAATTGAACATAAACTCATCTCACATTAATGTAGAATAGAACTCGCAACACATTAGAATGAAAGTCAGCTGTTATGTAGACGAAATGCCGGAAAAACGACGTCGGGTCACAGACTCAGCCTTTTGGGTAAGAGCGGAGTGTAAATGTATTTCATGTTTGTGCGGTGCAGTGCATGGGTAGTGCCTGCGGAGGTGGAAGTTGAGCAGGCGGAAGTTTGTATGAATGAGCGACTGTCAACTACAATTGTGTTACGTAGGTTTGTAAAGAGTAGAATGGACATCACTCGTTGAAACGTATGCTACATAAAAAAAATGCTGAAATTTCATTTTCCTTTGATTCGTTTTGCGTGCCCGTATGCGAAAATTGGCTGCGAAGTAGTAATCAACCTAACTGAGCTGTTCCATCTAAGAGTACTTCCAGTGAAATGCGCGCGCGCGCTCGCCTCTGTATTTATGTGTGTTGAGCGCTTCTCTACGGGTATTCTCTCGATGTTTTAATGAGATAGCAATTATAGGAAGCGGGCTATGGTGAGCCGAGAAGGATGGTGGCTTGACAGGGGTCGACGCTATCAAACAACCCTCTTGACTGCCGTCTTCCCGCGCTGCGGTAGGTGCAAAGTATGGGCGACCCAAGATGTTTGGTGGCTTTTTATGTTCGCTGTATTTCCGCGCGCATAGTGAAGGTGGTCGCCTAATCTCAAGTTTCGGAGACGTGTTGAAACCAGAAGCAGGTCGAGGCTTGACACGGGTTGAAGTTCGGCCTTCTTGGTATAACGTAATAACAAATATAAAGCGCTTGAAAAGACGGAGGAGGACGCAACACGAGTGCTAACACAATAGCGCGAAGCGTTCGCTCCCCTCCGCCTTGTTTGCTCCCAGTGGCCACGAAGTTTCCATGGCTTGTGCCGTGAAGGGTGGCGGGCGAAAGAGAAGTATAGAACGACGTCCGAGTGATGATAAAATGAATTTTCATGTACAAGTTTACATTTTGAGGTTCACAAGAAGGGCTACATGATTATCGAGCTCAAATGTGGGAGTCTTTACTCAGCACCCCACACAGCAATCAAGCTCCGCTTTTAAGCAGGCGATTTCCCTCTTTCGCTACATGAGGGAATTAGTGTCCTTGTGTCTGCCAATTGGAATCGTCGAACTGTTCGCAAAATCCCACTCGTGGTGTCGCACCACCCCGCCGGACTCCGCCCCATATGTCCCAAATTTAGAACCCGCCTCCGATGCAAGGAAGAGGCAATTGCATGGGAAACAGGGGTCGACGCTGTTCCCACGGAAGTCGCCCGCGTTGGCTCTCTCCGCAACGGTCAGCTTGTAGCGACTTCAGGAATCTCGTCTTGACAGTCGCTACCGCTTCCAAAGAATGCGATCGTTGCCAACTCGAAGGGAGCTTCATTGTTTGCCGTTTCGAAAGGTAACATGACCGATGACCCACTGCAGCTTCGGGTCCCAGGACTCGTTTCGCTTGTCAGCTCTGGATCATCGAACAGACGAAGAAGCGACATCTCTTTGGCGTCGAAAATTTTGCAAATATAATCGCCGGTTTTAAACGTCAGGTCAGGTATTTGAAGAAACGCCTTCATAGTTTACATGCGGTGCTTTCCTTGCTTTACGAAAGTGTAATAGCTCTGGATAGTCCCATCACGCTTTGTTGTGGATTTGACTTTTCGCGCAGCTTGGTAACACAGCGTGCTTTATTTCTTGCAGGACGCACATGGGGGCGGCAGTCTTCTTGCTTGTGGCATTTGTGCCGTTCGTAGCGTGTCAAAGGTGAGTGCTGCCTGTTTCCACACTTATCCCACAGCGATTGCGGGGCTGCTGGCACCGTTGGATATCTATGTGGTTATCTCACTCTAGCTCGTCTGAGTGCATGGGCGGACTCATTGGTCAGTGTAAAGAAAGATAGGGCGGGCGCTTGCAAAAATACTTTTATTTTAACCTTCGCCACACCAACTGTGTGACTGTGACTCTCAGATTAAGCGGATGAGTTGTTGCAATGTACGTGCAAAATACATGTCCACATGTCCTATCGCTTATTGTAAATATTCTTACTGCGTGCCGTCAACTTATTCTTGATGCAAGTGTACATACGCGTCATAAACACTTTTTATTTCTGTTGCCTTTGCAAAACCGAGAGTGTCTTTCAATTCATTGCCTACCAGTCACTTATGGCGTTCCCTACAACATTTCCCCGGTGTGGAAGTATGCAAGAGTAAGTGTAACTGCAATTGTTCATGAAACAAAACGATTACAATCGATGAACACCGATGAATGATGCCAAGAATTGGAGAAAATGTAAACACGTAAGTGAGTGGTGGAGATTTCAGGCTTAAAAAGGAACCACAAGAAGTCGAAAGAAAAATGAAAGAAAGACGTGGTGTTACTCATCAGAAGTTAAATGTTGGGTGCGTCAACAAGAATCGATTTAGGGGCACTAGAGAGAAAAAAATGAGGTGTGCTGCGTTAGTGAGGTATGATTTTACAATACCGAAAAAGTCGGCTACCGTGGGAGGAGGCTCGGTAAGCCAGAAAAGACGCAAGCATGAGGCTGGTGACGACGACGCCGCCGCCTTGAAATTCCCGCACCAGTTCGTAGGGACGTCATGGATTTTGACAGCGTCTGCTCGGGAATATGCAGTTTTTAATCGGTAAATATACGTTACGCCGTATTCTGAAAGAGCTGAAGGCTGAACATGGCAAGTTTCGGGAACATTTACTGCTCCACAACAGCCGAAATACGAGAAAATACTTCGAAATCCGTGATGTCACACTGACGTACCAGCGTTGAGGTTTCCGCGCGAAATTCAAATAAAAAATTGTCTTGTAAGTAATTTATTTCGGCAAAATTAACGAGTATACAATTTAGGAAGAACACACAATCCGTCTACAAGGCGACATAATAAACAATCCATAGGGCAGCGACGCCGAAGCTGTGGTTTGCTATGATGAGCTGTAGTATATCCGGAGGCACTTCTTTCGCAGCCTAAGTGCAGATGCGCTTTAGGTTCCAACAATCACTCCATTAGGCGTGTCAGTACTCGTATATGAGGGAGCTTCCGTGCCGAGTAAGCTGCGGGACAATATGTGCGTGGAGGCTGTTTGCCGACCAATGTACCTATGCTGCTTTGATGATCCAGGGCGAGAATAATGATAGCAAGTGTAGCATATCGCGCGCTTTGCGCTGCGTGTACACTGAGTTTTGCGAGGAAAAAAAAAAGTTGGCTCAGCCGCAGGTTTCCTTATATTACTTTTTTTTTCCCCCATGAGGAAGTTGGCGCATGGGCGACATATTGCGTGCGTATATAGTACAACACTATGATCGGCGACAGCGTACGCATTTTACTTCAGCCTGGGTTTTTTGGATGGACCCAAATTTTTATTTTCTGGAAGGTCAGCGTGAGGAGCATGCATACATCTGCAGAAACTCTCGCCTTGTAAGTTGCGTTCTTGACGTCACCATTATTTTTGACAGTGTTATACGGTGAATTAAACGACTGAGAGTTCAACAAAGTAGGGATTTATGATACTGAGAGTTATGTTGTTCTGATAATGTTTTGTTGTTCGGGCTGACCTATTCGTTCCTGCTTTTGTCCGTGTTTGCACGCCTGGCTTTCATTAACATGTTATATGGAGAAGCCGACCTGAGAAAGCAGGGTCGTGCGTTGCCCACGGTGAGACTTGACACGCTGCTCATACTGCATGACGCATCTTGTATGGGACTCCTACGGGCTGCTAGCAGCACTGCTGCTAGCAGCATTTCTCGCTTTGTCGGCGTCAACTTTTTCGAAAGCGTCATTAGGTCAACTCAATATTTGGATGCGGGGGTCTCGGTGGTATGAGCGAACGGATGTTTAATATACCCGTATCGTTCAATTGAGCATTGATTTATCAAAGATGTCACTTAAACGAAGAAACGAGGCATCTCCATATTACCGACTTCAATTTCTGGCCTTATTTTGTTCCGTGCGCTGACTCGTCTCTCCTTAAAGCATGCGCCTTGCATTGCAATAAACGACTCCCATTCTTTATCGTGCGTGCTATGGTTCGATCCGCGTGCATCAACCGAGTAACCAGGTGCGGCGTTCTTTTGCAGTGGCGGCGTGTATACGATCGTGGCGCCGCAAACTCTGCGGCCGAACCTCAAGTACCATGTGAGTGCTTCGCTGAGCCAGAGCCGGTTGCCTGTTGACATGCTGGTCACCGTGTCGGGTCGCGCAGACAACGGCAACTTCAACGTTATCAACAAGAGAGCCACGCTTCAGGACCGTGCGTCATCTATCTTTTCACTTCGCATGCATCTCGTTCCCATTGCTCAAGTTTTGTACGTGTGCGCTTTTAAGATATTCCCGCCGTAATCAAGTGGTCTGTTTACCAGGTGGCATTTGAGTCCTCGTGTCTCGTGGGCGGAAAGCTGTCGTCACGAGAGAGGAGCGTGATATCTTTACGGCACAAAGGAGAGCGGCCGTTAATGGTTGTGAATATTCATTGTCTGCAGTTTCACGCGACACAATCAATCAATCAATCAATCAATCAATCAATCAATCAATCAATCAATCAATCAATCAATCACCCAGGAACAGCTTCGGAGCCTTTGTAATGTTGCACTTAGTTATACACAAGGCACGATGCACAGATGATACAAATGTAGACAAAATATTTGAGGGAGAGGAACGAATAGGGAAAAAAAGAAAACGAGGAGGTGGGCGTAGAAGGGGGTTAATCGTGCAACATGATTGTCTGAACGTATACAGAACCACATGGAAGTAACTCTGAAATATGTCAATACAGGCCGAAAAATGTTCTTTTCAAGTTGACCCATAGGACAGTGATTACTGCAGCAAGGCCGTGTGAGAAATGTGGATTGCTGTCTGGTATACTTTCGCAGAAAAAAAAAGAAAGAAAGAAAAAATAAGCACATAATCACGAAGCCTTGGGCGATGTGTATAGTGCCATGAACTACTTTGTAAAGGGCCAAAATGGTTGATTTTATACGTCTTGATTTTAGAGGTGCGAGTTAAGGTACATCTGAGAGGGCTCTACCATGGGGGTCGCCAGAACCGCAATAGCGGTGCTTCAGAATACATATAAACTTATTCTCACCAAGGTTCAGTGAGGTCTGAATTAGATTTGCACGTTCCGCCCTAAACTACAGAGGCATACTTTGAAGTAATAGTTCTGCGAAAACCCGCAAGGTGGAAAGAAGTAATTAATAAAGGTTCGAGTCCCGGATCAGGACGAATTTTTCTGCAACTGCGAGACTTTTCTTTCGAGGAACCCGTATGGGTTTCCTTTGTAGCAATTGCTACGATTGGGTGGATGTCTCATTTCCCCTTTATTAGAGGCACACTTTAGTAGGGGAAGGCACACAGCAGAATACAATTCCAGGAAGGCAACAGGGGTGTCGAAATCTTGGGATATACGACAAACAATGCCAGGAGCACGAAGGGCACGTTGTTTACATGTCTAACGTGCGAGAAGCATAGCGTTTTGTCTAAGTACACACCAAAGTCTTTCATTTCATCCACTCGAGGCACTGGAGCATCGCAAATAGTGTACGAAAATTGCATATAGTGTGTTTTCGGCGTATAACTTAATGTCACAGTTATTGAAGTCTTTAAGTGTAGCTTATTCTCTGCAGAGCTAAATAATTTTTTTTGAAGGTCGGTGCAGTCGGGAGCACTATTAAGAGTCGTGAATATAACTTTTATGTCGTCAGCATATAGAAGGTACGAAGAACACACCGAGGAATTAATAATAATAATAATAATAATAACCCGCCGCGGAAGCTTGGCGGCTGTGGCGTTACGCTGCTAAGTTCGAGGTCGCTGGATCTGTTCGGTCGCGTCGGCCGCATTTCAATAGGGACGAAAAGCAAATACGCCCGTGTACTTAGATTTAGGTGGACGTTTTTCCCCAGTGAGGAGCAGCAGGCTAGAGACACGCTCTCTAGTTTCGACTTCTCCTTTCTCTTCATTGAAATCTACTCCTCCTAGGTGCACGTTAAAGAACTCCAGGGGGTGAAAATTAATCCGGAGTCCCCCACCTCATAATCAGGTCGTGGCTTTGGCACGTAAAACTCCAGGATTTAATTTAGTAATGATAATGATACTAATAATAAATCAAATGTTTATTACAGTGCTCAGGAACAGTTAAAGAGCCTTCGTACTGGTGCACTTAAAAAGTAGTACGCAAGACGAAACGTGCAAAGAAGACACATGTGGTAGACAAAACAATACGACATGGGGAAACAAATCAGTAAACAGAAAACGAGGAGGCGGGCGTAAGAGTCGGTCATGCAACATAATTATCTAGTAGATAATCACTCTGAAATGATATTTGCTTTCCTTTCTCTTTTCCTCTTTTTTTTTCCACCCAGAAAGTATGTAACTTTTAAG
The DNA here is from genome assembly GCF_038994185.2 of Dermacentor albipictus. Lineage (NCBI taxonomy): Eukaryota > Metazoa > Arthropoda > Arachnida > Ixodida > Ixodidae > Dermacentor > Dermacentor albipictus. The sequence continues at coordinate 164,788,102 of NC_091821.1, read as the reverse complement.
GCAAAACAAAAGAAAGGTTGTGCCCGCTTCTGAATAGTTCATTGATGTTAAAACATTATATGGCTCATGAAGCGGAAAATCCGGCAGCGTCCCCGGAAATGGTACAAAAAGTCACGTGGTCACAGTCGATCAACGGGAGGCGCGTGCCGCGTGGGCGCTGGGTTCTTTGAAGCACTACCAGATGGCGGTCACCTCCGCGTATCCGCGAGTAACTATTTAAGACCAAAAAAAAAAACGAAATCAGGGAAGAAACAATTTATGATAACTTAAAGGGAAGCTCATTACTTTTCGAAGCGAGATCAGGATGCCTTAGAACACACACTTATAAAGCGAGACATAAGAAGGAAGAAGCATGTGCGTACTGCGGTAAAGCTAGGGAAACGATGGAGCATGTTTTATTAGAATGTGAAGATATCTGCCCAGAGGTCGATTTAGGTACCACTGGCCTCCGTGAAGCCATTGGGTTCAGCCATAGTAGGGGAAAGTAAGCATGTTCGCAGTAGAGATTAGTAAGAGGCGATTGGAAGATTGGTGGAAGAAAAGTAGGGAAACGACAAAAAACGGAGACGTACAAAAGCACAGTTCGCAATAGGGGATCAGAAAATTTGGTTGTGGGAGTTCGTGTTTTTTTTTTCTTTTCTTATTGTTTAACCTAGGTAGGACATTAGGCAGTGTAATAGCAAGAGCTTGGTGGTGCAAAGAGGACGCTCATAACATCCATCCATCCGCGGCGGCGCCGGCCGTGCGGGGGAAAGAAAAAAGAAAACCAGGATGCTCGCCTTCGCGCATAGCGCCCGCCGCAAGATTAGGGTTCCATGAACTGCATTTGCCGGGATAATTGTGTGATCCGTCTATTTATATAGCGCCGCGCGTCGCGTCGCGGCCAGTCGGTGCGGTGATTTCGGCGAGCTTTGTCGTGCGTTCCATCGTCAGTCAGTCAGTAGATAGATGGTGTAAGCACGAGGTTGCGGGATCGAATCCGGGCCACGGCGGCCGCATTTCGATGGGGGCGAAATGCGAAAACACCCGTGTACTTAGGTTTAGGTGCACGTTAAAGAACCCCAGGTGGTCCAAATTTCCGGAGTCCCCCACTACGGCGTGCCTCATAATCAGAAAGTGGTTTTGGCGCGTAAAGCCACATAATTTAATTTTTCAGTCCGTGGGATGCGCCCGACTCCTTTGGACGTCCAGGCCGAGGCGTTATCGGAGAGACGTCGCCATGCTTTCGCGTTCATCCACGTAGAAATATCTAAGTGCCTTTGATTTTTTTTCTTGATATACCTGCATGGATCTTTAACTGGTGTGTAGCTAAGGATCCAGACGTTATCGCATAAGGGTCCTTTATATCGATCTAAATAAAGTTATTATTTTTATTAAGCGAAAGAAATCTTAAATAGGCAGAATATTTATTACATGTTTTTTAATAATAATAATCATAATAATGATAGTAAAAATAATCGTGCTCCATGTATCGCGCCGCTGCTCTCCACTGAAGGCTGTTACGACCACTGTTCAGTTTTGTTGCTTTTACTACTTTGTTGTATTCAAAATATTTCCCTGCTAACATTGTGCTTGATAATTACGAGCTATGCCTGCGCAATTGTTCGGGTGCCAATTTTTAAAAATGTATTTCTCTTTTTTTTTTTTAGGTGAGACTCAAGTCTTGAGTTTCGAGGTACGTGTGTTTTGCTCGGTAATGTTTTTTTTTTTTCTCGGTATTCTTGACGAGAGTTGCAGCAAAGACGTTTTTAGTGTTAATTTTCTCGTATCATTTTGCGCATTCTTCAGCAATGCGAAAGTACGAAGGGCCGACTATGTATATACAGCAGCTTATTGCGGCCTTGGTCAAGCGGCGTAACATGCGCAGCAAGGCGGCAGCATAAACGTTGGACCTTTGGCCCCGCTACCGCTACTTCTGCGTGCAGGACGACCGCGAAGATGAATCTTTTGAGTTTTATTGGAGAGAGCATGCAGTGATCTCAACGACAAAAAATAAATTAGCGGTCCGATTTTTTGTGGCATGCGGCAGGCTTTTGCATTGGTCTATAGCAAAGTATCCACCCAAACTTTCCCCTCCGGCAGGCAATGTAGGCCGTGTGTGCGGACAATAGTTAAGCGAAGTAACTTGGTAGAAGTATGTAGTGCAGCTGACAGTAGTTTGCTCCGTAACACATCGAAGAGGCAGGACGCTTGTCGAGTAAGCTCCTGAACAACACTTTGTAATATTGTGAACGCGATTTAAATCTAGGATCTGGGACCTCAAAGAGGTGAGACACGTAATGCTAACGCATTTCTCGCATTTACCGCTAAATCGCCGCTGAATATTTAATTGCGGGTTATAACGCCCTCGTTGCATTGACAGTATTGAAGGAACAATTTACGTGATCTTAATGGCGCCATCTGTGGTTTAGATATTCGCCAACAAAATTCACTTCTCTTTCCTCTTCGATTTCGAAAATGGGCACAGAAAGAGCGCTGTGGAAGCACCCGCCCGCGTTGCTTTCCGCCTCGTTTGGTTTCTTTGTCAGTGCGTTAATAGTACATATTGGACCCATTTAACTCTGCGAGAACACTACAAAAGAACAAGAAGACAAAAGGAAGGTGTACACATTGGGCTTCTATTCTGCGGGTAAAACAAATGTTTTACCCGTGAGCTTTTCCTCTGCGTGTTACAGTGACGTTGAGTTACTGGAGTTTTATTAATATCTTGATTTGCAGATTGGCGACTGGGGACCTGGAAAGTACAAGATCACAGCAGAAGGCTCGGGCGGTCTGAACTTCCGAAATGAAACGGACCTCACTTATGAACACAAGAGTTACTCTGTTTTCATGCAGACAGACAAAGCCATCTACAAACCAGGGCAGAAAGGTAATTACATTTTTTCAGTGGCATTTATAGAAAAAAATGCATTCAACTGAGTTTTATAGACTACCTTCACAGCCGTGTCATAAAATCAGTACCAGTGGTACACTTTGTTTGCTGCACTCGTGCGCTTTTGCCATTGAGCAGTTTGCAAGCATGACCAGCAGCGTGTGCGTCTGTGTGGCGTACTGAAAAAAGTCGCAGTTTCGCCCAAAAGCTGAAGCATCGATTCCGATAGCAAATTAGTGGACATCGATACGTAGGACAGTAGTTTTATCGGCCATGTAAACTTGTAAACATAGGCGTACTAACTAAATTAACAAGCGTGGTGTCACGCTAGCCCAACCGAACATGAACATATCTCACTCGATGACCGCGGAAACTCGCTGTCGAAACGCTGAAGTGAAGAAGCGCGGCAGTAGCAGCGAGCGAATTAACCTCCCTGCTGCGTCTCGCATCAACGCGCACTAAGCCGCGAAAACAGAGCGCATGGGCGGACTTAGCTCCCAACGCAGATGGCTTTCAAGATGCAGCGGCCCGGGCCGCCCCGGCCTACCCTCCCCCAGGAGCCTTCCGCCCGACGGAAGACGGCGCGCTTCCTCCGCGTTTTCCTCGCTGGCGAGCCGATATCGCCGCGTCAGCCTCGCACGGTTTCACTCGCGCATACAGCATACAGTGCGCGGCGATGATTTTATCGCCCTTGGACTTTGTGCGGTACATCACGGTGACGCCGATGGCAGAAATGCACCTGGAGTGTCCATATAATTGCTATCGTAATAAAAATATCTTAAACACATTTATACATTCCAGGGTTGGAGGTGGCAAGAATTCTATGTCGTCCCACCAATTTTGATTTTTAAATCAAATATTTTTTTAAATGTAAGGGTCAGCACTTGAGGTGGGTGGGTGACAGTGGCCTTTATGGGTCCCTTTCCCCCTTTTTTATATCCTCCCTTACCCTGTTCTTTCTTGCTCGCTACTATCCTTTGTCATTCAACTGCCTGCAATGACTGCACTACATGTAGACAAAAATATGCTCAGCAGTGTGACCCTAAAACTTTTATCCAAAGAAAAGTATAGATATGACCATTGCTGATATCAAAAGTAAGGGCTTCACTTATGCATGTAGCATGTAGTCGTCTGACAAGCATGCATTTGCAGGCTCGCCTGCCATACAGGGGGATTGCTATAGACGATGCAGGAAATGATTTGTGCCATTAACAGACGAATACTGCACATAAAAGTTAGTAAGAGATTTAAACACAGCTGAATTATTGATTTTTTTTTTTTTGCATATCCATTGAGCGAAAAGGCCATCCTTCTTGTGTGCAGCACTTTCGACTCCAATTATAAATGCCATAAGCCTTCAGGTGCACAGAGAAAGTTGTCTTGCTATGTTGCATTTGTGTTTTCTTAAACCATGCAGATGTTATTACTATGAGCCAGGCCAATGCCTTGTAGACTACACAGGACCTGTGCACTTGGTGTTTTAAAAGAGGTCATACTAGTTGGACTGATGCCCTTACAGTAAAATGCAGACACCAGGAAGTGAGCACCATCGGTTATCACATTCATGCTTCGGTCGCTCTGTGCGTAATGTCATGGAAAAAACTGCACAGGCCGAGTTATTCATGATCTGGTGGCGAGAGCGTCTTGGACAGCACATATAAGTGATATTATTTGTAATGTCTTTAATAGGGGGGGGGGGGGGGCGAAATGCCTTAATTGCCTCAAAGTAGCTTAAAGGTTTAAAGTAGCTAGAAGTTGAGGAAGATGTATTCTAGCTGTTGCCAGTGCTCCCGTCAAAAGGCATGGTTGATTATAGAACAACATATGTAGCTGCATTTTGGTGGAACCTCTTGCACTGTAGACAGGTGCATCTGGCCTGCTCATAAGGCACTGCCATGTTGAAAACATTGCACTGTTCATTAGAGTAGTCTGTGGTTGTTGCATATGATGGTACAATAAAGTGAGTCTTATGAAACATGAAGAGAGATGTTTTCCTGTTTAAGATGTACATTATGAACACCATGTGCCTTAGGCACTATAGTTCTAGAAAGTTTTCTTGTTGATAGATGAAGATAGTGCCTTTCAGAGCTGGACTTACACTGCATCTTGATTGGATGCAAGGCTTGATTTGCATTATTGGTTTTAGCCATGCCATATTACCATAAGGAAAAGTGCCTGACCACATGCTAAATCTTTTGTTACAGTATAGTGAGCTGGTTGCAATGAAGAGGATCATATTACAGTAGAGCTAATATAACATGTTACACAACTAGAACTATTTATTGTTGCGGTGTGCATGCTGAAAGTGATTAGTTGCCGATAGTTGTCAAATAAGAATCACTTGGAATACCATTCCTTAGCTTCACAGAGTGCATTTGCACAAGGACCCCTACTGCACAAGTTTATTGTGCCAGAGGCCATGACAGGTGCGAGTCTTTTCAAGCAACTAATCAGTTTTAGACTCCTAATTAAGTCAGCTATATGGAAACTATTATAGACATAAAAACACAGACGAAAAGAATGTTACCTTTAAACATGACGAGAGAGCTATTGTTACACTTCTCGTCAATTATCACACATCTGAAGCGAAAAGGCAGCAATAGAGGATATTCCAAATTCTGCAAGCTTGCTTTTTTCACACCTCTTGCTTAACGAACGAAAGATGGTGAACGGTGTAATATAAGTGGAAATAAAGCATGAGCACATCAGCAAGTGCCATCATCCTTGGCACATCTCTTCCTCATGCCATCCTTGATGTTCTCACAGTCCTCAGCTTGAATAGTACGCTTAGCAGGAGGTTGTCAGTCTTGTGTAGTGCAAACCTGAATGCTTGGGAAGACCCGTTCACACTATTTAGCATGTCTGCTGTGGTGCTGCCTTTTGATTCCTTCACCTATGGAACATTTCTCGGACAAACTTCTTCCTTCAGCATACCTGAAAGGTCTGATTCTGATTGGGCAGCGTGTTTCATGCAGAATTGACCTTTCTTCTGATGGTTTACTTCAATGATGGTGTTGCAACTCTTTAAAAAAATGTGGTTTGCTAAGTTTATGCTTTCTCTTGCGATTTTGGCACATGTCCTAGCACCATACTATACCATACACCCTCCTCTTTTCAGTTTTGTTCCGTGTAATTGTGGTGGATCCGTATCTGTTGCCCACCGTTACTGGTGCCATGGATGTATACATTGCTGTGAGTCAATTGATATTATACTTTATCTTTGTCATGCTTTGTGTATCACCAAACATGCACAGTTTGCATTTCCAGTAATAAAGTTAGTTTTTTCTAATGTATAAGAAACTGGGAAGGGTTGTATTAAAGGGGCTGACAACTGGTGAGAATGTGTTGCATGACGTTGATGGAAATGAGCTCATCACGATTTATAGTGATCGAATCCAGCAGGCTCTTTGCGATTAAAGTAGGAATTGGCAAAGAAAGTCTCAAAAACCAGTAAATGGCATGGCCTGGCGGTGAAGTCTGTACTTCAGATGTAGCATGCGAGGTTACTGCATGCAAGTTGGGTGTTATTAAGTGCAGCATACTTATTGCTTAAAATTGCAGTCTATATATTATTAGGCTTTTGCACTTTATTCTATACATATTATGATGTAAAAAAAAGTGCGCACTAATGAGCGACGCTGCCTTCGTGGTGACCAGTAGAGTGGCAGAGTGGGCAGAGCTGTTCAACGCATTGGGGTGCACATGGGGGCTGTTGCACGTACGCAAGTTTGCGAGTTAGTACCCCGAGTTACGTGGTCCCTGTGAGATACAAAATGCCATCAATGAATTGTGCCATGAATGGGTGCCGGTACTGCAATAATAGATGGTGTTCAAATCCACGCCTCATGCGGTGGCACCCTCTGAATTTAAAATGCGGATCTAAAAGGCTTTGCTTTTGCTGATTTGAATGCGACAGAGGCAATTTTGAGAGCCAGAAGCATGTCATAGACGTAGGGTTTTAGACACCACCTATAGCACTACTGGCGTATGCTAATACTTAGCTTGGCTTGGCTAAAAAAAAAAGCCTGGCGCATGCATGGCCTTCGAGATCTGTTCGTGTTACTTGGAGGGAGCCGTCGCTGGGGCATAATTTGGACACCACCTATTATTGTAAAACTACACCGTTTCATAAAACATGAAGCACAGGAACATCAGCTTCATAAACAAAATATGTTCTTACAGCTAGAGTCGCACTTGTTGTCTGCTTCCCACCCAATGCTGGCTTATAATTGCTATTGCGCTCACCTATCATTGTTTCTAGCATGTTTCTTGAGCACGACTACATCCTCAATACAGAATGGAAAATTCTGATAAAACATGTGCCACTGCATTTTCAACCTTGCCACTATATGGACAGACGAGTAAGCTTTTTGTTGTATTAAAAAATTGGGTACCATAAAAATTGGCTGTCAATCCCTTTAATGTGCACTATTGGCATGCACTCATGTAGCTTTATAAGTCTCCTAAAATGCTGTGTTCTTGGATGCAACTATCCCTGTAAAGGAAAAGAAGAGCACTAATTGCACTGTTATGGTATCTCACCTTCACCCATGCTGATGCTCCCCTTGGCTATTCTAGCCTGAAGAAAGAGCTCTAGCCTGAAGGAAAAAAATGTCTTTCTGAAATTGGCTCAGTCTTAGGATTGATCCATTATTAAAATGTTTAGATATTGATATGCTGTTGGCACTGGTTTATTCAAGTTAGTAATTTTTGTTGGGCTTGCTTCATTTGATGCAGCACTTGCACAGCAACTAAAGTGTAGTCAAGTTACCATAGCCTTTGTTTACTCTCTCTTCGCCTGCCCAATCTTCACAAGGAGACGCAAGCATAGACACTTTTAGTGTCACATATGAAAAACTTCTTATTTACGTGCAATAATTTTCACATATTTGGCCCCGTCATAAGCTTTAAAATTTTGTTGTTTTGTTACGTGGTTGATGGTGGTCCATGATCATTCTTGGTTGGGGGAGTTATTTTTCTGGTTAATTCCCATAACGAACGAGATTTTAGCCTTTTCAATAGGTGTGAGGTTCCCAGCACCTTGCAACCTTCCTAGAGGGACAATGGCTTCTAGTCGCACGAAACGGCAATAACAGGTCTGTGATGCCCCTAGATGTCCGGGGCCACATGTATGCTGCACCAAAGGAAGCAATGTGCCTTTACCCCTGTCTGAAAAGACTGGGTAACCCGTGGAACTTCTTTCATGATTGGTATAGGGGCTTGCAATTGTTCCCCTTGAACTAGGAACGCCCAGTAAGCGAGTCATAAGCTCTCAGTGATTACGTCCCTGCCCTTTGTGCAGACCGCCTGTCACTGTGCTACGGATTGAATCTTTTAGTGAGGTCTTCGGACCAATGTTCGTTGCCGCCTTTCACTTGCATCAGTCTGCTGGAAAGATGACCAAACTTGATCATTTGGAGGAAGTAAAAGCTGTACATGTTACAGGGTACACTGCCACTGAGTGCAGCATAGTATTTTCACTTTGGAAGCAATGTGTAGAATGAGGGATAAGGATGAGGATAAGAATGAGGATAAGAAGACAGGGCAAAGCATTCAGGTATATAATGCAAGTTATTCTTGGGATCGATAAGTATTTGCAGAGTGAAGTGAGGGAGACATTGTTCTAGTGCAATGCATAATTTACCAACGTGATGTACTCAATTTATTATCATGGTGCTTGGCAAGATGTAGCATTGAGGGTTGTTTTGGCATTGCCAATCTGACAGAATTTCACTGTTGCTTTCCCTTTCATCACTGTCCCCATATTGTTGTTCCTTAATAATTTGTACTGTGGATTGGACTTACATCTAAAGAAAGCAATAAGTGTAAAAAACTTGCTGTTATTATCTTTATAGCATATTTGTAAAGTATAAATTACTGCACATTTTCCAGGATGCCAAAGGCAACAGGATTCATCAGTGGGATCGGGTGTTTACTCAGAGAGGTACGTAAGCTGAAGTCTTTGTTAAGTGCATAATAGCTGACCAGTCACCATTTGTTAGTTGTAAAACATCCATTTGCCAAAATTTGAGTGGTTGGAAAATTATTTACTGGCAATTTTCTGTACAGGAATTTATTCGTCTGAACTTCAACTTTCTGATCAACCTGTTCTTGGAGACTGGACTATTAATGTGGATGTACTGGTAAGAATAGCTGCAACTGTGTCAATTTTGTTAAATGATATTTTTGTTGTCACATGTTGAGCCTTTTATGTGCATGATAAACGTGTATATCATGGGTGGTCACTAGTGAATTTTCTTGAAATACGAGGCCATAATAAAACTTATTTTCGTTTTTGTTGTTATTGTTCATATGCCTTGTTTATAGGGTGTCACTAGTGCTACTGTTGCTAAAAGCATTTTATCGACCTTAGGGTTGGCACCTTAGGTTGAAGACGAGGTGAGAAATATGCAGAATAGAACAAGGGAAAATGCTTATTCCTTAAACCTCATGGAAGGCTGAGTACCTTTGAGTAACATCTTAAATCAAAAAGCAACGAAAATTCAGTTCATAGTATGCAAGTAGTAAAATCGCAGCCTGTCTAGCCGCAGCTTGTCTAGCCATCTGCATAGTTGGTGGCCGACTTCAAGGTTACCATTCAAAGTTGGCTTGGTGTACTTGGCTGGAAGACTTGGCTTAGCATATCTTTTAGTCTTGGGACAATAGAAGTTATAGCAAGCATCTAAATGGCACTGGCATCAAATTTTGATTCCCTGCCACGGCGGCCGCATTTCAATCGGTGCGAAACGTGAAAACACCTGTGTATTTAAATTTAGGTGCACATTAAAGAAACCCAGGTGGTCCAACTTTCCGGAGTCCCCCACAACGGTGTGCCTCATAATCCGATTGTGGTTTTGGCAAATTTTGATTGTTGCCTTTCATTATTATATATGCATTTGCTAGTTATAAACTGTAATACAAAAGATTGCTGTATGTGTTTACCAGTATTTATTTGCAATATGGCTTTGGTTTCTATGACTCATCAGCTGTACCATTACATCTAAAGGTAGGTTCAGAGACATAGATGATGCATACAAAATAGGCTGCTGTGACACTTGTAGGATGTGGAAGTGTGAATACAATAACTTTGGAAGCCAAGGGAAAATAGGAAAGAAATCTGTTCATAACTGCGTAATTTATGCCAGACACTAAATCAGTCACACATGGTGCTCTTTGCATGAGACATTGCATGTGGTGCCTGCCTTCTGGCAGCAACAAATGAAGAAACAAAAGGAATTGATAAGAGTGAGTGCATGCAGTCATGGCAAATGAAAGCTAAAAAAAAAATTCAGATAAGAATAGCACAATGAGTTGATTGTTCTTTAGGTTGATTGCATGTTATTGTGACGTATTTGAAATTCATATTTAAACATGTGCTTGGGAGAGGGATAACTGACATCATTATTTGACATCTTTCAACATAATTCTTCTAATTTCTTTTTGGGCTTGAATTACCATTTCAGTTTACTTTTTGAATGAATTTGACTTCACGTTTATTTTGCTCATGATTACACAAAAGTGTTCTTAGTAAATACCTAGGTGTGTGTGTCCTTACCACATTTATTGAATTTTTTCACATTGCTGACTGAAAAATCGAACAGCATTGCTTTAAGCATTGCTTAGTCGCATATTCGTACAGCTCATTTCTATACTTCAAATCTTTAACAGGGTCAGAAATTCAAGAAGAGTTTTACAGTTGCTGAATATGGTGAGTCTGCTTGGTTTTTACTTTTCTGGTGTGGATTTCAAGGACATTATTATGGTTAAATTTTTTACTACAGGTGTGCTTCCACTTTCTTTTTTCTTTTACATGTTTTGCTGACCTATAGTGCTGCCCACATTTGAGGTTAAGGTGGGCCTTCCTCCATACGCCACTTACAATAAGTCTGAAGTTGTTGCAACAGTTTCAGCTACGTGAGTTGTTACCCTCTGTTTTTCCGCACATAGTAGTCATTCACTGACTGACAACCATGCTCAGGTTCCTTGCAGTGATGTGATGGACAATTTTATGTATGTTATTTGTGTGTCGTATCTTCAGGTATACATATGGCAAGCCAGTGAAAGGCACTGTTACGTTGACAGTCACCCCTCGCACCCGATACCACCAGCTGCATCCAAGGCCTTACGAGCAGTACCAGACAAAAACATCAGTGAGTGGTGTTCTTAACTGCACAGTGGAAATCCACCTTTATCATTCGTGCTTTAAATTATTGATAATATTTAATGCCTGGTAAACTGTCTCGAGATATATAAAAAGCGTTAATGAATATCTTTTTTTTCTCCTGTTCTGTAGATTGATGGCAGTGTAGACATACCTGTAGTAATTGTACGAGACCTCTCCCTCAAGACTGACTTCTTTCTGCGGGAGATTGAGTTCTTTGCTTTGGTGACAGAAGAGCTGACCGGCCGCAAGTACAATGCAACCAGCTACATCATTGTATACGACAAGGAGATAAAAGTGGAGCTGGTGAAAACTTCAGAAACCTTCAAGCCAGGCCTCAAGTACACCTGCTTTGTGAGTGGCTGCAGCTTTGTCTGGAGCTATGCGGTGGAAACTACTGCAGATAATATGAATACCCGTAGTATTTTTGGCCCCTGCATGGTCCTCTGGAAAATGCCAATAGGACCTCCTTGGGTTTATATGTTGCTGGGCACTGTGCTGCATGGTGTGCATGTGTAGAGAAACTGTGCTTCCCACTCTATGCTGTGTTTATTAAGATCACTCACTATGTATGGTAAAAGATGCATAAAAAGTGCACGAGCTTGTGCCTATCAACGCTGAACTTTTTTGTAAATGTTTGCGCTAGTCTTTTTTTCTTGTTAGTGCTTTTGCATAAGTTGAAGCTCTTGCTTGGAGTGTTGGGAATGAGTCTAGATTTAAATAAGCAAAAGGAGAGGGAGTATGGAAATGCTATAGAGTAAATATGCTGACAACTGAGTACTACAGTGCCAAGCCGACCTTACTTCAGATCCTATAATCGGGAGACAAACTAAATGGAATTACCACCATGGCAGTGGCAGCTGATAGAGTGTGACACATCCTTTGTAGAGATCACTAAACATGCGCCAGAGACACACATTAAAATGCATTTCTTAGAGCTGCAGTACAAGTACTCATGCACAGAGTTTTACACTGACTCTTCTAAGTCGCATGCCGGGGTGTCCTATGCAGCCATTGGTCCATCTTTCTCTAAATCCGGTGTACTGCACCCTGAAACAAGTATATTTACGGCTGAGGCCCACGCACTATTGTCGGCTGTGAAACATATAAGAAAATCAAATCTTCAAAAAACAATTATATTCACAGACTCCTTAAGCATCGTAAAAGCATTGAAGTCACTGTAAACACAAAAACCCTGTACTTACCGAGCTATATTCCATTCTCTGTAGAGCATATATGTCTGACCAGCATGTCATTATATGCTGGGTACCTGGCCATAGAGGCATCGAGGGGAATGTACTAGCTGATGAAATGGCTACATCACTCACCTCACAAGCCATTATTCCTACGGCTGCTGTCCCTGTTACAGATCTGAAGCCTCTCTTAAGGAAGAATCTGCGAAGCCACCGGCAATGCTTATGGGACATGGAAACTAAGAATAAGCTTCACTTGATTGAGCCAAAGTTAGGTTTCTGGCCCCCGAAAACGAAAACACGACGTACTGATGTCCTATTCTGTCGACTCAGGATAGGACACACCTATGGCACCCACAATTTTTTACTGACAGGAAATGAGCCTCCAACGTGTGGTAGACGTGGTGAGAGGCTGACCATTCTCCACGTACTCCTGGAGTGTCGGGAATCCGAAGCTGAGAGAAAGAGGCATTTTCCTCTTGTATATCGCCAGCACACCCCTCTCCATCCAGCAATGTTTCTTGGTGAAGAAGTGTTCTTTGACACCACAGCAGTCATAGCTTTCTTGAACGATGTAGACTTGCAAGTTTTTAGCCTCATAAATTCATAGCACATCCTCTTTTTAGAGGATGCCGCTGTGATGGTTGTCTTGCAAAGCATGTGCCTCCAGGCCCTTGCATCCCAAGGGTTCTGTTAAGGCAGTAGTGCTTATTGCAAAAAGTTTATCTATGAGATATGTCACTATCTGATAATTATATTACAATGCGTATTTCGTGTTCATTGTACAGCTCATTAATCATTGGCATAATTTTATCTTCTATAGGTTTTTATGCACATTATAGCAACTGTTTTTAGGCCCCTATACAGCCACCGTATCATCTACCTTTTGTCAATCATAGCTCCATTGCGAACACATTAGCACCGGCCTGGCGCTCTTTGGCCACACTTGGCCCTTGCGCCACAAAACACCACATTCATTCACAAACTAAATGGAAGGTTTGTAGAATGTTTCAGTTCATGTCAATGGTATACTGATGTCACTTTTGTCTTCAGTTTTCTTCAACAGAACTTTCCTTATACCCCACCTCCTCTCCTACCCCCTTGTTATTACCATTCTGTTGCTTGGCAGCGTTATGTGTTTGAAAATGACAATGAAAAGGATGGAAGGACCACTGTGGCACAATAGTCATGCTAAGTTGATGCTTGTGAGATCAGAACTTTGCAGTAATAATAATGTTCTTTGTTTCCTCTTTGTATTTATGTGCTTTGTTCATTCAGTTATCACATGAACTGAATCTGAAGTAAAATGTTTCCTGCCATGCCCACTGAAATAAAAGGCTGCAGTATGCATGTTATTTTCGACGGGCTGCTGAAATATAGTACATTATAATTTGCTTACTCTTGTAAGTAGCGGGCATTTTAAGAGCTGCTGCAAAACGCACATGATCACTACTGCAGCCTTAACAGATTTAGAGCAGTTAAGCGAGTGACAAAGCACATATCTTTTCACTTTCTCTATTGTGTGTTTGTGCTCATGGCAAGGGTGACAGGCTAGATCGTGCATGTGCCGTGTTTCTACCTTTCCTCTGCAGCCACTGTAGGTTCTGATCTGGCTTTGTTAGCAGCAGCCACTGTAATTACATGTTCTATAGCATGTGTTGTGGGATATGCGTGAGATGAGAATGTATCAAATGACACATATCAAGCTTAATGTCAAATTTGTCATTGCTTTGTTTGTGTTGGGCTGCATTCAATTCAATTCAATTCAAAATCAGTTTATTCAGATGACTAATGAGAAGTACATGTGAATCATCTGGGCCCTTAGCCTTCTCGGCTAGACTTGGGCCCATGCAGGAAGTGCGAAAAAATAATTATAGCGAGATAACTCAATATTTTACACAGGATTCATGTAACAGCAGTTATGTGACAGTTATACACATTCTGTGTAGACGTGTGCAAAATGAGTCCTTGCAATTTGCTTTTACAGCTCAAGGTAGCCTACCAGGATGACAGCCCTGTGAATGATGCAGTGAACCAGCTGACACTGCACTATGGCTTCAATTTTAATGAAGAGCTCTGGCAGAGCAGCCAGCATTGGGTGCCACAAAATGGTGTCATACGGTTGGAGTTCTTCCCACCCAATGAGAACAGCACTGTAATTCTGGGTCTTCGGGCAGAGTTCCGGGGTCAGACATATTACCTGGATGGCATCTACCCAGCCAAGTCTCCTAGTCGCAGCTTCCTCCAGGCTGTCATGATCACTGAGGAGCCTAAAGTGGGTGACATTGTTGAGTTTGAGGTCAACGCTACTGACACTCTTGACCATATTGTCTATGAGGTGAGATCTGTGTTGCACTGTGAACTCTATCATCTCATCTCCTCATTTTTTGTCAACTTCTTGCCTCCCTCTGTGAAAGAAAAAAAAAAAAGCAACCTACAGGATGCTATTCAAACTTTCCAATATTTTCCTCTTTGTATATATATATCCACGATCACACTACATGCGGCTAGCTTAGAGGCACAACAGGTTGTTACAGTGCGGGCAGTTTAGTTCATTGTGATGGCTTCGAAATAAAAAAAAGAATGCAGTGCAGGAAAAGAGAAGAGCACAGGTACAACAATGGCAGTGGCATTGAATCTCGTGTGTGCTGTTCTTTTGATACGTATTGTAAGTTTCTTATGTCTACTGCATGCAAAAGTTCAATAATCCCTTAGCTCGAACAAAAATTAGCTTCTCTTTACCTCTCGCTTGTTGTTGCATTGTGCACTTTCCTCATGAAATCGGCAAGTATGGACTAAATCTTGAAGCTTGCCAATTACTGCATACTATAGCTATAGCTTCTGAGGTGCATACTTTTCACAGGAGTAGTGCAAATTTCTTTGTAACAATCAATGTATAACTAAGGAACAATGCAGCATGCATCCCAAGCATTTGTACAATAGTACAAATGTTGCTTTATATACCACCGGATAAATATTGAGAAATGCAAGGGAATTTTTTTTTGAACAGTGGCATGTCTAGTGAACCAGCATGCAGCAGATATCAAGCCCAGCTCTTGCGTGCTCATGCTTTTCTATGTTATCAATATATTATCGGTAAATGATTCAAGATTTTCTGTGACATGAAATTGTGCGCAGCGAAGTTAAACAAGACATTATGGATCAGCTAATGTTTCACTGTGGTGCGCAATACAGAATAAATTCATAAGGGAAAATGAGACGTCCACCCAAATGTAGCTAAGTGGTATAAAGGAAACCCATAAGGGTTCCTTGAAAGAAAAGCCTAGCAGTTGAAGAAAAATTTGTCCTGGTCTGGTTCTCGTACCCGGGACCCCACTGCCTTTTGGAGCAGCCACTCTACCATCTGAGCTAAACAGGCAGATGGCAGGGCAAAGTTGAATCTCTCAACGATTGAGGCAAAGGCAAGAGTTTGATGTAATAGTTCTGTGGAAACCCGCAAGGTGGAGAGAAGTAATTAATAAGGGGAAATGAGATGGCCACCCAGACGTAGATAAGTGCTATAAAGGAAACCCATATGGGTTCCTCGAAAGAAAAGCTTCGCAGTTGAAGAAAAATTCGTCCTGGTCCAGGACTTGAACCCAGGGCCACCTCCTTTCTGGGGTAGCCGCTCTACCATCTGAGCTAACCAGGCGGCTAGCAGATGGCAGGGCAAAGTCGAATTTGTCAAC
The DNA here is from genome assembly GCF_038994185.2 of Dermacentor albipictus. NCBI lineage: Eukaryota > Metazoa > Arthropoda > Arachnida > Ixodida > Ixodidae > Dermacentor > Dermacentor albipictus. Next base: position 164,772,187 of record NC_091821.1, on the reverse strand, counting down.
AACTCGAGGGCACAGGCAAGATTTTGACGCGATAGTTCTGCGGAAACCAGCAAGGTGGAGAGAAGTAATTAATAAGAGGAAATGAGATGTCCACCCAAATGTAGCTGAGTGCAACGAAGGAAACCCATGCGGGTTCCTCAAAAGAAAAGCCTCGCAGTTGAAGAAAAATTCATCCTGGTCCTGGACTCGAACCCGGGACTACCATTCATTTCCCCTTATTAATTACTTCTCTCCACCTTGCGGGTTTGCGCAGAACTATTACGTCAATACAAAATAAAGTGCATAGCTTTGCAGTTGCACATTGTAGAGAGAGGATGCAACAACCACTGCGATTTTTTCTTTCTCAAATTTTTCTGGTGAAAAGTTCAGACATTGATGTGCTTGTCAGAATTGTTTTGAACTGATTCAGGTGCTTCATATCAGTGATGCATACATTTTAACTGATATTTTGTATTTGTATTGTACAAAAGTTTGGTGTTGGTATTACGTTTGTTGTGGTATTCCTTATTTTTGGGCTTCTGTGTTATCTTTAACAAACCTATTTCTTCTCTCTGTACCTCAGGTAATGGGCCGAGGAGACATAGTGTATGCACAAACTCTTCCTGTGTCTGGTGTGCGGAGCTACCGATTCAGCTTTTCTGCCACATTCCGCATGGCTCCAAAGGCACGAGTACTTGTCTACTATGTCAGGAAGGACGGTGAAGTTGTGGCTGATGCTGTCAATTATGATGTTGGAGGAATTCTGCGGACACCTGTAAGTGTCTCTTTGCTTTGCATAATGCAATAAACTTCACTGTGGCATTTTTGCAGTAAAAGTATTGCACGTATTTGACATGACCCAAACAATGGCCAAGTTATCCAATTGCTCAATCTATGAATTGACAAAGAAGGCAATGAAATGTTCTCTGCATAAACATACCGTAATTTAGTGAAAAATTCTGCTATGCACTTTCGTATGTTTTACAAAATTTGCACAGAAACAGCTTTCCTCAACATGAGCAAGTGATGCAGCACCCAGATGTCGCCAAAAGGATGCCCACTAAACTGCTACAGAATAATGAGGGAAAACACGGGGAATGGGGGAGATGGAAATTAGACTGAGAAAAACGAGAATACGGTGAAAGCAGGAGCCAACATTTCGACAAGTAGACTTGTCTTTTTCAACGTGACACATGCTTTCCTCCGCACAGCATATATAGGTACGGTTCTTCTAAAAGGGAGCACAAGATTCTTTTCAATTGTGCACCCTCGCTGCTAACACACACTCTCGGTCATTGCCTCGCCCACCCACCTTACCCTCTTCCCCATTTAGAAGAAGAAGACTGTGCCGAGGGGAGCATATATCACCTTGAAAAAGACTGACCTGTCGAAAAGAATGACATGTCGAAACGTTGGCTCCTGCTTTCACCTTGTTCACATTTTCATCATCGTAAAGAATAACGAGGAACTAGTGACGAAGTTACTCACAGGGTGACAGCAGTGGCAGCATGATTGGCATGTTTTCATCCAAAGAAGTGCACTTTTGATGACTATATAAGAACCTCTCCCAGTTAGTACAGTATTTTATTGTCAATGAGCTGGCTGGCAAGGCTGTTGTGTTATCACCATATAGCCAGCAAGTTGGGTATTAAACTGCAGGTAATAGTCAAGATGCCTCTCATTCTATTTACTCATTGCTTCTATGGTATATGTTGCATTAAATGCATTGCCAAACAAAAATGAAAATCTCTCGTCATGCACTGTAACTGTGCTCTGCACTCACACACTGCCTAAACCCCAAATGCCTGAGGAAGGAGAAATCAAGCACAAAGCATTCACACCATGGTGCACATTGATTTGTTCCATGTTATGGCTGTAGAAATGCATACCTTGTCACTTTGCTTTGTCTTGGTCGTATGCTAGTGCTTGTCTCGCCTTGGTTATTTTTCATGTGCACATTTTTAGCAGTCTATTCTTGCTGTGCTTCACTGCTGTCATGCTTGGGAATTGCCCAAATTGACTAGTGCATAGCAAATGACTCCAAATTAAACGTTTGGTGCTGTAGAATAACATATATTTTACTACGACTAGACGGCTAGTTCAATGTGTCCGAATTTCTGAATTAGTCAAATTAAGATTTCACGGCACATATTTCTTCATAATTAGGCTGTTGCTTAGTTTCAGATATAACTTTGTGTTGGACTTGCTAACAAGGTCAATTTTAACAAAGCTTTTTTCACACCAAGTGTAATAAAAATACATTGTGCAGTAGATGTGTCACTTACCTCCTTTGTGGCTATTCATTGCAGGTGCATGTGCAGACAAGCATAGCTGAAACAAAGCCTGGTGGGCAGTTGAATGTCTTGGTGTCAACAAAACCTAATGCATACATTGGTGTTCTTGGTGTTGACCAGAGTGTGTTGCTCCTTAAGAAGGGCAATGACTTGAGCCAGGAACAGGTGAGTGACTTCATTTAGCATGCGACATAATGTGTATTTTTTCTCTGGAGGCAGGGAAGAATTCACAGCATGCAACGAAGGATTGACTGAGCAGACATTTTGATCTTCCAGGTTATAGAAGAACTGGAATCATTTGATAGTGGGAAGAAGGCAAAGTACTGGCCCCCTTGGTACAGACGGCGCAGGCGTTCTCTCTGGTGGCCAGGATCAACAACTACACATGACCTCTTTAAGGTAGAATGAAAGCTACAATACTTGCATTCTAGGCAGCTCATTTTTCCCAGCTTGCAGGTGACTGAGAAAAACATGAGTGCTTTAATTTAGGCAGTGCCAACAGTGGCAGTATTTGTTCTAGCATAAACATTTCCACAGTGCGAGATTTAGAAATATTGGACCCAAAGTTAGTGGACACGATTTCTCTACGCAAAAGAATTTAAATGTTTGTTTGATTGCAAGTTGTTGTCTAACCTTGTTCATTCCTAAGGAGAACTGTGTGGACCTTTGTTCTTTATACATTTTTGCATATGCAATAAAGGTAAAAAAGAATTATATTGGGGGCAAAATATCGGAACACCAGTGTGCTTAGATTTAGGTGTGCGTTAAAGAGCCCTAGGTGGTCCAAATTATTCCGGAGTCCCTCACTATGGCTTGCCTCATAATCAGATAGTTGTTTTAGCACATAAAACCCCATAATTTTTATATTTTCTTTAGAACTATATGTGGTAAATTATATATATATGGTAAATTATTTTCCTGGAAGACATTTAAAAAGTATCTTGCAGATAATTTGTTTTGTTGTTTATGAAAATTCTTGTAATCTCTGCAGGATGCAGGCATGGCTGTGCTTACAAATGGCCTTGTGTACGAGTTTGACGATGCCAGTGAGTCTGATGGCTGCTTTTAGCTTGCTTGAAATGTTGAGCAATTCCATGAATGCACATTAATATGCTGTGAGGGTGTATATATACATTACAATTTTTTTCACTCTATTATTTAGATAGGAAATGTTAATGTTCAGCTTTAATTGGAACATATCTAGTATCTCAAAGCACATCCCTTGTTATGGGCTATGTGAAATAGTTCCGTTTTGAATTTTGAATGAGAGGGGGGGGGGGACAATAAAAGCCAATTTTTTTATTTTGCATGCATGAGATCATCCTGTTAACATTTGGAATTAAATGTGTTTTAATTGTGGCATGGTGACTGCTTGGGCTAGTTGGTCAGTTCTGTTCGCTGTTATAGTGACAACTCAATGGCTGTTTTATCTGCAGTCTTTTATTTTTGCAGAAAGGATTTAGTGTAGTGGGTAGTCATAAGATTTTGATCAGGGAACGTTTTTAATTGAAGGAAACAAAAATTGCAGTTAGGAAAGCAGAGAAAATGTAAATTTGCTAGTGCCTTTTCTGGCTTTTATAATGCAGATTTCTTACCAAATTCCTTAAACATCCCGGAGCATTTACTAGTGCCCACTCGTATTTATTATTGTTGACCCTTCTTAATTTTTTGTCCTCCTTGCCATAATTGCCAATCCTTCAGTCTACTATCGTTCTGGATTTGGTGGCGACTTTGAGCTCGAAGACTCTGCATATGCTGGGGGATCGGCAGGTCATAACGAGGGAAAGCAACGACTGCGACGCTTCTTTCCCGAGACTTGGCTGTGGAATAACACCTTAACAGGGTAGGCTTTTGCTTATAGCATGCTTGGCCTATTGATCCTTCTAAAAGCCATTCTAGCCTTGCAGACATGCTTGGAGACAAACTGCAGTTGTGTTGTAGTGTACGAAATAACATCTGTAGAGCCATCTGCTGTACTTAAACAGTCAGAAACTGCATTATAATGCCTTTATTGAGGGCAGAACTTGCAGTGTTGTATCAGTGTTTAAGTAGCCTAGCTTTGAAATGCGTAGAAGAGCGTGTGTACCGCACATTATACTAGAGTGAAGTCCGCAGTTAGTTCTCTGAGGGACACTGTGCTCCATACTCATAGCAGAATACATCCTTATAGTTTTAAGGAAAGAAATTGACAGTATCTTGTATCACTTTCATTTCTAGAGCCAAAGGGCTTTCAGTAGATTTATGGATGACGCTCCATGCCCTAATGAATAGATAAACAGCTATCCATTAAGGAAAATAAATTCATAAATTTAATGTCAGGACTGAGACCATTTCTTATCAGATACTGATAGCAGTTCAAGTGGTGGCACTGGGTGGCTGCCAGTCAAGTTGCAACACAAGTTTATGGCTATAAAGGCAGTCGTGATGGGTGTCAGTAATTTACCCAGCCAAGCATATTTTACTTTATCTGAAATTACTTTGGACAGCTCAGTTCTGAATTAATGTATAGTAAATTAATGTTTGCACAGACATTGTAATTCTGTCGTTTTTGTGCTTTTAATTTGTTCCACCTCTGCATTAGTCTTATTGGGCATGGTGAAAATAAAATTCTAAAGTCTAAAAATTCTGGTTATACTAGACATATCAATGGAAGTACCAGCAAACATTTGAATAGGGGACCACAATAAACCTCACAAACACTACCAGTTTGATTGCGTGCAAGTCTGTGTGGCTGAAGGGCTTTACTTTGTGCATTACAGAAGCTTTTGCTTTGATTTCTGCACTCTGTTCACATGACACTGCTTTTGCATTTACTTGTGCCATAGTACAGATAGTAGTGTTTAAGATGAACCTTTGTGACTCACTTGATGGCACATTACCACGTGTGCTTCCTGCAGCAGCATCTGTTTTCAAGCTGTTTGACTGCGTGCACTCTGTGCATGCTGTGTTTTCTGCTTGTGCCTTTAATATCGAGTTTTTCTAGTAGTGATACTGTAATGACGTTAAGGACTGCAATTTAATGACTTCACAAATCACATCGGTTCGTTTTGAGCTCCCTGTGCAACGCTAGCGAATTCCCAGATTTGGAGACTGCATTCTGATCAGATGCAAAAATACAGTCGACTTCTGTTAATATCAAACTGGTCGAATTATCCTGTGGGTCATATTAAAATGAAGGCAAAACGACTTCCGAAAAGCACTGTTAATTCACTTGACTGTACTTGCCTTTAAAGTTTCTTTCGCCACAATACAGTTGTGTTATGCGGTGAAGCATACAAAGCGGGGGGGGTGTGGAGGAGGTGTCATCGTTGCGAGACATACGTGTTACTTAATATACACACACAAATGCGCCATCTCCAGTCACATTATTAGCACCGAGATTCCTAATAAGTTTACTGGGAGGCCTTCAGAGGTTTAGGTAGATTCCTGCTCTTTCGCTGGCTTCAAACATCCCTTGACTTTCGGAGCTTTTACATCTTGCAACCTTCCTTTTCGCTAGCTTTCCGAAAACACAGATGGTTTTTCTCCGCTTCGTGGTACACGGTGTGTGTGTGCACAGATAAAGAATGTGTACGAGGCCCCCCCACCCCCCTTGACGGTCTTATATATGAGACACACATGGCTGGTAAAATGAGGGCTTAAATCACCAGAGCAATGACTGAAACAGCTCTTAACAGCTAGCTGCCAGTATGCTTATTAGGTGTCTAGGTTCCCATACTGTTACCGAAGACGGCGCATGTGCGCCTGTATAATTAGGAAAGGCGTTCTACGTCTCATGACAGTGGCTTCTTTGCATTCTTGGTATGCTTCACCACATAACTTAGCTATATTACGGCGAAGCTGACCAGACAAGTTCGAGTTATCTGACCAAGACCAATCTTGAGATCGAAATAACAGAAGATTGGGCCCTCAGAAATGTATGGTCGCCGGCCGGGATCTTCGGTCGGTATCTTTTAACGAAAAAAAAAAACGACTTAACGGAATCTGAATTTTGGTGTTCGTTAAAGAACTCCAGGTGAATGAGGTTCTACAACTGGGTTAAAGAACTCTGAATATGAGACCTCCCATGTATCTTATTCTGAGAATGTTCGAATATAATCTTTAGCTTTCCACAGTGCCATCTCTCATAATGAAGAGATAACTTGGTTGCAGTCTGCATTCAGGATAGCATCATGGTTATTTCTGGTGTTGCCCATCTTCTTGCTACTTGGAGCAATCGTACTGAAATTGCTAAGAATTAATTTTTCTTGTAGCACGATAAGTAAAAAAGTGATTATTCTTACTATTCGTAGAATTTAGGGAGTAGAAAGAAAAAGTTGCAAAGCATCAGCTGTTCCTGTTAACACCATGTAGGTGCACATTTAATCGGCAAAACTGGTTAAACTTGCTGGCTAGCCGAGCTCATGGTACAGTGACATCAAAAGTTTGGAGCCAGGAGTAAAGTAGAATGGTACTGCAGATGCCTGGCCAGTCAGCTCGCTTGGTTGCAAGCACACTCTCCCCTGCTCCTTTGCCCCCATAGTTGCCATGCACTTCTGTGAGCACCATGGTGCCCCTGTCATGGTGTACGATTGTGCAGGAGTATGGTGCAAAACCAACACCACATTGCCTAATCGTGAAAAGTTATCTTTTTGATGATCGGGAGTTTCTGTCAATAATGTTATTTAATGTCATGTAATGTTACAGTTGACTTCTGTTTAATGAAGGTAAATTACATGTTCACTTAATTCACTTGTGTGCAAAGATCTCATTGAGTGCTTGCACAATCTGTGCAGGGAAAAGCTTGTGTATCTTGGTCTTATGTCAAATATTGGTTGCGACGAGAGCCTGCTAAGTCTATGAACTGAAGTGTGGCAGAGATAGGTTATGAGCCATATTCAAAGTGCCCAATGCCACAGAGGCTGACAGAGGTGTGTTGTGTAGGAGACAGGGCATGTCTGCTTTTTACTCTCTTCTTTAGCTTATAGAAAATTTTGGTAGACCACTTGCTGGCTTCTGTGTGCAGTCTTAGTTGTTTTGATAGCTGCTAAATATATGGTAACTAGATATTTCCTGGAGATCCACTTGCTAACCTGCTTATGATGGAATGTTTACAGTGCACTCAAAACCACCCAAGTCTTGGATGTGACCATTTGTACAATGCCCATTTTTGAGCATATCTTTGTGCTAAATAGAGCCTTTTAAATTTACTTTGTGGATGGTTTGATGGATCTTTTGGAGGTAGCCATTCATTTAATCATTAGTCTATGATCTTGCCTGATTTATGATCTCACTGAGTTTGGATAAACAGAAAGTCAACTGTATGTAGCGATCATTGTCAGCTTGCACTAGTTGAGATATGCAGTGTAGGATACTTATGGTATTTTATTAGTTCTTTGGTTTTAATTGCCACTAATATTGGATTAGCTTTGGTTATTATGTCTGTTTGTGCTACGTATGTCACCCATGCTTCTGATCCTGTTGGTAGTGATGCATCAACTATGAAACCACTGCTTTGGGGCTGCTCCACTAGCTGCATCTTGCACTGCTTGCTCACTTTCTTTGCTGTTACTTTTCTCACTGCTATTTCTTTAACACAAGCTCTTCTAAATATAAGAAAAAGCGAGCACACAAGGAGACCAGTATGAGAAAGAATATGACAAATGCTTTTGTCCCATTCCTTTTTCTCTGTTCGCCTCTTTTCAGGCTTGATTTTTTTCTGTATACATGAACAAGTACCAACTCGCCCAACAGCGAACTTTTCAAAATGCATTCACAAATTTCTTGCACTTTGCTGTGCAGTTTGATAGTTCCATCTCCATTAAAAGCACAAGAATCTGTGTTAAATTTGTTTAGATCAAATGAAACAAACTGTTCTATATTTGGGAGAATATGAACACTTCACCTTGGAAAAGGCAAAGCTCATCAGTTGTGTAATTTATGTTGGCCTGTTCCTTGCTGCCCAGCATTTGCAGGGTCAGTATCTTGCAGTAAGACCAGTCTTGTGGGGAGGTTGCAGATTACGGTTCAGTAAAGTTGTGTGAGGTTACCTTAATAGCGTATTAAGTATTTGCTTAACGACCAATGCTTGCAAGAAAGTATCGACCAATAGAGGACGAATAATGCAGCTAAACCTCGATGTAACAAACTTAAATGTAACGAATAATTTACTTTCTTAACTCGATGCCTATGAAACTTCATGTATTTTAGCCCCAAGATAACGAAATGTATGTGTGCATGATTTCAATGCAACCAAATTTCATTGTTGCTGCAAAGGAGTATTGAGGTGTTCGTTGAAAACCTTATGGCAGGTGCCGCTGGCCAAATGGCTGAATTATATGCTGCTGTTCAGACATACCACACTGGTGTTACGAGGTAAAGCAGTCCTCAGATGTTGTGCTGCACATATGGTTGCGCAATGGAAAGTAGTGTGTTCACGCAAAAGTTTAAAGGAGCGTTTTACCCCCGTATGCAGAAATGCAACTTAAGTTTAAGCCCATGCTTGACTTGATTTGAGTGACGCCTATCGGGAACGCGCCGAAGGAAACGCAGTGAGCGTCTTTGGGCACGTTAACGCCAGGCGTCATCTAAATCAAGTCAAGCATGTGCTTCGACTTAAGTTGCATTTCTGCATACGGGGGTTAGTCTATAGCACCCGGCCTGTCCTGGCTGCTGCGACCTGTCCCAGACAAAAGGGTAATGCAGGTTACAGGTGGTGTGGAAGTGAAGAATGCTCATTGTGTAAACATGTATGGTACGTACGAAGCACAATGTTCAGGATAATGTACTGCGGCAGGTGGTGCCTTCAGCAAGTGGCCTATGTAAATTACTCGAGAACGTGCATGCACAGTGCAACAGGCTAATTTGTGGAATGCTGGTATGTGAACTTTGCCAATGCTTAGCCAACGACCTTCCCTTTATCATTCACCTGCAGAAGCAATTGTAGAGTAGGACGATCCACCATGCGGTGTCACTGCACCTGTAAGTGGTCTTAAAGTTAAACCATCCTGAAATGTTGCACTATGTATAAGGTTATGCGATTCAAAAATATTTAAAAGCGACTGAGTGTTTTACACGATACATGAGCTGAATGACGCTGTCAATAACATACGCTTATGTTTTACACACTGCAGAAGGGACTGATATTCTAGTACGCTCTAGGAGTGACGTAAGCTTACTGTGCAGAATAGCACAAATGTACAGTCAACTGCAAAAGCTTACGGGACGCAGGATCTTCCAAGAAGCTGAATTCTCACGAAGCGTGGTCACACAGCTTTGAATTAAATGTTCCAACATGTAGTAGCCTTCGCCACCTACACAGTAATTCATTAAATGCGAAGTGTCATGCCTTAACAGTGCAAGAATTCAGATTTGAAGGGGAAACCGCATCCTGTAAACTTTTGCTGTTGACTGTACCCCGTTGCACAAAGCGCAGAAACTCTCTGCCCGCATGTGCTAAGAACTGTGAGCAGCACCACGTTCTGTCTATGAAAAGAGGCACAGATAGTCAGCGTGACAGGAAAAGCCATGGGACAGTGGGAAATGAATTTCAGAATAGCACCAAAGCTTAAGTCTGTGAGATTCCTACCAACATGTTATCAACTGTGAAAACAGCCGAAGTTTGCCAGTTTGCCTTTATGCACCACGGCACTACTGTGCACAGATAGCGCAGCGTATGCTGTCTGCAGTGGTGCAACTTGTGTACAGATAATTTCTGTAATAACTTTTCCCCTTAATTATGCAGGCCCAAATTTTGGGGTGTGACCTTTACATGGGGTGCAATCCTTGTGCAAGATATATGCAGCAAGCATTCAGTGTTTTCAGTTTAAACTGACAAAGGTATGCAGGATTTTTGTTCTAGAAATTGCTCTAAATGGAAAAGAGTTGGTGAAAGTAAATTTATCGGCGAGTTGAGACAGCGATCATGTGCAGCTGCGGGCCTACAAGCACTTCGATGCAGGATGCCAGATAATTTCAAGGCAGCGTGTCGGCCTGCCGGCCAAAGAATCTTTTTTTCTTTATTATTAGCGGCTGTTTCACTTGCTGCTGCTACAAAAATGAGAAGCAGGAAGGGGGTATGCAGAGTCAGTGTCCTTGCAGTCTTCATGCTGCAACCACTGTGGTGGATGAACTGGGCAAGTTCACTGATGCCGACGTGAGGTTGTATCTACCTAGTCATATTTTATTAATTATTCGTTGGAGCTCTGTACCCACATAATGTTACAAATAGTCATTTCTATTTGTGTTTGAATATTGAATGCACTCACTCTTATTACCACACAGTCACATTGCCGTATGGCATTGTGCCTTTGCTAGGCTTCCCGAAAACTTTGTTATTCTGTGTATTGGATGTAGCTACAGTGTTGAATGTATGACCCGTGGTCATGCAGCAAATTTCTGTTTCGACAAACTTAGTGAACCATATATTCAACGAATCAAAAAGATTAGTACGGCGTAAAAAATGACCCACCAAGAAAAAAATCTCTGGGTGTAAAAAAAAAAAAATAAACCTACGAAGTAAGCAGATTTGTGGGAAAGTAAAAATCTGGAACACTGAACCCTAAATGTATGTTACTTTGTCGTAACAAAATTATGATGTAATGAAGTGCCGACCTTTTACACTTTGTTATAGCGAGGTTTAACTGCACTAGCTGTCTATGGAGTCGTCACTGTATTTGTCGGAGCAAAGGAGGAGCATTGCTTAGACTTTACAAACAACAAACCAAATTTTAAAAAATTCTCTCATGGGGAAGCAGCACTTGCGGGAAAATATATTCAGCTTAATATGGGTTGCCTATATTGGTTGCTATATTTTTCTGGCCAATAGTCAAGTATTGCAAACATTATTATAAAGTGATCCATCACTGGATTTCATTTCCTATGCTATTTGAAAGTGCAGTTAGTATATGAAGCCAGGATGTTTATAACTTCTATTTGCAAAGTTTACATCTAGTAGGCAATTATCAAGCGCTCCACTGAAAGATGCTCTGGAAGCATCTTGTTTCCATAAATAAAAGGAAAAAAATCTGCAATTTGTGTTCACAAGGCTGATAACATTTTTTTGGCTTGTTTAAGAATAGACAGTGTGCCAGGTCATAGGGCTTCGTGGTTTTCTTTCTCATTTTCTTTTTTGGGTAGGATGCTTACTCAGTGTCTCTGTTTTCCCTCTTGTTCTCTCGTCTTTCCTCTTTTTTTCTACCTCTTTTGCATGCCCTTGTCCGTCCTTCCATTTGCTCCCTCTGGACACTCCGGACAGTCTATGCGAGGAAGCAAGTGATTCGTCTAGACACTGATGTCTTGACCAATCCCGTCCTTCCACCGGCTGGGCTCCCTGAAGCACCACCTCAGGTGCCTGGTCGCATTAGGCTACGTCAGCAGTACCCTGAAACTTGGCTTTGGACCAATGCCACTGCCAGGTATTCGCAAACCCAGCTTGCATTGCATCTTTCGCCTTGGGTGGATGCTGCCATTTTCGTCATTGTTTTCTGGTGCACTACCGGGCTTGCATTGACTGTATGCTGTTGTAGAGGTAGTTCCTGGGTGCAGTGGGTTTGAGGTTTTTGTGTATTGGGATGCAACTGACGTCATCGGGAATTTGGATGTTTCCTGTTCAATGTGCAGGTGAAAGTAGGTGTTGAATTAAGGATGATACTTGAAAAGTGTGCAATGATGCTGCATTTGTTGATATTTTTAAAGCACTTTGTGGTGTGTAGTATTTAGACCTTTCAGTGTACTATGGTCAGTGCAGTGGTCATCATGGTTGCAATTCACATTGGTAACGGCACGGAGGCTTCCTTGCAGAGTCTTGTGTAGTCTGCAATGTTGTCTGAACACCGAACTTACTTTTGCTTGTAATTTTCATTCTAGAAACCTGACATAGAAATAAGTACACTGTGCAACACAAAAGTTCAATAATAAAAATTTGGTCAGCAAAAATGGCCTTTTATGTGCGCCTTGAAGTTTTGTGTTGCTTGTGCTAGATGCTTAAACTTATGTGCATGTGAAATACATACACGCTTTCGTTTCAGCTCTGGCAACTTATGTCTTGAATTGTATTTTCGGTTCTCCTTGAAATTGTCTTGCTTGAGTACTGAAAGGAAATCGTGTTCAAGACAACAATGAAATGAATTTACTGTTGTGGGCTGTATCATAAAATGTATTTGTGATGTCCTTTAAACATCCCTAATTATCACAACCTGTTCTTGTTCTTATCACAGTCCTGATGGTAGGGCTGTCATTTCAAGTACTGTTCCTGACACCATTACATCTTGGGTAATCAGCGCATTTGCGCTAGATTCCCTCACTGGCCTTGGTATTGCACCCTCTCAAGCAAAAGTAAGATGTTATATTCTGTCACTATTTTGCAATGAGTAGTATTTAAAGAATTGCTGTTGTATGTAGTTTAATACTTAGGTGGTGTGATTGCATAAAGATTTAATAAATGTACAGCACGCACCATATGCAGGTGAGTTCTGAGTTAATTTCCTTGTACTGTACTTTTTATTCTATCATTGGTGTGCATTATGTGAGGCCATTACTTCCTCAGTTTTGCTGTTAAACATCTGCTGGCATTTTCATAAAAATGTAGGTTGAGGGTGCATGGCACTTTATTGCATCTGTTGAATGCGAGTGAGAAGAACTGTTATGGAAGAAGCAAATGGCTGTAGAAAGATAGAGAAGCATTATGGCATGGAAGCCCATCCACGTAACTATTGAAATGAACTATTCAAGATTTCTTGTACTCGGTGCATTGTACTAGTTCAAGATTTATTATTGTTGCCTGAAATTGTGTGCTAGAATTTGCTGTTCCTTGAAGCGCATTTATGTTCTATTTTTGTGATAATGTGTATGTTTTATATGCTAGGTGACTGTCTTCCGGCCATTTTTTGTCACTGCCAGTTTGCCATACTCGGTACTTCGTGGAGAGTCTGTGGCAATCCAGTGCGTAGTTTTCAATTACAACAGCAAGCCGGTTGAGGTGAGCTTTGTGCTTTGTAGCCCACAATGTTATTACTTAAAATAAATTATTATTGCGTGTTTTTTTTCTTTTTCTTTGGCGGTCTTGCATGCATTGCTCAGCTGGCAATTTCCGACTTTCTCTTGGCACATGCATTTTAGGCGGAAGTGACATTAGAAAATCGACGTGGAGAGTTCATCTTCAGTTCATTGTCAAATGATGTCACAGGGGAAGAAGGAAAGGACAGACGTTCCAAGAAAGTTACAGTAAGTGCCTGTTTGGGGCTGTTTTGCTGATATCGTGTTGTACATCTCCAGGTGTACACTTCTCATGAGAGCTTTTGAAAGCCTGTTTGATTAGTTGATTTTTACATGTATTCTTGAAGCAGCATGAAACATTAACTAGACACAGCAAAAAGAGAGTGTAAAAATTGTGCTTTCAAAGAGCAAAAGTTGTATAAAAAAGCATGCATAAAGAAAGGCTGGTACATTTCAGCTTACTGTTATGTTGTTATACTTATGCAGTTTGCTTTCTTCCAAGCTTTTCCATGCTTGACATTGCCACACGTTTACTTTTTGTCCCCGACTGGTTTTCACTGAATTGTGTTATCATGTTATTGCTGTATCCAAAATTTCTTGAACGGTTTTCTCAATTTTATGGCGAAATAGGCACATCTAATCATTGTATGAGCAACATGAATATTGTTTTGCAATTTTAAATCGACATGAGCACCAGCAATCTGGAATGTATGGTGGCACATATGGGTAGAAATTGACCTGCAATATTAGGCTTGAAGACTGCTAGAGTTGTCACTTAAGTGCTGCTTTGTTTTTAGGACACTGGTTCACCCATTAAAAGTTTGAATTCTTATTCATTCTTTCTGGTTAGTGGTTCTGGCTTCACCATCACTACACAGCAACAGTATTGTTCTGTGTCTGTGGTTGCAATGATTTAATGCATCTATGTGGGCATTACTTGCACCATTGGGAAAATTATTAGTAAGCTGCCTTGCTCAAATTTTATGGTATTGCTGCTGGGCCTGCTCTGTCTGTGTATGTGTTTTATCACTTAGCACAGTTTTTGCACTTGGCTAACTTGTTTCCTGAACAAGTTGTGCAGTGGTCCTGATAACTTTCACTGGCACTTCTCAGGTACCAGCTCGGGATGGTGTACCTGTGTCTTTTCTGATCACACCTCTTAAGCTGGGCTACATTGACATTCGAGTGTCAGCTACTTCAAGTCTGGCTGGTGATGCCATACTGAAGAAACTCCTTGTGAAGGTAAATGCTTGGTACAGCCTTTGGCACTTGAAATGACTAGCAAGGCAGGCAAACATTTCTCTACAGAATCATCCTGGCTTTTATATAATCTTTACTGCATTAGTTTTTTTTACCTGTGATACTGCCGTGCTTTTTTAAAGCGTCAATAACAAAAGCAAATCGAACAAAAGAAGTTTTATAATAGTGGAGTGTCTTCTGCTGAATGGTCATGGTGGTCTGTGTCTCTGAAAGAAAATAGGATTGGTGGGAAGCAGGTTTGAAGAGACAGTGAAAGCAAAGTCTCCTGTTAAAGATAAAAAAAGGCTACACTTTGTGTTACCATAGCTGAATTAGCTATTGTGCGACCTACCAGTAATGTTGGTTTTGGGAAAGTATTGTAGTTGATGTGCCATTTTAATGAGGGGCACTTTATACATGAGTGCTTTGAAACCAGAGATGGTACTTGATACTGCATGGGTAACCCAAATGTTATGATTGACTTGAGTATTTCTTGGCTGTAACTAAGGCAGGTAGGTATTGTTAAAGGGGCCCTGAAGCACTTTTTATCGAAGTGGAGAAAGACATTTGAAGTGAAGATAGGCTATTTCAGAACCACTTTGCCGCAAAAAGTACTTCGCGTTCAGCAGAAGCGGAGTTATCGGCAATCAAACACGGCGTCAGCTGTGCTCCCCTTCCTCCTCCAATGCCTTGCACTGCAAAGGCTACCGCGGTGGCATCACCGTGGCGCGCAGTTCAAATTTTCGATTTGGTGCCTATGCCGCGCTAAACGTAAGCCAAACATGGCTGTCCTCAGAGAGCCGCAGTGCGCTTAGTCACTGGACTCGTGGCGGCATCTCGTGGCGGCCGCGGTGTAGCCGAGTGCAGCGACCAATAGCAGCTGCGTATTGGAGTGTGCTTTATGACTAAATAAAGCACACAGAAAAAAACGAGGATCATGGGGTTTTTGAAACGAGGGCGTTTGAGAAAAAGGTGACTTTGCGCTCCGCTTGCGAGCTCCACAGACTGCGTACAACAGCAGAACTTGGCTGAGATGTTCACAATATGCTACCCGTGGACTATGTTATTTCACCAAGCCCTAGAGGTGGTTCAGGACCCCTTTAAGATGTGGTGTGCACCTTGTGCTTGCCGGATACATTTTTTGCCTTCTTGGTGTTCAAATATTTTTGCAAATATTCTATATTCCTGGCAAAGTGAATTTTTTTCTTATCTAGAAATCTTACTGTGTTTATTGTATTTATATGTTCTGTAATATTTTATTCTATTACATAATACTGTATATATTGTACTTCTGTTAACATTTTTATGTAAACTGTTTATAGTGTGCAATATTGATGTGTTGTTTTTTATCATCCCCTCCATCCCTCCTGTTCCTCAATGCCTTATGTATGTTCTGTAATGTGTGATTAAATAAGTAGATAATAAACAAATACCAAATATTGGTAGGCTTGTACCACGGAATCAGTTTTGGCCCAATAAGGGCTAGCGGCTGTAAGTTAAAGCACCAATGCAGTGTAGGGTCACATTTATTTCTGCACAGTATATTGTTGATGGTGAGAATGCACACATTGTGCAGATTGTTAGAGAGACATAGGTTCACTGACTGAAGTTTTATTTGAATTCTGTTCGCTCCATTCTGCTGCAGCCTGAAGGCTCAAAACAGCACTTCAACAAGGCCATTCTAATTGACAGAAGGAATCCTTCAGCTCCTCCCACTGTGTCCAACATCACTATTCCTGTTCCAAAGAATGCAGTTCCTGGATCAGAGAGGATCAGTATCTCTGCAATTGGCAAGTGGCTTTAGTGTTTATGGGAGCCACTTGTATGGGTGTGTGTTTAGATCCTGTAAGGTCAGAGAAGTGATTGAAGCACAGCTTATACATTTTACTTCTAGCCAACATAAATTTATCAAAGGTAAACAAAAGGTAAAGAATGGGTTATTCTGTCATTATATCTAGAATTTAAATTGTCATCTAGTTGCACAAATAGTGATTGCTGCACAAAAGAGAATTTTATGAATCTCTGCACATAGCCTTGCTTGCAATAAATATCAAGGACACTTTCCTTGATTTTCATAAAATGTTTTATTCTTTATTGCGTGCCATTCTTGAGGTATGTCATGCCAACAGACAATGAAGCCTAGGAAACCATAAGGGAAATTGCTTTCCTTGGCTTCATTTTTCCGTCTCTCATTTTTCCTTCTCATTCTTGAAAGTATGGTTGCATGTAATCAAGACTTTATTGGTGCAGCAGCGGTCATGGTTATAATGTGCCATCTGTATAGTTGAGGCCATATTGAACGTATGAGACTACGTATGAGGCCATATTGGACAGAATTGTTGCATTGCTTGTTTCAACAGAATAAGGTAGGGCTGGGGGTTGCGTAGTAAATACAGTAGAACCTTGCTTATATGTTCCTTGATACTAGCATGTTTTTTAGGTTATAACTATGCTGAATCTCTGTCCATGTGACACTTTTCCTGTGACAAGTTCCCCAGCTAGCATGTTCTACCCCTGGGTCCCATGAAAAACCTATTAAGAGGGTTCTACTGTACCACACTCTTATACTCCTATGAGGCTGTTTTCTTGTGATGTCTGCAACTTAATCTTAAATTGTATATCTTTTTGTAAAAGGCTTGAATCGAAATTGTCTGCCTCCAGCACTTCTTGACCAGATATCCTCTCATGTTGTCATTTGTGGCTATAAAGTGATTGAGTGCAGGATTAATGTAAAGGTGCATGACACAGGTCAAAAATCTGTTTAGTTTTAATGAAGTATTAAGGTGACAACATTTGCTCTTTCACTGGAATGAATTTGATTCATTCATGGCTTAGTGAAACCAAACCCAGGCGATAAATCTGTCTGCTTCTACTGCTATCATAAGTCTAGGGCCTTACAAAACAGGTGGCACCTGAATGTGCTCATCTGCATTACTTATTGGGAAGTGGGAAAAGTGAACCGTTCAGCCTCCTAAGGTATTTTTTCTTTGTGGTTATGAGATGCTCGAATGTCCCACTCCTTATGTTGCATTTCCTTAACAAGTCGGCACAAGTGCTATAACCTTCAGAATGTGCAAAAAAAAGCACTCTATCATTGGCATTTTTGTTGCTCACAACTTGACATCAAAGTATGATGCATTGAAATGAAAAATTTACTGCAACTGCAGCACTAAATGTGGAAATGACAGTGCACTTGTAGTGAAGCAAGTAGCTCTTGCTTTGGCAGATACAGTCAGATCTCGATAATTCAAACTCAAAGAGGTCCAACATTTAAAAAAAAATAAATGAAGCTCATTGAATGGAGGACTTGTGTGCAACACTGCATTAGGCAGCACATTGTGCACTGACCTAAGGCACGAGGGACGAGTTCCAGAAGCGTGGCTTCACAGCAGTGTGGTGTACGCTGCCATGAAGCTTCATTTCCAGGCAAAATATTTGCTGCTGTGAAACTGCACCTCAAGGCAAAATTTGCGTATAACTTGCACACCGACTTATACACGCCAAACTGTGTTATATGCATCAAAATATGGCACTTGCAACAGGAGACAGGAGTGGCAGCCAGTGCATGGTCGCACTGCTGGGTTGGAGGCTCCACCGCGTAATGGCCCGCTCCTGAGAACACAGTTGGCGGCACAGTATGTTCGAATAACTGCCGCACACACATACGCGTTTGAATTATCTGGCATTTTTGCACATTGAAATGCACAGAATTTTGACAGGACCACAGTGTCAGTTTGAATAAACCTGAAGCTTGACTGAATTAAGCGGGTTTGAATTAATGAGATTTACCTGGTGCTATTTGATTTTGTTAGGAATGTTATTTTGAAACTTTCTTATTGAGATCAAATATAGGAATAAATTCAGAAGTGCAATTATACTTTATATGGTCAATCAGTTCTGCAGAATCCCGCAACGTGGAGGAAGGTTCACGAAAGGAAGAATTGTCATCCACCTGATTGTAGCATGAAGCTTCAAAGGAAATGCATATGAGTTTCTTGGAAAGAAAGCTTCGCAGTTGAGAAAAAATTCGCCCTTGTCCGGGATTTACTTGCGTGCAAATTTACTTGTGCGCATACACAGTGTAGATCTTTATGCACAAATTATAAAATGCCTGCCATTTTATGTGCGTTTCCTTCCACTCAGCAGTGAATACAAAATTGAACCTGCAGGTGACCTCCTTGGCCCAAGCGTGAACAATTTGGACCAGCTGCTGGTGATGCCGCATGGCTGTGGAGAACAAAATATGTTGGATTTTGTGCCAAACATTGTTGTTCTTGACTATCTGAGCCGAGCCAATCGGTTGTCAGATGCTGTTCGAGGCAAAGCAATACGGAACCTCGAGGATGGTAAGACAAACGTACCTACTCCTTATTGCTTAGTTTGCTGTAAGTAAGGTGCATTCAGGGCGTTGTTGCACCCCCATGTTAAAGTTCCATTGACAACCGTACCTACTCCTTATTGCTTAGTTTGCTGTAAGTAAGGTGCATGCAGGGCGTTGTTGCACCCCCATGTTAAAACCCCATTGGACTTTATTTGCATCATGCAGGACAATCTATACAGAAATGCTGTATTTGTATCAACTAGTTCAAAATTGTTTGTATTCTTTGTTTTGGAACTATGCGTCACCTGATGCCACATTTAGCGTAATAAGGCACTGCCTGCAGGGATGTCGAATGAGAATTTCTTACATGAAGGCTGAAGTGAAAGTGGAATTGCAGCCTTGGAAGCATTATACAGACCTTTTATTGTTGCAGTGCATTCTCTTTTATGCTTAGCCTCACTCCCTTATAACAGGCTTTACCAGGAAATTTGGGACGTGGGGGCCTATAGAACCCATGACATGACTATAGATTGGGATAATGCATTCTTTTTTTCTTGCATTCACAGCCTCACTCTACATCACACTGCAATAGGTGTGTGTGTGTGTGCCATATCTGCCTCACTGGTATCTTCGCTAGGCTTACAATCCTTTCCTCGATTTTGAGACTGCTTGTCATTTTCATGCTCCAAGTCCATTTAGAGTCTATTTGTGTGTGAAGACTGAATATTACAAATATAGTGGCAGAAGATCAAGGCAGTGTTGAATAACATGTACACTAGTGATGACCTGAGCGGTGCTCCAAGGAAGTACTCCAGGGGAAGCTCTAGAGGCCAGAGGGACCAGAGAACACCTCTGCCACTTATGAGACAACATTTAGGCTGCAGGTCTCCCCTTTATTTCAACTAGCAAGTGAGCCACCCACTACTACAGTCCTTAGTGTTTTTTTGTTTGTTTATTCTGTGGTTATAGGCATCTTGCACTGAAGTTTTCCACAGGTTACAACATTGCGAGAACACACAGCCAGCAAGAAGAAAAATTGGAGAGGTGAGGTTCAGATTTGCGATGATGCTTAAGAATGCCTATAGCAAGGCAAAGGTTGTGCTCAGACGCAGCAGAACAAGCATTATCAAGTTGGGGCTTTGGTTTCGGCATCTGGTCTGGGGTTTCGGTCTAGGTCTGGGTCTAGCCTCAGCATTTAACATTCAGGCAAACATCTCTTGGCACTTTGAAGGTTGTTTCACTTTTTTTCGCAGCCCTAGCGACTGGTGTTGGTGAGACTGGTTGGATAAATGAGTCGCAGTGGCCTCTGGCCAGTGCAGGGTGCCTATATGCTTGGCTCAATTCCATAGCTTCTTTACACCCACATGTATGCAAGACTGTGTAAAGCTGATGTTGTGCAAGAAAAGTGGTTGCTTTCACATGCGACTGGGCAAAAATTTGAGGTTGATGCCATTTGCTGTTATGATTTAAAGATAGAAACAGCACAAATTGGTAGTTAGGAGGGCCAAACACTGGGGCAAAGAGAAATGTCAATTGGTAGTTGGCAGTATTAACAACCATGCTTGATAGCTAATGGTCCACTGGTATCTTCAGTGAGATTTGCACTCTCTCCCTGGGGTCTGAATTGCTCGACAGAACATTAGCATTTCCAGCTACAGCTTGGAGCTTTTGTGACTGACTCCATATAAATCATAAGCTGAACAGTTCAGGGGTCTTTCTATAATTCTCATGAACTGAGTGGCCTTCAGTGCAGTTCTGTGAATCTATTGCCAAGCTCCCTCTGTGCTAGTCTCAGAGGGAGTCTACTGTACAATATGGCACTGTATTGTACTGTATGGCATTAAAAATTAAATGCTCCTTCATCTGCACCAAGGTATGTTGTCATGCCTAATGACAATCCTATTACAGGACACCATATTTCTTTCTGCTCCCATTGATAAAAAAAAGAGGTTTAAAATGTCGTATAACTGCTACTCCCATGACAGATTGTAATATTAAGAAGTGCAGTGCTAACTTTTGCACCAATTTTCTCCGCTGTCCTGGTCACTTGGTGTAGTCTCGATAAAATTATAAATCAGTTTCTATCAAATCCTATAATTGCTAAATCAATTGCCTGCTAAAGTATTTTTCATTTTTCTGGCAGAAGAAAAGATCTTATTACTAGAAAAATAAGGGAGGCCAAACTTCTCTTTTCCTGAATTGTTCATCCTGGAATGTCTATTTCCTTTCCAGCAAACCATAAATATTCAGGGTGCACCACAAAAGACCAAATATCCAACACATTTAATGACGTCTAGTTCACATCTATAATATGTTCCACTAGTACATGGCAGTCAAGGGTCACCCAAAGGATGTCGAATGGCCTTGTGATTTGAACATCTCTTGTACATCCAAAGCTTCCACGCATTAATTGCGCATTGTGACTAGATGAACGCACCATGCCGCAAAAATACAAGCAAATTGTCTCTAATGCCTAACAATGAGCTCCTGGGGAAGGAAAAATCGCGCTATTGTCTGTTCCAGCACTGTGGCCAGGCATTTACTTTGCTTTTCCCCATCATACGCATGTTCGATATCTTACGAGAGGAAGAATGGGTTCCTGAATTGCGAAATATCCATGTATTCATCTTGAAAAAAGATTCAAGTTGATGTATTAAAGCCCAGGATTTCAGTTATGACCGCATTTATTTTTTGTAACGTAGTGATCAGTAGCAATTTTGCATGACCTCTGCACACACTGCTGGACACCGTGCATTATAAGCTAAAACTTTCGGTTACGCCATTTTTTTTTTCTCGTGCATAAATGCTTTCTTTTTCAATTATATCGATTAGTAAATTTAAAAATATGTAATCTTTAACTTGCTGATATATTTGAACAGATTATAAAGAAAAAACAAGCTTGAACTAGTAATATCTTAGACTTCACATCGCCAAGTGTGCTTCATTGGTGCGTCTTTTCGACTTTTGTTAGGTTGACCGTGACCCAAGCACGTATATACTAGGCAAAACTGTACAGTTGCTTACTGAAATTTCGAGCTGTGCTTCTGACCGCTATATGTGGCACAATTTTTCACCTTGTGGAGCGCTTATGGAAATGTCCTTAGGGTAATGTTTTGGTACTTCACTTTCAGACATGTTTGTATTGCTTGGTTTCTAGCGCACCTCTTCATGTGTCGGAAATATTTCTCATTTGCAATGCTTATCTCGTAGTCTCTAGCAGCATTATGTTTTTGGCACTTTTGTGGTGTGAAAAGCTGCCTGACCAAGTTGCTTATCAAGATGGACATTCCATCTTGAGATTCTGCTTGTGTGGATTTTCTTTTAGTACATAATTTTAAAGATAGCTAGAAAGTACTGGCTTTCTGTATTGAATCTCGTGGCTCCAGAAGCAGCGGCATGCAGACCATACCCTTTTGATCATTCATTAGTATGAGTAGTTGAAGTGATTATCGTGTATATGATCTGTTGTGCCCTTCACATATTTAGTACGGTTTTGGAGGACGTCGTTTTTATCAATAAACTTCAGTTAT
This sequence comes from Dermacentor albipictus, assembly GCF_038994185.2. Classification (NCBI taxonomy): domain Eukaryota; kingdom Metazoa; phylum Arthropoda; class Arachnida; order Ixodida; family Ixodidae; genus Dermacentor; species Dermacentor albipictus. The sequence continues at coordinate 164,749,850 of NC_091821.1, read as the reverse complement.
TAGTCAAGCCACCTTCCTGTTGCTTTGTCTGTTTCCCTCTCAATTTTTTCCCATATTCAAGTTTGCTGACATTCTCCTAGCATAACCATGTACCAACTAGCCCAACAGGCCACTCTAATTACCTGTGCCTTAATTAAGCTTGTCCTAATTAACGCAGACGGTCGTGGGTTCACTTCACCTTAACACTAAATGTAGTGAGTTCGACTCCCAAAGGTCAAGGGTTGGAGTGTCATAATTAACTATATCTTAATTAACTATGTCTTTGTTAACTTTCCCTAATTAAAATTAAATGTGGGTTTGAATGACTTTATTAACTCTATATTAACCAACTTCACCTTAATTAAGCTGATTATAGTGGGTTCGCCTCTTGACCTTCACCAGGTAAATTGATACGGCCGCTTTGCCCATATCTCCATGTTGGGTTGTGGGTTCAAGTGCCTTAACTTTGCCTTAATTAACACCAAAGGGCTTGTGTTTGGCTTCCACCAAAAGACGAGGGTCCGACTCCCACCAAAGGTCGTTGATTCCACTCTCGACCTTCATGATGTCAATTGGAATCCTACTTCGAGATATGGCTGGTTTGCCCATATCTCCAAGTGGGTTTGGCTCCCACCAAAGGTCGTGGGTTAGAGTGCCCTAATTAACTATGCAAATGAAGTGTGGCTTAATTCACTTCACCCTATTTAACGCCATAGGTTGAGGCTTTGAAACCCAATTTTGGTGCCATTTTGGTGCCATAACGCCAGTCATTGGATTTTTCTACCCATGAGCCATTTAAGGATTTTGCCCTAATAAGAAAGATACCTCAAGAGTGTTGCATTTATATTTTGACATTTACGCATATACTTGTTAATAAAACATGTTAAATAAGGTTACCAGCTACTTGCCAACAATGGTGGTAACTGTGGCATTAGTGTGCCTCAGCAGATGTACCATCAAGGACAAATGAAATGTGAACAACAGAGCGTGTGGCCAAAGCATAACTGAAGGTACAGTGCATGTCGTCTGCCACTCTAAGTGCATGTGCATGAGCATGTTGTTGTTGCGCATAGTGCAGTGCTGCTCACCATACTACGATAAACGTCACCCTTGTTTTGTCCGAAAATTGTTTTCTCATCTCTCCACAGCAGTGCCATTCCCACATGGCAGTACACTCTTATGGTGTCTAGCGCCATCGCCGCATCTGTAGCATGATATAGCTGGCATGCACCCAGTTTTCTAACGTCTGTTGCTTTGCTTTTGTTACCACCGTCAAAGCTGCCAGTGTCTAATCGTAAGTTGAATAGCACCAAAAATGTATTGCACTGGAGGAACAACAGCAGTGCTAGCCACCTTAACAGTAATCAGATAGGAATGGCATTGCAATGGCAGGGTGAGAACACAAGATTCAAACAAAATACAGGTGACGTAATCGCACTAGGACAAGCAGCCCTGTATTCCGCGTCGAAACCACATGCAAGTGCAGGTGTACAATGATGGCTGGCCGATGCCGCACACCGCGTGTTCAGTTTTGCTTTGGCCACATGCTCTGCTGTTTGCATTTAATTTGTATTTGATAGAATATCTGCTGTGGCACTTGCAGGTATGCAGGTCATTATAGCGTGAACAGGAAAGATCCATTAGATGTTTATGAACCTCCTGTATCCCTAAAAGGAACATCTATTAGAGGTCACTTATGTCCAGCTGTGACATCCTTTCAACGTTACAGTAACGTGATCTGGATGGCATTTAGATTATTCATAGTATGTATTTGTAACGTTGTTTGGAGAAATATAGATATTTATAGGATGTGTGCAATGTCTAAAACGTGTTCTATGGACATCTATGAGGCATAAATGGTTCATTGGGTTATGACTGCTAAGGATCATCATGAATTCTTTTTCAGGCTGGTATGTCATGGATATTGAAGCCTGTTGTTATTTAGGGCTTGTATTCTGATACAGGGCTAGTTCTCGTAACTTGTTGAGTCTTTGGTTCCTGTAGAATGCAGTGTCATTGGATATCCTTGTTCTGGCTTTGTTGATATAGGAGGGTACTGGAGACAAAGCATTCTGTGTGTGATCTTATTAAAGTTCGTCTTTCAGGCTGTATTAGTACTGTCATTCCTTCTTAAGATTTGTGCCCATCGATTTGTTGCCATTTCTTTCTTTGATCATTATAGGCTATCAACGAGAGCTGACATACAAGCGTGATGACAATTCGTTCAGTGCTTTTGGCAACACAGACAAGAATGGCAGCACATGGTTGACAGCATTTGTGCTCAAGAGTTTCGCTCAGGCTTCACCATACACAGTTATTGACCCCAAAGTACTTGAAAACGCCACTGCTTGGCTCGTGGCACGCCAGCAGGGCGACGGCTCATTTAACGAACCTGGAGAGATTATCTACAAACCAATGCAGGTATGTGCTTAAAGTGAACTTGGCGATTCATGTGGAGGGGACATCTTTTACATAAATTCAAATAGCTTGTGAATTAGTGCAGTGCTGCAAGCCTTGACTGGTGCAAGTCAGGTGTGCACTTCCAATGCTGCTGTGCTAGGCCAAATAATTTTGCTTGAACTCCTTTTCTTTCTAGAGTGGTGCTGGGAGTGGACCTGCATTGACAGCTTATGTCATGATTGCCCTCCTGGAAAACAAGGCAAGTAGTTTTTCCTGTGTGCTTCAAAATCTTTTTTAAAGGAGTACTGACAAAAATTCGAAGTTGAGTTAGCTGCGAGATCGACTTATGTGGGCACACACACATCGTCTGCTAATTATAAACGGCAAATATAGCTTAGAACATATTTGAAATCAATTTTAAAGTACGTGTGCGCGCAGCCAACCACAAAATGTAGCACCTTGCAACATCGACATCAAGGAAGGAATGTAAACAACCGAGAAAACGCTGCGTCACGAGTTTGTGCTGCCGTCGGGGCGGGCCCTGTGAGCATGTTTCTCGCTGCTCCGATAGCCCCGGTGTTTTTTTTTTCCTTTGCCACTGAAGGCAGCACAAAAAATCAGCTAAAATTTGTTTCCGACACGAAATAACGCGGGAATAAAGTGACCTCGAAAATGTGCGTATCGTAAAACCTTGCGCGAAATAGTAAATTAGCATGATTTTGACTCTCAAAGCGGTCAGCGCAGCCGCCGCTGCAATCGTCTCTGTGAAGCGGCTCTCCTGGCTTACGTGTTTTCTCATTGCTACCAACAGCGTTGGGAAAACTAACTGTATTGTCACTTATAAGCGACGTAAATGTGCAGATGTTGATTGTGTTGACAAATGTAGGTGCTTTATTACGAGCTGCGGACAGATCGCAAGGGCTGTCGGCCTTGGATCCGACGGCCAGTGAGCTAGGCCTATACCGTTTTTCAGCAATCGCCAGCTTGCCTGGCTTGCTTGTTCGCTACTGTCAGCATTGATGAGTGGTAGAAGTGGTCCGAGTTCGTGCGCGCCGCTGGACGCTTAGAATAGACCCCGTTGGAGAGCAGCCAAATTTGCTTGTTTCATCTCGAGCGTGCCTGGTATAAACAAACCCCACCGAGCTTAGAGCAGTCCGATGATCTTCCACCAAGACTACGTATCCCCAAGCCTGATGCTGTGCCGACTTTTACCCCACCTTGTGTCCTGCTTCGAAATATGCTTCATTCTCAAAGCACCCTCAATGAATGGTTGGTACTACTTGTAGCAGTGCGTTACGCATATTGATAGCTGTCACTGGCTGCACTTTCCAAGTCGCTGCTTTGTAGTGGATCCAACCAAAAGCGGTTGGCCATGTCTAATATGGCGGCGAGTCCCGCCTGCAGGAAATAGTTGCCACTGAAGGACGAAAACGAGGACGACGATGATGGCGAGGACATTACAAAGCGCGTGGTAGTGCAGTAGACGAACTAGCAACACAAAGCTCGCGCATCGGTGAGCACGCTGGCTTGTGTATGTCACAGTTTTGTATGACCACGTGCCCAGCTGTGTTTACATTCCTTCTTTGGCCCATCTTGTTGCTCTCTGAAACTGAAACTTGAAGCAAATAATGTTCCGTGCCGTGATTACTGGGTCATTAGCTACTTATTGCAGCAGAAAAAACAAGATTGAAAATTTTTGTGTCGGTACTCCTTTAATGACTGGAACTAGATGGAACAGCTGAAATGATGTCTGAAAATAACTCTGAATAGCAAATAGCAAAAGAAATAATGGTACATGAACTGTGAGATATGGCTTGATGGAAAAAAAAAAAAAACTAGATATATGCAGTGGGATTGCCTGATGGTAAATAGGACATCCAATACTAGAGCACTGCATGGGCCCGGGCCACCGGAAAGCCCGGGCTGTGTAAAGCATTTTCTGGTGGGCCTGGGTTGGGCTCTGGCTTAAAGCTGCGGGCCCTTCACTGATGGGCCTTAGTCAGGTCTTCAAGTATGTGCTAGTCGGGTCTTGAGCCTGTGCGGGTGCTCGTCATATATCCAAGTGTCATATATCACTGTGTGAAGTGGCAGATTGGAAAAGCCAGCGCTTAATTACCTTAGCAAATGAAATAAATGGTTGAAGTTTTAATTACTTTTTGTTTCTGCAAAAACAAAAAAATTACTGAACGCTGTTTTTCATACAATGACTGTTACTGCAATCTGTAGGATTATCTTATTCCAGTTGCACTGTATTACTGATTTCTGTATATTGTCCCACACTGGAAATTTCTTAATGGCCAATGCTGTACACATAGATGGCGTCTACCTTAACTGCATTCGTGATGTTCATGTGCCTTCAATATGTTCAAATGCTTCAAAGTTACCTCGTAAGGGTTTGTGTAGCAGCTCATTCTCCAATGCATGTTATCCGAGGGTTATGTTAAGGAAATTTGCTGCCTAATTTCAAATGAAAAAGGAGAAAATGCTGTTAGCTATGTAATTGCCATAGCTCTAGCTTAGTCATACTGTACACGATCACTGCTTCCTTTATTATTTCCATGCCTAAGTTGGAATACGCGCATTTGAAATTTCGGCTGCTTTTGCCAGCTGTACACCTTATATAACTACAAACTATTTCTTGCTGCTAGATTTATTTATTAATCAAAAACTGTTTCACAAATGTGTATATTAGATCTTATAGTGTTTGTAACATAAACTGTTTGCAAGAGTTTAAATAAAATGCCTTGCCAGAAATTTTTTACCCTGCTTTTGCCTTTTTTGGCTTTTTCATGCCAGCTGTACACTTGCTCTGTTGAAAAAAAAAAGTTTTTTATTGCAGTGTTTTAGTGTCGGTGCAGCTTTATTCTAATGGTTTTTGATATACCACCTAAGCTATGACATATTTAAGGCATGTGCACATAAAGATCCTTTGGCAGGCTCGGGCTGGGCCCAGTCAAGCAAGCGCGGGCCCAGGCCAGGTCAAGCATGGGCTCAGGCTTCATAAGACTGGCTTGGCCCGGGCCAAGAAATGAGGCCTCTGCAGTGCTCAATGCAGTACTGCAACCTAACGGATTCCTACAACACCTTCAGAATATGATAAATTAACATGCTCATTCGTTAGAATCATTGTCGTGAAAATCTGAGCCAAATAATATGCTCGCACATGTAGCAACAAATACAGTTGGGCTGAAAGGGTGGCTTCCTGTAGCTGTTGACAAATTGACATAACTCAGCATGAAATGGCTATTGGCTAGATTCATTTAAACATCACAAAAAAATTATAATAGCAAAATATGAATGGTAGAAAAAGCAAGCTAAAATAAAAGAGGAAAGAGCAGACTGAGTGGACGTGGCAAACTGCGCAGCTGACTGTGGCTCTACAGGATTAGGCTTGTGGGATTGGAAAAGGAGTGAAAGCATAGCATCAACACAAATGAAGAGAGCACTGCAGGCTACATGCCTAAAACTGGCTCTAATCAAGTTAGATGGACGAGATAGAGAGTAAAATAAGCCAGAAGAGTGCAGCATGGAGCCTTGTTAGGTTGCGAGTGCCCCCTTCCACTCCAGAGGAGGAGCCACACTTTCTAGTGTGCATGAAATAAGAGGGGTAGCCTCGAAGGTACTGAACGGTAATTTCTTTTGCTGTCTTTAACTGTTCATACAGAACTATTTTTGAAAACTTTGTTCAGAAGAGATTCGTGAGATGTTGCAGAACATCTTTAATATTTCTCGCCTGCACTAATTCTCCTGCAATTTATTTTTCTGGGGCTCTGGCCTCTTGCCACAGCATTCTTATTACTATGGAGCATATCTTTTCTAATTTTTTACCACACTTTTTTTTTATCTTGAAGCCTTCAATAAATGATTTGAATGCAGCCTTTTATTATGTGCATGCTCTTGGAGACCTTGTATACTGCCTTGTCTTAATATATGTTTTTTTTTACACTGCATTATCAGGCGAAGCAGACACATCCTGGCGTCATCCAAGCAGCAGAGGCCTATCTTCTGAAGGAATTGCGAACGACCAATGATCCCTACGTTGTGTCCTTGGTGACTTATGCTTTGCACCTATCGGGGCACAGTTCACAGGACAGTGCTTTCCAAAAGCTTCTTTCTCTGTCAACGAGAGAAGGTGCGTTGAAGGCATGAGCTTTAAGCCAATTTATTCTTGGAATAGGGCTTGGAGCTTTTCTTCATCTCTTATTTCATTCCGAACTTTTTAAATTCAGTTCATTCAGTTATCTATTGTCTTACAATAATAGTACAGTCGAACCTCGCTATAAAAAACACAGGCATGACAAATTATGTCTTTGTTCATCATCGGAAAATTCGGAATGTTCCTTGCTGATATCAGCATCTAATGAGTATAGGATGAATATCTGATGTAATGTATGTATTTTCATGGCAGATGCAACTATTTAATAACGAGGTTCTACTGTATTAATTTGCTTTCACAGAATTACTGTTATGCTTCTTCCCTCTGTATCTGTTTAGTATGGAATGTACGAGATGGGCGAATTTTACTCACAGATGATACCGTCCACTGGAAGGACCCGACCCTGGCTGTCAATACCACAGATAAGCAGTCTGACTATTTTTTCAAGCCCAGCTTCAAGGACGTTGAGATGACTGCATATGCTTTGCTTACCCTAACTGAAAGGGGTGACATAGGCAATGCCATTCCTGTAATGAGGTGGCTTGTTTCCAAGCAGAATGAAAATGGTGGCTACAGCTCTACTCAGGTATTGATCTATAGTTACTTGTAGCGATGCTAAGTAGCAGATACTCTCTGTTGTTGAAATTTGCATTGTCAGTTAATAAGGCTGATGCCAAATCAGAGAAGTGGTTGTAAAGATTTTTTTTTATTATGCGCCTTTAGTGTGGTCTGTAATCAACCACAGCTCACAGGCTGTACCTGTAACTACTTCTTGCACTGATGCATTTGAAAGCTAGTCGGGCAATGTACCTGCATGATGGCTAGAGCAGCTATGTTATATCTCTGCACACTGTTGCACTGCAAAGCTTTTTTTGACAGGCTTGCTTCAGCTTTGCAAAATATTTGAAGAAATAACACAGGTTATTAAATTTTTTTGCAGGATACAGTGATAGGAATTCAGGCATTGGTACGAGTAGCAGCAGGCATTGGCACAAGTAGAGTAGTAGCATGTACGGGCTGTACCTGTAACTACTTCTTGCACTGATGCATTTGAAAGCTAGTAGGGCAATGTACCTGCATGATGGCTAGGGCAGCTATGTTATATCTCTGCACACTGTTGCACTGCAAAGCTTTGTTTGACAGGCTTGCTTCAGTTTTGCAAAATATTTGAAGAAATAACACAGGTTATTAAATTTTTTTGCAGGATACAGTGATAGGAATTCAGGCATTGGCACGAGTAGCAGCCAGAGTTGTGTCCCAGACAATTGCTATAGATGCCAGTGTGAAGTATGGAGATGGACGAAGCCGCATCCTGAAGATTAACAGCGGCAACGCCCTTGTACTGCAACGTCTCGAGGTGGGCATGAAGATTGGCTAGTCATCGGGCCACCAATTGTATTGTGTAAATGTATTGTGTGCACCTGTACTAAATTTTTAGCTACATGCATCTTTTCACTACAGTTTTCTTTGCCAAAGAATTTACTCATGGTGAACTAGTGATGGTCCATAACTAAAAGATTAAGCTGGTTCTGTGTCATATTTTTTTTTATTAGGCATATCAAGTTTCGGATAAATTTATTATAACAGACATGGTCGTTCAGATAACAGATATGAATGTTCTCAATTTCTGCTAGGAAAAAAAGTAGTAGCATTCTAGGAAGCGCTGTGTTAGAGATTTGCATCTGAATACATTAAATTGCACATGTGCAACAGCCACTATACTGGTTGACATGTAATTATTGGGTACCACTGGAACATGGATACCACTGAAGTGATTGCAGTGAATGCTAATGAAGAAGCCAACAGCCATCGAAGCCAAGAAAACATATGGGAGTTGAAGTGTTTTTAATTCTATGGGAAGATTAATTTTAATTTTTAATATCACTAATAAAGGAAAATGGAATGAAGAGTAGGACATCATGTCACCAATGAGATCTGAAAGCTCGTTCTGCATGTTGCATGCAAGGCTCTATTAATGGCACCAAGGAAGTGGCTGTCCCCAAGTTTGCATTTTTTGGTTATGTGCATTTGTATGAAGGCTAAGAAGGTTAGGATAGTGTTGCTCAGGGCCATGGGGCTGGGTGTGGAACATCCTCAGAAGATACTGATGACTTATTGTTGAGGCACCTAATTCTTTTAGTGCAATAGAAAGCTTATGATCCGCCTGTGCCTCGTACCACTGTGGTTTCCGGAAAAATGTTTTTGAAAATGTTTCAACATGTGGTCACGTTTATGCTTACATACTCCTATGCTAGAAACTTCTAATATGCGAGTGCATCAGTGATTGCATGCCACAAATAAGAGAAGCCCCAGAGATTTAAATTTACAATGATGTATTATACAAATTTGTGTGATGTACTTTTTGAACTGTTCGTTTATTGCTTTGATCGTTTCATTGTCCAAGTCAGTCTTCAAAAATGAAAGGATGTTTTTAGACATGACTATGCAATTCCTCTTTACCACTTTACCACACACAGAATTTTTGGCATCTGTAATTTACAGGCAGGCTACAAAGCATTGGGCGACCCACAAACATTCAGTGTCCACCTAGTGGTCTGTCCATTTCGGCTGCTGCTGATTGGCTGGAGCAGCATGAGTGAGGAGGAGGCAGTGCCTGCGTAGTTGTCACTCATATCTCAGCCCAGCCAACCAGCACTTCAGCAGCAGCCGAAATCGACAGTGCACTAGGTGGACATTCACAGAACACCTCCCGAGGTTTCAGAGGATTCTATTGTTGAACTTAAAAGGTAGCTTTAGCTTGGGACGAACTCCAATGCCGCCTATTAAATAAATGTAAAATGCAGAAATCTTTTAATTAGGCAACTTCTGGACCGATTTGAACGAAATTTGTTGCATTTAAGAGATAAAGTGAAGTTCTAGTGACTGTAAGAAGCAGAAGATTGATTTAGGCCCTGAAATAAAAAAAAAACTTGGTAAATTAAATAAAGATTTAAAAGTGCGAAGTTTAGGTACACATTTGTAACTTGCACCAAAACAGGTATTACAGTTATGTAAACTGTATCCATTTCAACATGTGTAAACTGTATCCATTACAGTGTCTAAGGCAGACAAATTTGGTATATCAATTTATATCTTTGTTACAATTTTTAAGAGCGTTTTGCAAAAGCCCTACTCGCATGTTAGTAGTGTAATTGAGAGCCATAATGCAGCAATATTGTCCGATTTAGATAGATTATTAGATGCAGTTTATAAAATTGTGGTATCATTTTTCAATGATAAACTAGAGTTGTAAACTTAACACTTTCGCTTTCTGAAAATTTGCACAGTTTTGAACAATCTTTGTCAAAAATTGCTGGCCCTATTAAAATTTTGCTCCCAACAGTCACTAGATTTTAACATTCCTTTAAATGCAACAAATATCAACTTTTAGCAGTGGTTGCCAAGAAAAAGTACATCTCCATTCCCTTGTACTTAGCTAGGAGCCCCCAAGCTAAAGCTTCCTTCTGAGGAAGAATGGCAGATTGGGCGTGTTTGTAGTTTTCCATATTACTTAAAAACTTGTAAGTTGTGCAGTATATATGTGAGGTCAGTTGTGACCATGCGTTGCAAAAGCTAATTAATGGTGAAGCTATCATTTATAGTTTTCTTTTACCAATATGTCCTTGATAAGTGAAACAGTGACGATGGTGCCAAATGTTAAGGCAAGATGAAATGCATGTTGTCAATACAGTTAAACCTCAATATAACAAAGGAAGCAAAATCGGCAATTGGCTTTGATATTGGACATTTCGTTGTGCTAAAATTTTATCTTTTAGGTAAATAAGCATAGTTGGCGATGGATTTTTCTAACATGGAAGGGCCTGCAAAATCTTTCAAATGATAGGGCTATCAGAAAAAGCAAATTTGAACAAGAAAAAAATTGATATTGTTGAATTTGAGTATCGGCGACAAAATATAGTATCATGCTGTGTTGACAATATCTTCACATCGGTGGTACGAAGAGAAGCCAGCCGCCCTTTCGCATCCACTCTGACTCCGTGGCTGATAGTGTCTCCCGCAGTTGTACAATGCCAAAATGAAGAGTGCTAGCAGAGGGTAGAGAATGCTCGATCTGGCTCTCGCTTCAGCACGTCTCTAACTCAAGATTACTCTAATTCTAGTACTAAACGCTTGTGAAGACAGCGCACAAGAAGCCATGGCTGTCTCGGCTTGCCGATTCCGTGCACATGTGGTAGATAGCCTCTAAAACGGGGTGCGCAAGCTGAGTATGCGTTCAACGATGCTAGAGAACGAGACGCACAACAACCTGTCCTTCGCTCCCAAATGGTCAAATTGTTGAAAATCAATAGGCCTTCTTGCAAATGCACCTCTCAAATAGCATGCCACACGACCAAGAGGTGTTCAGCAGTTGCTCTTGGTCACGCAAGTTGAGAGGTGCGCATGCAAGCAGCTGCTTGTAATTGAACCACTTGGCCATCTGCGTCCATGAAAGTTTCCATTTATTGTTTCAGTATTCCTTCGCGGTGGCAATAAAATTTCGTTATATTTCGCTCCACCTAGGCGACACTTGCCTAGGTGGAGCATGTGTGTGCTCACAAAACCTGATCGGTCGTCGCCTCCACAACAGATTAAAAAAAATTATCTCCTGCGTTTTTTTTTTTAGAGCTGTCTCGGGTTTTCTTAACCTATGCGCCGCAACTTCCGCTTTCTGCTCCTTGTCTGCTAGTCTGTTTCGGCAGCTGTAAAGGATACACATAAATCTAAGAATCTCTAGATTTCGGAATATTAGTTCTTAGTACTGAGGCGTTGTTAACATGACACGGAAACTGAATAACAATCATTATTCTGAAAAGTTCGGTATACTGAAGTTCATAGTACTGAAATATTTTTACATTTAAGCCATAAGACGTCAGCAGGGGATTTATGGAAAGTTTGTTAATCTGAAAAGTTTGTTAATGTGGTGCTTGTAGTAACAAGGTTTCACTGTTGTTTGTTATACTGAAGTTCATTATATCGAGGTTTAACTGTATATTTCTAGAAGTGCTAACAAGTGTTTCAAGGCTTTAGTCTTAAGAACACTGTATTGAGTCTTATTTTTTTACAAGTGTGTCTTTTGATTACCAGCTGCCTTCTGACCTCAAGTACGTTCAGGTTGAAGCAACAGGATTTGGAGTGGCAGTGTTGCAGGTAAGTGCCTGGATGTTTTGCAGACATTGTGAAACTTGTAGCAATTCATTGACTATTTATGAAAGAACAATGTCAGCCAGCCATATATGCAGTAGCTTTGTCCCAGGTTTCCCAGTCCCAGGTTTTGCCCCAGATGTATTTTCTCATGAGTTGGATGTTTAAAAGTGCATCAGCATGTAGCATAGCCTGCATTTTTTACAGTGCAGGGGCCACTGATTATCATGGATTGATTTGGCAAACGGGTGATGAATGTAAAAAACATCTAGCCCTTTAAGTTCGATTCTCTGGATAATTGGGCCAGTTCTTGCACTCCTAACCAATGTCAAATTAACAGAAGTCTACTCTGTCCTGTACACAAAGATTTGAAGGCTAGGTAATGGCATTCATGCTACAGCAAAAGGATACCTTGATCACTCATCGCAGAGCCTAAATGGGCAGGAGACCAGCCATGCAAAGTCGTCTTCATGCATGTTACCTAATCTGTCATGCGAGTAGCCACATGGTGAACATAGTGTGGAAAATCTGAAGCTGCTGTCAAAGAAAACCAGCACATTTAGGACTGTGTTTGTGTTCGTACAAGTGGGTGGCTGTTGACAACCCAGGGGTGCATACAGGCTGACTGGAATGGTTGATCCACCTGCACCTTGTGTATCCTGTGCACTCAAGAAGTGCTGCATCAGCAATGCCCTGGACGTTGCCCATTATGTGTTGTGGGTTGTTGAAAGTGGCCATCCTCAGATGAGAACTGCACAACTTTAAAGTAGTTGCACGTGTGATTTTTGTCTGATGACAAACCAGCTGACAAAGTAGTAAGGTGCTTTGTGGGTTTTGCAGAGTTGGAGTTTTTCATTATTGTTTACTTTAACATAAGTGCTGACCTGCACTCCAGCTTGACCCATATTCTGGATTATATCGAACTTACAAAATGATCAACATTATTCTGCACGCCATGTACTTCCAGTGTAATATTTCATAAACGAACTGTTGATGTTGGGGAACATGTTTTAAATCGTCTCTTGCATGTGATCTTTTATGTGTCAATACCTTGAGATAAACTGAAAGCTTCTGTACAGTGCGGTTCTTGTTGTTTTAACCTTCTAAAGAAAAATGCAGGAATTTGTAGAAATTTCTTGTCCTAAGAAGTTCTTTTCTGCATTAAAAGCGATAGAATCTTTTGATCCCTAAGGCTTGATAAATATTGCGTATACGTCTAACAATCATCATGACCTATAGAGAATCCCAGTTGCAAATGACATTGTTTTGTTTTAGTGCCTCTTTTTTCATCTTTTTGTAGTGTATCTTAATCACCATATTCTTTTTTTTTGCAACTTGTTATTCGCTTTGTTCTTTGCTTTTTTTCATTACGAGTATTTTAATCATTGTGCTTTATGTACTTTTTTTTTTTTCACATGTGACATGTGACATCTGCAACGTGCCTGTGTCTGACGTGGTTGCATGCAACGTGGCTGTGTGCTTTTGTGTCGGCGTATAATAATCTGTTTTTCACTCTCACGAATTTATGCAAATCTGCAATTTTTATGCTTTTTTCTTCTGTACTTCTTTTATGCTTTTTCTTCTTTTATGCTTTTTCCCCCCTTCCGCTGTAATGCCTGAATGGGTGCTGTGGGTACTAAATAAATAAAAATGTTTGAAGCAATACAAGAAAATGGCCTTGTCATGTGGGTGGATTGGTCAAGGCAGTTATAGATCAGAAGTTAGTAAGCCATTCCACCTGCGAGGATAAATTGAAATTGTTTCTTCAAGTATTTGAATTGTTACATATCTAGTTATACTACAGCAAGGTTTGCTCATTATATAGGAACAGGCTAAGAATTGCTTGTGAAGTAGAAGTCTACGTGGCATTCCAGATTTAAGTGTGATTTCACTTTATTCACGATTTTGTAGGTCTCCTGGTCATTCAACTTAGCGGTGTCTTCAGAATCACCCGCATTCTTCTTAAATCCTTTGCTGGACAAGACTTCAACTGAAAACTATCTTCAGCTCAGTGTCTGTACACAGTGAGTATACATTGTCCTTGTCTGGGTATTTTTACAATAGCATGGTATAATGTTTTCATATCACTTTAATAGTGAAATTGTTTCTGGTAAACGAACACACTAGTGGATTGCAATGTTCATTGTTGATATGTGCAAGATAAAAAAATAAAGCTGAGGAATAGGAGTAACTACCTATACACTCTCCTATTGCTTCAACGTCTGCTACCGATTATCACCTTTCTGACAAAAAAAAAAAAAAAGCAGTTAGAAACTCGCCTCTTACTACCACAAAGCTGCGTAGACATTTCCTGAAAACTTCCTTACAATTCCGCTGTTTCTCCAGCCCAGATAATGTGAATGGTACTGATGACAGGCTCCCTCTCCCCAGGAAGTTAAGGCCTATGAACTCCTTAGAATGACTGCTATTGCCTTAGCCATTGGCGATGTCATGCTAGATATGATCAGCAAACCAAAGCTAAGGAGCATTGTGCTTAATCAGTCCTTGGCAGGAAGACTATTAGAGATGTGGAGCACCCTTGGCTTTACTTGTGTCATAATAGTTAGGTGTCTACTTATAGTGTTGCAGATGTTGTGCTCCTAAAATATCTTCTGTTTTCTTGATGAAAAAGCCTTCTGTCAAAGCATTTGCACCAAGCTCGGACTACATATATATTATAATACAGATTATAGTATGAAGTTTTAAATATTGTGCCTTTTAGATGGGGCTTTTGCACCATCTCAACTCTTGCTTAAATCTTGCTGTATGCAGCTACCAAGGAGAAGGGGATGCTAGTAACATGGCTGTCATGGAAGTGGCCTTGCCTTCGGGCTACCTCTTTGACTTTGACACTCTGAGCAGTATCCACAGGACCAAGGAGGTGCGGCGGGTTGAGAGCCAAGATGCTGACACAAATGTTGTCATCTACTTCGACAGGGTCAGTTGTGGTCACCTTCCTTTATATTTGAAATAATTCTATTGGGCATATAAATTGAAGAAAAATTTAGTATGGGTTAGCACTTCAGTAGCACAGTGATGTGATTACCGCTAATAATGTACAGTGTTACATCATTTAGTACAAAGGAAAAGAAAGGAAACTGAGGGCCAGGTTTCTTTTCTTCTTGTTCATTACATTGTGAGGCCTCGAATACAGCAGCATTGAGGCCTTCAGGTAGCATGTGTGGATTTATTAACTAGTTGCCTTCACCCCAAAATATCGCGTACATGCGACGCCTGCGACAACAAAGGATGTTCCACATCCGCCATCAAGGCTGTGAGGTGTGGTGCTGTCTAGCACTAGCAGGTTTAGGTAAAGTAGATAGACATAAATGTGCCAGAAAGTGGATGGGAAAACAGTGCCGCGGTAGCTCAATTGGCAAAAGCATCGCACGCGTAATGTAAAAACGCGAGTTCATGCCTCACCTGTGGCCGATTGTTTTTTCATCCACTTTCATCTACATTAATTTATCATTTCTTTAATTAAACTGGTAAGTACATGTAATTTCCCCTATGCCATCCTTGGTGTCTTTGTTTGTTTCCTTCTTACGATCACTCAGTATGCAGCATAAATTGTGTGGGTGAAGAAAGGAAAATTATTACTTCGGGCACTGAGGCTTGCTAGCTTAATGGAAACATGTTTAGTGCATTTTGTGTATTCATGTTATTCATTCATTTCGGAGGGCAATTTAAAACTAGCATTGGGTGATGATTTTCATGATGAGAGGTTTTCCTGATCATAAAGTGCCTAGTGTATTGATCCTCCTGGTATCTCGTGGCATTGCCCGACCCGAAAGCACATGAAACCTCGAATTCAGTATTAAAAACTGACAGGCAGTCATCCAGATTTCTCAGAGTGCCGGTGTGTAATATATTATAGTACACATGATGTCATATTGTCTGTCTACTTCAGTAGGTTTTACTTTACTTGTGGTCTGTAGTTAGGAGTTCTTGGAAAAAAAATAACAGAATATAGTGAGCTGAATTCTTCAGAAATTCAGTATTAGCCAGGAAATGTCTGTATTCCAGGATAGCTTAAAACAGGAAAAAGGTAATAAGTTGCGGATCCCTTGAAATTTTGTATTGTACCGTCAAACCTGTCTATTGAATTTGCAAAAGGAGCATGTGCAAGTTTGATGAAGTGAAATTGAATAACGGTGCAAGAGACCGGATAGGGTCCTATCTCTTCTGCTGTTATTCAATTTCACTTCATCATGTACCAAGAAGCCCAAGTTAGCATTCTGTTGCAAGTTCGACACTGCATGTAATTTAATATATATAAACGCTTCATGAATCTTTATGAAAACGTGACCGCTAAGTATATACATCTGGCTTCAAGGGTTCAGTTTTTATTTTGGATGGAACTTTTTGTGATGTTTTTTAGAGGGGCTCTTTGCTTGGCATGATTGATGAGTGGTCATGATTCTGGAAAAACAGCGAGTAATGCGCTCTGGTGGCCCCTATTGTGTTATTATATACTGTTGTATTCAATGCATTACAACACGAACTGGACACACATATGGTGTACGCCATAATTTAAGGAAAAGCTAGTATTCTTTTCTGCCATCGTAGAGCGCTCGGAAGTGATCTGTGTGGCAAAGCCAACTTGGGAAGCTATACAGCACTGCATGTAGTTCAGTCTGTCTGTATTGATGCACTTTTTGTTCAATGTGACGGTACATTGTCCTATGTATTCTTGCTGCAGAATAAAGGATAATTTGACTTAATCAGCTGCTGAGCAGGACCCATTTGATGCAGAATTGGTAGTAATTTATATTACAAAGTCAAAAATGTGAAAGAAGTACATATCTGTTTGTTGCAGTTATGTCGGCTATGCTCATAATATCTGAAATTATTGGTTAGATATGCTCGTAGAAGTTTTATTGCATCAAGTAAAGGAGAACCATACGCATTATACCCATATATAGTCATTGCATCGCCACATGGGAATGCTTACTGTCACATCTTAAGGATGTTAGCCAAGTTCTATGACCAGGCTCTATGATCGTTCTTTACACCCATGACAGCACCACCTTGGCTGTACTATCTTTGCTTTGTTTACTTTCCACATGTAAATAATGCAAGCAGAGGCCAGAGCGTATCCCTTTAACTAGAGAACGGTAGAAGTTACTCGAAAAGAAATAAGCAATGTAAATAATAGCCTGAGTAACAACGATCTCAAGCAAAAAATGCTGCTATTGAAATTAGCGTAGGGGTTTTAGAAAACTAGTAATTAAAAATAGAAAGAATTCATTCTTTAAACACTGCAAAAAAGTATACCAAATTAAAAAAAAATATATGTAAACTATGTGCTGAACTCCAACATTTATTAATTTTGCAGAATCTCTAAACTACATTGCTGATATGAAGTGCAACATTTTCTAATATGAGCAGTATGTCACAAATGCCGTGTGATTAAAGGGCATCTATCTGTCTTGCCAATGCAGATTGGTAGGGAAGAGCTGTGTGTCACTGTACCAGCTCATAGGGAGCATAAAGTTGCCAACCAAAAGCCTGTTCCTGTCAAGGTCTACGACTACTACAATTTAGGTAAGTACAACTTGTGCTGAAAGTGAGTGGATTTGTGAATTGCACTCGAGTAAAGATGTAATGACTCACTTCCATACTCTTTAACTCGCTGTGATCTACTAGATGGGTGGTGCTATGGGTTTCAAGTAAAGGTTTCTTGTATTTGATATGTACATCCTCTCCAGACTGTCTTAAAGGGCCCCTCACCAGGCCCATAGCAAATTTTGGTTATACGCTGCAAATTGTTGCATGTCCTCTAGGGAGCGTTCTGCTGCAAAACTTTTTCAAAGCTGCTCAATAATATAGAAATAGAGAGTGTCTCCCTCCACTGCCAAGCGAGACACTCTCTCTACTTTCCCCGTCTAGCCGCCGCAAGCGAAACTCCTTCCCTGTGTTCTCCCATACCGGTTCTCGAGGATTGCATAACGCATACGTCATGGGTCCCGCCTTCATTTTTTTTTCTCCTCGCTTTTTTGCACCACGGTGCACTTCTGCTGACGGCATTGCGAGCGAGCGGTTGGAATTGTTTTGTTTCATGCAGCACACAATTTTGCGCGCTGTGCACCAGGACACCTGACTAGCGGTATAAGTCTGTGCTTCACGAATACTGAGGCAGACAATCGGATCACAGAGCATGATCCTGCACTGGAACACGGTGGAAAAAGACAGTTTCGGTGTCTGCTCGCACGACTGCATGACGTGGCAACAGGCAGACAAAACAGAATTACATGTCTGCTGCAGTACGAAGTAAAATAAAAACATGCAGACATACGGTTTGTGTTTTATTACTTCTCTAAGCTTTAATTCATCTATTCTAGCAACATATTACGCAAATAACAGATGTTTCCTCGATTAATTCTCGAAGTCGCGTGTCACCATGAGCGACGTCACAGAGCAAACACATGTATGTAGGCGCACTAGGATGTATACGTCATCCTTCGGCTTGGAGCGTGGCGGCCATGAGAAGGGAAAACAGCATCCGGTTTGAAATTTCAGATCTTTCTGCAGCGCGTAGTGGTGCAATACTTTGCAGACACGATCATTATCGCACATTGTATGCTCTGCGCTTGTCGGCTCAAAATGGCCAGACCTGGTGAGGGGCCGTTTAAAACAAAGTGCAGAATCTCAATGATGTCCAAGCGTTCTTTACTCCACTGGAATTAAATATCTGTGGGTTCATACAAAAGCTCTGCAGAGATAAGTTGGCTATAGCAGTAGTGAATGCTAGGAGTTTGCACCATGTGTCTTAGCCTGTGTTTACATTATTTGAAATAAAAGAAAGGAAAAAGAAGGAAAGAAAAGGCAGTTGCAGGTATTTATTTTGCCTAGATTTGCACCATGCTTAGTGAAACCATGTATATGGGCTGTGCTTAATATTTATTGCTGCAGGCACTCAGTTTTATTTGTAAGAAATGTTCCATGCTAACTGAACCAGGAATCTCTGTGAAGACACTTTTGCTTTTAATTGTTAACTGTGCATTAGTATATGCAAAAATATAGTAACAGCATGTTAAAGTCGGTTACCTTAGATTTCTGGAATTTCAAAAGTCTCAAGTTTTGCATATTCAGATGTATGTTGAGGTGCTGCTGTATGCTGGCCTTCTTATGTGCACTTCTTATTTCTAAAGTTTCAGTAGAAAAATTTTTTTAAGCAAGCACAACTGAAATGGAGCAGCAAGTTTTTAATGGTCAATGTTTTCTACAAATCTTCAGCTCGCAGTGCCAGAATGTTCTACAGTCCCCACAAAGCAACGCTGTGCGATATCTGCGATGGTTCTGAGTGTGGAAACGACTGCAATGCTGTGAAGCAGACGACCTCGGTCACGAATCAGCTGGAAAGAGAATCTGAGCCAGATGGAGCCAGTGGAATTCATGCATCACATCTTTCAATAGCCGTCCTTGTCACCATTGTGGCATTCTTTCAGAGGTAGTGGCATGAAAAGTATATTGATGCTAGGCGAACTGCTCGGTATAGTGCTACATTTCATATTGTACTGTTTTGTGACTTGGCATCATCACAAAGGCCTGCGAACTGCTTGGTATAGTGCTACATTCCATATTGCACTGTTTTGTGACTTGGCATCATCACAAAGGCCTGCTCAGATTTATTTAGCTTGTTTTGGCAATCATACTGTCGCATCTGTGGTTTGATTGTGTGCTTCTTTTGTCAATCAGTAGTACATTTTGTGCAGTGTAGAACATATCATTATATTGGTGTTCTTTGTGATCCTGACAATGATCTGTTTTTATCTGTGAATTCTGTGTTTATCTATCGTGTGCATGTTTTTGTGCTTGTGCAAGCACTGCAATCACTGCTTTATAAAATGTCTCTGTAAAGATTTTTAAGCGTGGAGCATATAGTTGCTGCATATCATATCTGTAGTTATGTACTTCCATAGAGAGGCAACTTCAAAAAGTTATTAGTAGATACATGTAGTACTTGTATCACAAAAGCATACAGCTCATGTAGGTGCATCATGAGAAGACTAAGATCCCCTTCCATATTCCCTTTGCCCCTTGCACAAATGGTCAGGCCAGAGCAAGAAGTGGTGAGATCCACTTCTGGCCGAGCTCTACTCCATTTTTAATCTGAAATTTTCTTTAACCCTCTCTGGGAAAATCCACCAATAAGTCGGCCCCTACTCTGCTCTGCCCTTGCCGTTGCGCATGTTATGGACCAGTTGGCAGTAGGCATGGTTCTGTTAGAGCCTTTGAATTTTTTGAAGTATTGAGACCTAATTAGATATTGCGTTTTGGCTTGATACATGAAAATTATAACTGTAATGTTCTATCAAAAGTCATTATTTAAACATTTATGTGTAGGATTTTGAATATTGGTTTTGAGGCGTACTTCCTTTGAAACACCTCAAAGCATATTGTAAATCTGTTCAATTTGCTAGATGTTTGCTTAAAGACGTTTACTTAAAGGGGTTGCTTAAAAGGGGGTTTGCATTTTACCAAGACGTTTGCTTATATTTGGCTGCTGCATGCAGTGAAATATAATTTGGCTGCATGCAGCAGGTAAACCACTGCATAAAAGATAGCTTGCTGTCACCTGTGGTTTTCGATGCCCTTTCCATTATATCCAACCAATAAAATCAGACCTTCGACACAGCACGTAGATGCCAGCCATTGGTCAATAGTCCATAATCGTGAATTACTCCAGTGCAAAAACATGCATATGCGTGCACACTCCTACAACCATCTAGGAGATGGCGAAGAAAAGTGTTCTGCCACTGCTGCATTATTTCTTTGCGGCACCTTGGTCAGTTGCCAACCTTGGGAGTTTTACAGAAGTGCATCGCTGAAAGAAAAAGAAAGGAGCAATAGGCAGGGTATTGCTATTGGTGCCGCCTCAGCTGTGATGTAAACGTGTTGAGGGGGAATGGGGAAAGTAAACAATGCACTCTTCACATCTCTGTTGTGACTGGGTCTTTTTCAAAAATTTCTGTGGGGATATATTAAGTCATTGCAGTCACTTCATAATGTTCTCAGTTTTAAAGAGAATTTGTTGCAAGGCCTGTTTAAAGGAAGTGCATTGGATACAAAATAATGTGCCTGAACTGTTCAGTTTATCAAACAATCCATCTTACCAGCTTTCACTCTTAAAGGCAGTAGGTTTATACGTAGCAGATGCTTTCGTGTTGTGTTCAGTGTTCATTTTAGCAAGGTTAATGAAATGATAATCAAAACTTGAGTGTGAGACCCATATGATGTGTGATGTACTTTGTCACTTCAGATTCTCATTATAAAGTGTCTTAGCTACTGGGTCGCACATTTTCCTGCTAAGAAAACTGTTTAGTGCAGGTACCAAATTAGCCATGTTGGATACTGATTGAGAATACATATATTCCAAGGCCAGCTACCACTGTGAAGTGTCGGTGTCCAGTATTGTGCAAAAATGATTATACAACAAAGGCCAGTGGTACGCTCTTTTAAAAATTTGTGAATGTTGGCTGTGGAAGCAATATGTTAAACTGGGTAATGCAGGGATACTTGGAGGCATTGAGTGCAAAAGTTTGGGGCCCCTTACCATCAGTATAAGACAATACAGGACATCTTAGGAATGCAATAAATATGTTGGTGCAAGGTATTGGGGGGAATCATTAGGCTGGCAAATTTTGGTTCTTATATCATGGTAACAGTTACAAAGGCATAATGTAGCAATGCTGCTTTTATGGTGGAACTGATGGCAAAGTTATTTTTATATTGTGGTTAAGCATTCTAGGACAGGAAGAAAATATTTTGCGCCATAAATCTTTAACACAAGAAGCTGTATAGTTTGCAAAACGTAAATGTCGATGGGAGACATGCTTCTCCAAAACATTGGACGAAGCTATATTTGATTTGTTTTCTTGCTCTCTTGACCTAACAAAGCTTGGGAGGTTCCGCCTTGTGCTTCATTGTAAACACTATGAGATAAAGGAACTTGCATCTGTGCTCTGCTCATTTACTTTGAAAAGCGGTGCTTCATATTTAAATTTGCAGTGCCATGAAAGGCAAATGCCCCATGTCTGCAGCACCTGAAAAGCACTTCAGCATTATAAATCTTGCCCGAGTGAGAAAGCATAAAATTGATCTCCTGTGCCACTAAAAGCGGTAGTCAGATGTTTATCAGTACACCATTTTGCATCAGTACAGCTTGAATGTTGGAAACTTGAGGTTTAGTTTCCAATCAAGTTTAGTTTCAGATGTTTCTCTTTAATGCTGGTATGTAGGTAGGTATGTGCATACATATAGAATGGAAGTCTTGGAAGGCACTTTCGGAAGCAAATGTTCAGAGAGCATGGCCGCAGCGAAATATTTTTGTGCCATTGCTTCGCCACTTGGAATTGGGACATGTGCTGCGTTGGTTGAAAATGCATGTGTATGTGACACTTGATTTCAAGTTGCTTGTTTAGGTTGTGCAATAAGGTTTTCTGTGATGTCGATGCTCTCCAAACTATTGCTAATTGAGTTTACATTGTTCTCATGCTGTGCCCTACCTACCGTGGCGACAGAAAAATATTGCTCTTCAGGAATGCATAAATGTTCCTGGATGGCAGACTTAAGGTCAGTCTGAACGCCACAGTAAACAAGTAGGACAAATTTTTTTCGGTTATGTGGGTATTGTACGAGGAATGCACTTTGCATGGGCATACAATCTATTGTAGTGATGTGCTGATGGTAAACCAATAATGCAACTCCCAAATCATAATTGCTCCTACCATTGCAATCAGAATAGCTGAGGTTGAGTGTGTCTGAAATTCAGTGCAAGACTCATGTAGGTAATGCAATCCTGGGCATTATTGTAGCGTTATTGCAGCTCTTTAAACCAATTTTAATAGAATCATCATTGGCTGTTGCACGACTGTTATAACTCCCTGCATGACTGTAGCTGACCTCTGCAGTGCACTTGGATGATTATGAGGTGCTTGGCTCCAGCCAGCATTCCTGTATTTAGGGTCTTGTTAGCTTGGATAGGGTCGGATAATAGCTTATATAGTGTATTAGGAAAACATACTCACTGATGGTAGTACTTCTGGCAAATTATCTCTGGGTATACACTGGTGGAAAAAAATTCCCTCATTGCTGTCCCTGGTTCACCCTTAGAGTGGGATGATTTATATAGTTTTAGTGATGTTTCATTGTTCACCATTTTACTGGTTTCAATGCCCTCATTTTCTGGTAACTTCAAGTGGCTCAAAATAGAAGGTACCCAAATCTTTTAACCTTTAAAAACTTTTAGAAGCTACTATAAACCTCATTCATAAAAAGTACAGTACTGACAAGGGAAAGTTCTGGCTGCTAGAATGCAAAGAAGTTGCATTTGGATCTGTGCGGCGTTGTTGTTAGTGTGCTAAACTACTTGTTGCTTATTATAAATGTGACTCCATATGTCACTTTAGCTACTTTCTATATTTAACTGATTTTAAAGGACTTGTGCCTGAGTTTCAAGCTACTTGTTCTGTAAATGGATCCTTATGACTTGTTTTCCTTATCTGCTGTATGTTTCTTGAACAACTAGATTCTTTTTTACACGAGTAGTAGCACTTGGGCTAACTGCAGTAGAAAAGTAAACGTTGGATCTTGTTTTTCTCTGTCCTAAACTACCTAGAGGTTTGTTTGTGGTACTATGTTTACGCATAGTACAGCACAATCTTGTGTCAGCAACTGGATGCAATGATTTATCCTTTATATGCTGGTACATATTTGAAATGTTGCATGCAGTTGTTCGACAAGTGTACATACATTTTTATGTATTGTCTTTATATTCTGCTGCAGGCAGTTTTAACTCGATATATTGCGTCTCTTTAGTATGACTTCTTCTGGTGTTTGTACATAACATATATTTTTATGTAGCTGTTCAGAGCCTGTTGTGCTCATAAATTGCTATGTTGTAGCATTTGCTATAATAATACTGTGATGCTGAACTCTGTGTGCTGACTTGTATTTAGTGATGCGTCTTTCTGCAATGCAGAGGCTCTGCAAGGTAATTACATATGTGTAAAAGCAGTTTGCAGCTATGTGTGCCACACAGAATGTGATCTTTTCCTGATCTTATTGTTTGACTGAAGCTCCTTTTAAGCATTAACCAAGACTTTTGGTTAGAACCAACTACATGACTTCAATTTTATTGCCTTTGACTTACGTTCTTCTCTCCACCGTATTTATTTTCCAGTCAACTTGCCTTTGAGTCTTGCAGATCCTGTTGTAAAGTGCACATGCCAATGTATGCATATATTGCAGTAAAAGCTCCCATGCTTGAGCACTCAGGAGATTGCCTTTTGTGTCTTTGGCTCTTTCAGATTGCAATGTAGTCGATCTTCAGAAATAAAAACTGAAACTAGCCTGAAGTAGACACCATCAAAATTCATGCGACGGCGATCTCTTGTGTTAGCTTCGAAGTGGAGTTGCCGCTTGTCTTTCGTTCTTGCGCCTTTTCTGGCTTATCAAGTCTCCTTTCGAGTTAACAGTGGCTTTTGTGGTCTTGCGCCTTTTCTGGCTTATCAAGTCTCCTTTCGAGTTAACAGTGGCTTTTGTGGTAGCGTGCATCGATAATTTACTAATGCAGCTGAAATTATTTTTTCTTTAACATTCCTTTAATGCCTGTCATTTCTTTTCTAGACGACGGTATTTGACCTAAAATCTCTGAAGTTACTGCATTTAATATTGAATTACCTGGTTTAACACAGTGATTGCATACTCAAAAAAAAAAAAATTGTAGTGTGCCTAGTGGATAAGTAGGGGGGGGGGGGGAAATCAACGATCATTACGATACACCGTAATGTGAATTTTGAGCGCAGCTGTTCAGGTGTTTTGAATGGGCTATATATATTGCGGCAAAGAATTTGATTCTGAACGACAGGGTCATCGGTCGTCTACCCGAGCCTCTGCTCGGGCAGCTCGTTTAGCAGCAGCGACTGACTAGAATCATTTCCACCGGTTGCGCATCATTGTTCAGAAAGCTTGAACCAGGGAATGCATGGCTCTCGCGGAGTGTATTTTCTATACCGGCGGCTACACAGGCGAAGGTAGCGCACATGTAGTGGGTCCCAAGTCTATGCCAGCGCTAATTGTTTCCATATTGGGCGCGAGCTCCACCACTGCAAAAGTTGGCGCCACCGTCGGCGTGACGTGCATAAGGGATGACGTGGACACAGCGGCCGCGTCGGCTGCTTCGGAAGCACGGAAGCGAGCTTAAAACGAAAGTTTATAAAGTCCCACCTGCGCCGCGGTTCTGATTAAGTGGTGTCTTGGGTGTCTGCTTGACAACATTTGAAAGTACTATAATAGGTATTGGCGGCGAGGAGTTACGGAGTCGCCCTCTATCGGAAGCGCCTGGCTGGCGTAGTATGAGGGATCACGTGGTGCGCTCCTCATAGCTTTTGCTGTCAGCGCTCAGTGAAAACACCACGCGCGAGCTTTCCCGGACATTTCTGTAAGCACTTTCGAAACGAGAGAAGTTTCTTACTGTCTAAATAATAATCTTGGGCAAACTGAAAGCACACAATCGTTTACAGTCGCTATCTCATTACTGAATACGTACAGTGATCGCCACTGCGCGCGGTCGCCGCGATGGAGTCTGCCGAACCGGCTTCTTGCGTGAAAGGTAGGTGAACGCTGACAGCAAACTATGTGAAATATGTTCTTATAGTGTTTGTATAACTAAATGGAGCGTAATAGAATGAAGCCTCAATGCAGCGATCGCGCAGATTCGCAGCGACCGACTGCGCGTCTGAATGCTTGTCCGCGCACTGTTTCGCTTTCTCCGCGCGCGCGTTTTCGCACCGTGCCATGAGCTTTAGGCCGCAGAATATGAGCATTTGACAGTATACAAGCATCCATTGTTGCCTGGGCGCTATCAGAGCTGTTCAAAAATAATTTCATTGTAGAGACTTCGACGCCTACGGGGACTGTGATGTGCCGTCGCGACGATTCAATCTTTTTTTTCTTCAAAATTCTTTCACCATTCGATACTATTTCTCGAGTTGCGTCGCACTGTATGTTTATCGGCGTTCTCAGCGTGCAATTTCCCGCTGCTCCTTTTTTGTAACCGAGTGCATTAATTCATAACACGAACATGACCATATGCCATGCTTTCTTCAAATGTGCTTCTTACCGCTGCCTTTCCACTCCACTGAACTTGCCAGTATCTATAGTATCGACAAGTTGATAGACCAAACCGTCATGACATTAGTCGGGCAGCGGACTCGGGCGTGCGTCTCACTGCGCGTTTTCAGAACATCGCAGACCGGGCGCCGTAGCAGAAATCTTCCCCGCGTCTGTGCTTGCTGCATACCCGAGTTGTAGCCGATGACTGTTTGCCGGTTTTATGTTTCGCGAGCCAAGCTTCACGCAGCTTCTTGTCCTGCGGCTACGTGTGAATAAGGCTGACACCGGCCTCCGTTACGTGCGTCCGGCCCTGCGGCACCGAGCAGTAGCCTACCATGTCGCGCGCCTTCAAAGGCAGCCACTACCTATTGTAGTGCTTTCAAGCGTTGTAAAGGAGACACTCGAAGCGGGAAAATTTCGCCACTAAATGAAAACCGCAGCGTACGAGGGAATTTAAACTCGTTTTCAGCTCGCTTCGGCGCGCCCGAAGCAGCCGACGCGGCCGCTATGTCCACGTGATCCCTCCTAGCACGTCACGCCGACGGTGGCGCCAGCTTTTCCAGTGGTGGAGCTCGAGGCCAATAGTGGCTGCCGTTGGAGGCGTGCAGCATGGTAGGCTACTGCTCGGTGCCGCAGTGCCGGACGTACGCAACGGAGCTTGGTGTCAGCCTTATTAGAGAGTTTTCGTTTAGGGTACGCAAGACGCTTGCATCGCCTAAACGAAAACTCTCTGTTAACACGTAACCGCAGGGCAAGGAGCTGTGTTAAGCTTGGCCGGCGAAACTTAGAACCGGCAAGACAGTCAACGGCCAAAAATCGGGTATGCAGCAAGTACAGACGCGAGGAAGATTTCTGCCACGGCGCCGGGACTGCACGATGTTCGTTGAGTAGCAGAAAACGCGCACTGAGATGCTCGCCCGCTCCCGCTACCCGGCTAATGTCATGACGGTTTGGTCTACAAACTTGCTGATGCTAAATACTACTGGTAAGTTCACTAGAACGGAAAGAAAGTGGTTAAAGAACGCACATTAAAGAAAGGCATGGCATATGGTTATGTTTGTGTTATGAATTAATGCACTGGATTACGAAAAAGAAGCAGAGGGAACTCGCACGCTGCGAAGACCGATAAACATACAGTGCGACGCTACTTGAGAAATAATATTGATATGTCCAAGAATCTAGAAGACGAAGATTTTATCGTCGCGACGGTTCATCACAGGCGCCGTAGGCGTTTTGAATAGTTCTAATAGCGTCCGCGCAACACTGGTTGATAGTGTATTGTCAAATACTCATATGCTGCGGCCTTAAGCTCACGGCACGGTGCGAAAACGCGTTCACAGCGAAAGCAAAACATTGTGCGCAGACATGCATGCAGACGCGCAGGCGGTCGCTGCGAACCCGTGCAATCGCTACATTGAGGCTTGTTAGATATGGCGCCGTTTCCTGAGGCTAATTCGAGTTCCCCAGACCACATCGAATCGCAGCACAGCTAATTGAGGAATGCAGAAGCAGGGATGCCACATTCCTGTGGCAAGGCACGTGCAAACAAGTTGGCGGCCCCCAGGTCGTGTGCCGCCGGGGAACTATTCACTGCTTGTCTTCCAGAATGCGAGGGGATAGCCCGGCACTGTTGGAAGCAAAGTGGGTCCCCCTTCTTCGCCTTTGAAGAAGGCATTTGCTACCACAGTGGAGCCGTACCGCCGGTACTAGGTGAGCCCTCGGACAATGGAGCCCAGCGTCCCCCTTCTCCGCCTTTGAAGAGCGCATTGCAAGTCAGAAGGCAAAACCGCAGGGAGCCGCCTGGTGTGGCACCGCGGCACGGGCGCCAACCATTGGCCAAAAATGGCGTCATCTGAGCGGACTCTCCCATTGGCCGAACATGACGCGACTTCCAGTCCTCGAAGGGTTTAAAAGAAGCATTCCAGAGAGACCAGAGCATTCCCTGATTCACCTCTCTCGAACTTCTTGCCGCGGGCCGCAGCGTCCGAGTTGCTGCCGGCCCGTAATGACTGTACGACTGTTACTTGAGTCTCACCTCTCTGTATATAATGTAAAATAAAACCCTCCCAAGTTTTTTTCATCCCGAAGTCCGTCCTCAACCCCTACAGGCATCATTTTGTTATGCCCCATTTGGTTATACAGACAGCCCACTAAAAGAACATATTTCACATAGTTTACTCAGCGTTTGCCTACCTTTCACGCAAGGAGCTGGTTCGGGAGGCTCCATCGCGGCGACCGCGCGCAGTGGTGTTCACTGTACGTATTCGGTAAAGAGATGGCGCCTGTAAACGATTCTGTGCTTTCAGTTTGCCCAAGATTATTATTATACTCACAGTCAAAAACTTCCCTCGTTTTGAGAGTGCCTACATAAAATGTCCAGGAGGGCTGCCGCGTATACTCACAGCCAAAACTTCCCTCGTTTTGAGAGTGCCTACATAAATGTCCAGGAGGGCTGCCGCGTGGCGTTTTTATTGAGTGCCGTAAGCCAAACCTATGGAGGAGCGCGCCGCGTTATTCCTCGTACTACGCAAGGGAGGCGCTTCCGACAGATGGCGACTCCGTAACTCCTCGCCCCCAATATGGTATCGGCGGACGAGTTCGCCGCATACCTGGTCACCGCGATGGAGCGTGTCTCGTGCGGCACTCTGCTTTCCACATCCTCATGCTTCCGCTGCACGCTCCTCCGCCTTCGTCCTCGCGCTCTTTGCTCTCGCCGTCTTTCATCCCCCGTTGCGCTCCGCGTTCGTTCTTTCATCCTTCGCTGTGCTCAGTCACTCGGTTTCGCTGAGGGACGTCAGCGCTCGACGCAGGAACGGGCGCCCAAGAGCTGCGCTCTAAAGGAAAGGCACTGTGTGGATGAGGAAAGTGCTCGCAGTAAGAACACCCAGAAACAGTTTTGTCGGTCATATCAACCTACCCGCCGTGGTTGCTCAGTGGCTATGGTGTTAGGCTGCTGAGCACGAGGTCGCGGGATCGAATCTCGGCCACGGCGGCCGCATTTCGATGGGGGCGAAATGCGAAAAAACCCGTGTACTCAGATTTAGGTGCACGTTAAAGAACCCCAGGTGGTCCAAATTTCCAGAGTCCTCCACTACGGCGTGCCTCATAATCAGAAAGTGGTTTTGGCACGTAAAACCCCATAATTTTTTTTCGGTCATATCTAGTGTTGTAGGCATTACTGAAAAAAATCGCCGCTCAAGCACTCCGAACAGATGGTTACGAACGAAGCTGAAACGTGCGCCCTCGGTGCTTATCACTGGGTTAATCCAGACGGTTCATTAAACGACGGCTTGGTAGGCTGCCGGATCTTCGGTACGCAGTTGCTGCGTGCGCTCGGCTTCACGAGCCTGTTCTTGTGCCCGGGCTACAGCACCGGCACGGCGTAGACAAGCTCGTTTCCGGTTTTTCTCGCGGCGTTGCTGATCGAAGGCTGCCTGCTCAGGAGCGCGTATGATGCGTGGCCTACACATTTCGGAGCCAGAGAGACTGCTGCGCGCGCTCTCGGCGGCGACGGAGAGCAACGACGTCACCACTGGCGCAGCCAATCGCGCGCTTCTCTTTCTTTTTTTCCGCGCATGCGCAGGGGTTTGCACCGGAGGAGTTTTCGGCCTACAGGCGACAGACGGGCGGATCGACTAGCCATATACAGCTTTGTTGTAAAAAAAGTACCAGCATTTATTAGTAAACATAAATAAAGACTATAGATTCAACAAAACCAACAGATAAGGATCTCTTCTCTTCTATCCACCGCTT
This sequence comes from Dermacentor albipictus, assembly GCF_038994185.2. NCBI lineage: Eukaryota > Metazoa > Arthropoda > Arachnida > Ixodida > Ixodidae > Dermacentor > Dermacentor albipictus. The sequence goes on along the minus strand of NC_091821.1, from coordinate 164,720,299 downwards.
CGGGTGATACGGCAAAGAGTAAGGAGACCAGGGGACCTTTTGGCGGAAAAAGCGTTCAATGGGCTGCTTGATCTGCGCACGGTTTCTATGGCGCTGCGCTTTTTGTTTGCGAGAAATTGCTTTAAAAGTGCATGGAACATTTCCAGCCAGTGGATATTCACCTCGTACAGACCTCCATTTTGACGCGTAAGTCGCATGTCTAATTTACGCTATTCGACCCATCTTTTGTAGAGTTAATTTTGAGAGAGTGCGCGTAAGTACCGTTGAGGCTGCGTTTCTTTGTTTCGATTGGGAGCTCGTCTGCGCTTTTAGATCTGTTGAAATCGACATATTAATAGCGCGGTCTAGATTCTATGCATTGTGGTCTTTGTAGCTGCACTTAATGTGCAAGAGTTAACATGCCAAAACCTGTCGGGCAAGCGAATTAAAGATAATGGGTGCAACCGCGATATGCTCCATTGATGTGTGCATGCAGTGCTCATGGCCTGCTATACGTCGTCCGCACGATGTATGCATGTTGAGGTCTTGGAGACGCGCGTAAGGTGACTTGAAGAAAGGCGAATTTCGTCCCGCTCGCGTCAGATTAATTTTGAGGCTAAATAACGTGAGACTGCATGTCCGCTGCGTCAAAAGGGTTTCGAGAGACCACGAAGCATCTGGTTCAATATTCAGCACCCAAACAATAGTTGTACTATGTCCCGTTTCCTCAACCTTTATAGTACGTATCTTTACTTCAGATGCCAGAGCAGGGCTAGTGCAGAAGCAGTCAAGTGACCTGGCTGCACAGTTCTCTGGTGAATGCACTAATGCAATTCAACGGACATTTTCAAATGTCCATACAAGACTGTCATTGATTATTTTATGTTTGACCCTACAACTAACCAACTATTACAGTATTTCACAACAGCTTTCTAATTTCTGTTGTGTTTGTATCTAAATAGTTCAATAAAATTCGATGAAAAATCAACTGTAGTGATGCTTTGTCTACACATTGCTCGGCTTCTGTAGCGTGCTATCAGACACGAACGAGTACATGATTTAAATAGCGAATTATACCGGATGACCTTTCTTATGTCAAACTGTTTTTATTTCTGCTGCAGATATACCAGGGTTCCGCTTCTTCAATTGATTTACCTTAACTGGTGGAAGGGGATGTATATGCCGATATCTGCGACAGGGTGCCCTAAAAAAAGATCTTAAAAGTATTCGACGACGCCGGTCGCGAAGCGGCCACGCTTTTGCCGCCGTGGGGAAGTCGTCGGCTCGTGTTTGGGCCGAACGCGGCCACGGTTATTCAGCCGCGGCCGTCATAACGTCGGCCTGACGCCGACCACCTTCCGGGTGGTCTGCAGTCTTCTCTTCGTCGGCAAATTTTCTCTGTTTCCTTTGAAGTAGTCACTCATCGCGGGTTTCTTTTCCATTGCCACCACCCATGAGATTGTCTCCCCCCATAAATACTCGTTGAAAGTTAGTGCCAGGCGTGTGTGTCTTCTACGTTCTTCTCTTTGTCCTGTTTCTGATGCGCTACGCCTTTTGCCTCCATCATGATATACAAAAAATCCCAACGTGCAACTGTAGTCAGCCTCTCTTACTTTGCGTTTGATGCTCTTTGTTGCTATGTTGCTGACCATGCATACCGGTCGCATACTTGCTGGCAAGCTTCCTTGTTCTTTTCCTCCACTGCGAGTAGGGTGTTTTTCCTGTACAAATATAACGCTCTCGCAACCCATTTACTTTCTTCCATATTCCTCAGTCGTTCTCCAAAATCACTTTTACTCTGAGCTTCCCCGACTCCGAAACTTGTACAGCTTATATCACCCTGCACAGCTTCATCAGCAGCCTTCCGGTGAGCACCCAATGCGAGGCGTCCCACTGACCTTTGGTTGCCATCGTGTCCTGATTGTACCTCTGACTTCAAGAAAACCGAATTTCCAAATGCAAGTCCTGGAACCATTACACCGTTCCACGTTCCACGTTCCTTCACTCTATTCATGCCTATTGTATATCCCCATAGCGCTTTGTATTTCATTATGGCCGCATTTCTCTTCCCTTTGGCTCTTATGTTTTTTTTACTGTGTCTCCAGATATATATCGCCTTCGTTTATCCATACACCAAGGTCTTTTAGGTATTTCAGGTATTCTGTTACCCGAGGTATTATCTGGCCCTGTATTAACACTGTCTGTTCACTGTTCTCATTGAATCCCATAAAACCAGATTTTTTAACGCTAAAATTTAATTCTAGACTCTCGCATGCTTGTCCATCGATATCAGCCATACGTTGCATATCACTTTGCTTGTTAGCAAGCAACACGATGTCGTCGACATAAAACAAACCTCGAAGCTGCTGCTCTACTCAGTGAGAGATTAAGCCCGACATTACTTCTCTCTAGCGCCCTTTCCATCCTTACTACGTACATCATAAACTGCAGTGGGAAGGAAGGGAACTCCTGCCTCAGTCCCTTGTTGATATAAGCTTTCTCCTCGCTCCTCATCCCTTCCCATTCAACCCAAACGGAATTTTCTAGGGAAATCTCTCAAAAGCTGTACACAACCGTCGCCTAAGCCTTCCCCTTCCAGAATATACCACAAAATGTTGCGGTCTACGTTATCATGCGCTCCTGTAACGTCTAAAAAAACACATATAACGGTCTTCTTTCTAATCTGGATATTTCAATACACTGAGTGAGGAGAAATAAGTTATCATCCAGATGCCTACCGATTCTGAAGCCAGTCTGAAGTTCTCTCAGTATGCCCTTATTCTCTGCCCATGCTTGCAGCTTTAATTTATTCGCCTGCATTGCTGACCTTTATATTACCGATGCAATGGTCAACGGTCTACATGAGTGAATTCTATCTTTTTTCCCCTTACCTTTATAAATGACACCCTTACCTTTATAAATGACATGAATTCTAGTTTGTCGCTAGCTGTCTGGTATTCGTCTATCTTGTAAGCTTTTTTGTACTGCTTTCAACGGAGCTTCTTTTTTTGGTCCTAGCTCATTAATCAGCCTTACGGAAACCTCGTCTAAACCTGTGCCTGTGCGTTTACGAACTTTCTCTTCGCTTTCTTCCAGTTGCAATTTCTCAGCACGAGCTCCTTTCCTGTCTGGTTCTCGTTCATGAAATTTTGTTCCTCGGAAACCACCTCGCCATTGCCTTGAAATGAATTTTTCGAATGTAATTTTAATGCCATGTCCCTTTCCAGTTTCCATCTTCGTCTAGGATATTTCCAGACTTCCTGCCTAATAAGTTATTGTGGTTCCAAAATATTCTAGGTGCGGCCTTCTTTTTCTCGCGTATTTTTGACAGCCAACGTTCACTTTCACCATTAATACTTGCTTGAACCCGTATTTGAACCGTAGTTTTTTTTTCTATTTCATCCTGTTGCAACTGTGCATTTTTTTTGCCTGCCTGTGCTCTCGGGATGTTTCCTGCCGTTCACCGATCGCTTCTTGTACGTCCCTGTTCCACCAGCCTTTCGGTTTCCTTTTCCCTTTCCCACAAGCATGCTGGTTCCCCTTCCTCATTTCTCTCGTCATTACACTTAGAAATGAACTGCAATAACGTGCCAACTTGGGCTGATTGGTGCATGTCTGAAGAAAATGAGTAACAGCGCTTCGTCTTTCTCAGTCACGCCCCGTTGTTACTCATTTTTTTCATACACTTAGAAACTAACTATATTTCCGCTCCTTGCTTGTTCATTTGCCAAGTTACTTCGTCTATTGTGACTATATTTGTTATTTGTTCAGCGTTCAAATTTGGACCGGCCATTCTTCGTTCCTCGTTCTGTTTCCCAACTACATGTCCCATTTTCAATATGTCACGCCTTATGCTGCTATACACTGCCTCGTCAATGACCATTTCTCTGAACTTATCATAAATTCCTTCTGTCATCAGACAGTAATCGATGGCCGATTGCCTATTTTTGCCTTCTTATTCACATGAGAAGGCAAAAATAGGCAATCGGCTTATTATTACAGCGAAGTGCAACCTCTACCGTCCAAGGAAATTTTCGTGTCGTTGTAAGCAAAAAACTCCATACGTGGGCCGATCCCGGAGATAGTGCAATGCCGGGCCTATCCGCGGCGAAGGTGAAGCAGGCGGTAAGCACTCCCCATACGTAGGCCGATCGCGAAGATAGTGAAATACCGGCCCGACCCGTGGCGGAGGTGAAGCAGGCGTTAAGCACTCCCCCATACTTGGGCCGATCCCGAATACAGTGCAATGCCGGGCGGACCAGCGGCGGACGTGCAATTCGTCATTAAGAGGCCCACATACACAGCTTCGCTGGTCATCCTTCTTCACAGAGTGGAAGGGCACTGAGATTTGTTATTATTATTTAGGCCCCGTACTCACGAAAACGAGGTTACATTGCTCCCAGAGCTCAAGTATAAACTTCCTGTTGTCGCTATAACCGTCTGGATCCTGCATGTGGACATGCATGTCACCCGACAGGATAATTTCGGCACCATTCCCGAAACTCTTAATATCGGCATTTAGTTATTCCACTAACTCTTGATTCCTTGCAATTTTCCCCTATCCATAAATACGTCACGCCCAGCCAAGTTTTCTTCCCATTGTAAGGATTGGGTTCGGGCATGAAATAGATGGGTAGCTGGCCCATGCCGTCGTCCAACTAATCCACGCTGAGGACGTTGTGGAAGGGGAAGACTTGTTCTCATCAAGAACGAGGAATATGGGATTAATTTACAGTATCTACATGAGAACGTTGCAGTTCATCAGTCTAGCATGACTGAAAGAGAATGCACACTCGGCAGCCGCGCCACGGTTGCTTGTAAACACTGTCCTCCCCAGATCCCTAGGTGAGGGAAAACGGCCGTTTAACCGTCGACTAATTCGGAGCGTTCAAAGTCATCGTAGCCGACCCGCCTTTCAGGGGGAGGGTTTACACACTCACTTCCGCACAAGTTTCACTGACCACACCAAGGTGAGAGGGTTTTCGCAGACACGGGTCTTGCCCTGAGCAGGCGCCTGTTGGTCCCAGAGTTGACCCCGCAGACAGTGACCGCCGCGTCTGTCCATTGACTGACGACTTCTAAGACCCGTGAGACGGCGCCGCAAAACACCCTCCTTCCAGGAGTTTCCCCGCTCCAAACAAACCGTGACGGTGACGGCGAATCCACTAACAATACTTGGTCCACCGACTGCGTTTAGACATCTCGGTGCCGCTCGCTTGGGGACGCGGCGTATTGTCGTCCTTGTAAAGCGAGTCATCGCAGCGGGCCGGGCAGAGTTCGACGGTCGCTTCCCCGAAGATTGTCAGCCCCCGCAGGTCGAACATAACACCACTGACGGCGCCTGATAAACAAAGGTGCTCTTGACAAGTTTGAATTTACTCTTTCCCGTTTGGCTTCCTGATGTATGAGCATTCCGACTCCCCCTAGCTTTCTTTCCAATTTTATTCAGTTGCACCCTTCCCAAACACAATTCTCAATCATTTGTGGCTCCTCTATTCTCTAAGGTGCGTTTCTGTAACGGCATACGTACTTATTTGTTCTCCATTTATGGGCTCCTCAATCTCTAACCAATTTGCCTTTCTTCTGCCGCCCTGCATGTTTATGTAACCTACTGCATGGCGATCGAGCTCTTTTCTTTCTTTTTTTCTCTCGTTTTTCTGTTGTTGCCGGTGATGCCAGTCTGAAGTTTCACTATAGTGGACCTTCTTCATTACTACTTCATTACTACTGTACAAAGCGGTCTACTCGGTACAGCGCCGTCTCGGTGCAACCGGGCGCGGGCGCCGGATTGCACTATTTTGCTGGGGAGCGCGTTCAATCTCCCGAGGCCAGGCTCACGGGAACATGCCGGGACACAACGCGTTATCAGGCGAGTCGGTGCTCCTGTTTATCTTGCTCCGTCGGGCGGATTCTCTCCACTGGCACCACGCTCGTGCGTAGTCCTTCGCCACAGGTTGCTTGGCACCGCTGACAATACGCGAGGCCACGCACTATACAATGCTATTGCTAAGCCTGAACAAGATCGTACATACATGGCAGCTTGGCACTAAACATGTCGGCAAATTGTCGCCGCTTTTCAATATACGGTACCGGAGTATATTGGTATTGTATGGGGCAATCAGTTTTAAATTTTTTTGGAATTGAAAGATATTGCCGGTTGCAGACAACATAATTGTAGCCGTTGAGCTGGATTATTCAGAGAGGCGGACATTACTTGCACGAGAAAGCAAAACACATATTGAACGAATTAAAGAAAATGTACTTATTAATTTCTTAATTACTTTGTAGCACATATTGCAATTTACGAATTGTAGCCTGTGAGTTAGCAAGGCGTGTCTATTTGGAATGAATTTCCAGAGTGACACCAGTTTGGAGATATGCGCAATGAATCATGCCGTAAAAATGCACTGTTCCTCTTACTTTTCTAAAGGGACACTAAAGAGAAACAATAAATCAGTTTAGGCCGATAAAGTAGTGTTTGAAAACTCTGTTGTCAGTAATTTCGCGATGATACATTGAATATTAAAAGAGGAAGTGAAAGTTTTATTTTCTTTAGTTTCGCGCCAATACTGACGCCCATACGTCGGTATGATGTCATCATCATCATCAGCCTGGTTACTCCCACTGCAGGGCGAAGGCCTCTCCCATACTTCTCCAACTACCCCGGTCATGTACTAATTGTGGCCATGTTGTCCCTGCAAACTTCTTAATCTCATCCGCCCACCTAACTTTCTGCCGCCCCCTGCTACGCTTCCCTTCCCTTGGAATCCAGTCCGTAACCCTTAATGACCATCGGTTATCTTCCCTCCTCATTACATGTCCGGCCCATGCCCATTTCTTTCTTGATTTTGACTAAGATGTCATTTACTCGCGTTTGTTCCCCCACCCAATCTGCTCTTTTCTTATCCCTTAAAGTTACATCCATCATTCTTCTTTCCATAGCTCGTTGCGTCGTCCTCAATTTCAGCAGAACCCTTTTCGTAAGCCTCCAGGTTTCTGCCCCATACGTGAGTACTGGTAAGACACAGCTGTTATACACTTTCCTCTTGAGGGACAGTGGCAACCTGCTGTTCATGATTTGAGAATGCCTGCCAAACGCGCCCCAGCCCATTCTTATTCTTCTGCTTATTTCAGTCTAACGTATTTCAAAGTAGTTTTTCGCATTTATGTGGCGTTGGCTCAGTGAAAATTCCCGAAAACTGCCACATGCACTCTTTGGATTCTTTAGAACGCAATGTAGTCGCTCTATACCAGCAGGCGTCGTAAAAATTCATGACGTCATGGCGGTCTGGTGCGGGAACTTCCAAGACGGCGTCGACACCAGTCTTTTGTTTTTACCCCTTTTCTGGCTTACCAAGTGTTTTCACGCGGCAAGAGTGTTTTTTTTTTGCGATTGTGGAAGGGTTATGTACTAATACAGGTGAAATCATTTTTCTCTTTAGTGTCGCTTTAACAAAACCCTCTTTTATGCATTTATAAGTACAATTTGAGCAACTGGAATGACCATGTATTTCGTCCCACTTTGGGAAATATCTCTAAAATGGTGCCATCCTGGAAATTTATTTCAGGCAGATATATTTTACAAGCTCACCGGCTACAATTTCGTAAATTGCAACATGTGCTGTAATCAATTAGGAAGTTAATCAGTCCATTTTTTTGTCACTTAGTTCAATATGTGTTTTACTTTCTCGTGCTAGCAATGTCCACCTCTTCGAATAATCCAGCTCGAGGACAAGAATTATGCTGCCACAGGCGATTCTTATAAAAATTCAAGTAAACTTAGAAATGATCACCCCACCTGTAAACGAACTTTGACTATTTTCCTACTAGTTTCTTGGCCAAAAACAATAAAAAAATACCGATTTTTTTTATTTGCCTAAATAATTCTACGCATTTTGAAACAACTAAAACATATCCTTGAAAGCACCTTATTTGTAAAATACATGCAAAATATTTTTTTTTTGAAAGTATGGAGAAAGGATTGGCTTCACTGCACTGTACAACGAAGAGTCTCCGACTTTCTGTAGTCCTCTTTGCAAAAAATGTCTCTTTGGAAATTAAAAAAACAACAACAACAATACTGTGACAAGCGGGGCTCATGCTTGTGGCAAGGGATGTCAGATCCCTAAATTGTAGACTTTGTGTGGTACAAGTGCTATTCCACATTCCTCGCACCAGGTACGTGTAGCGTTTGGTTCCACGGAGAATGAAATCTGTTCGTTCATTCGTTAGAAACAACTCAAAATACGGCGTGCAGTTCCCGTCCTCTGTCACAGGTACCTTTATGCCAGGCGCGGCCGTGAAAACAAACCTTGTCCACCGCCGACACGTTGAGACGCTGTCGTCGTCCGAATCCGATGACTCGGAGAAGATATGCTACTCAGTATCGTCGCTGCCATTCTCGGAAGAAAGTCGAACTTCTTCACTGTCCGAGTTCGACAAATCTTCCGCAAACAAACGTTTTTTCCCCCTTTTTTTGTCGGATAGGAGCTACAGTGTATTCAAATACACTGTATCGGAGCTGTTGCCGGCACGTGCACACACAGGCGAAGACGCCATTTTTATATCCCAGTTGCCAGCATCGAAACGTTACTCGGCCAAAATGCAAGCTTTGAATGCATTTTTAATTTTTTTACTGCGCCATCTGTTGAAGCCAAGAAAGCTGAACAAAATTTATCAGGGTAGCTTGACTGCGACAGTGCCCAAGCACTTGTTCCATCGTGGACGAGCCCAGCTCGTCTACGGTAGGGAAAGCGTTAAGAGGGACTAATAATAAATAGGGTGCTTGAGGAAAAGAAAGTAGGTTTATAGAATGGTATCCAATCGCCCCAACCTAGGCATGTGGCAGAGAAGCAAAAACGACATTACACATTAGCACACAAGATAGTACGGTAAGCCATCTGCAGGAGGAACAATGTCGTGGCTTTTTTTATGAACGCACCATTAAGGCATTTTAAGTGGGGGATCGACATAAATATCGACGTACCTATATAAAAAGTCAGTTTCGCCCGACAGGCGAAGCACTGAATGCGATAGCAAATTCTTTGACAACTATACGAAATAAGGTTAGTCGTTTTATCAGCTGCATAAATTGCTGTAAATATTCGCTTACCAACTAAATTATCAAGCACGTTGTCCCGCGCGCACAGGCAAACGCGATCACATCTCACTCGATGACCGCGGTCACTCGCTGTCAGAGCGCTGGCGTGATGAGGAGCGGCAGGCAGCGGCGGGCGAATTCCCCTTCGATCTACCTCTCGCTTCAACGCGAACTAGGCGCGCGACACACAGCGCTCACGAATCCATCAGCTATATCGGGACGGCTGGCCTTCGAGACCAGTGCAGATTGCCTCTAAGATAGGATGCGCGCGACCACACTCAACCACCGCAGCCGGAGTATAGGAGGGGATGCGCTCTATCCTGCCCTCTTACCCCTAATGCCACACAGTTTCATACAATTACTTGAGGGTACTGTGGCACTTGTGGCTACGGGAGTTGCAAGCAGGTAAGTTCAACCAGCATGAGAATGACGGCTAGTGCATGGATTAGCCTAAACATAGTGTTTCTGGATTAAATGGCTTCGTGACTTTGCAATGTGGCCATTTCTAGAAAGTCCTGCTTTATAAGCATCATTAAAATTATCTGACGGCAGTATTCGAGCACCGGATCTCTAGCACAGAAGCCCGGTGTTGAAACCATTACGCCACTACAATTAGCAGCGATTATGCGTGCTTGCAGTCTTAATACCTTTTGTATTAAACGAAGTATAAATTGCTTTGAAATTTAGTCCAATTTAGTCCCAGATAAAGCGTAATAAACGAAATGACAAGTACGATTGAAGCCTCAAGCACGGAGATCAGACAAATCCATGTACTACTCATCATTCCCAGTCACTATGGGAATGATGGGCCACCAGGAGCCACCATCCTTCTAGGCTCATGCTTGCAAGCTTTCGCTCGCGCCTACAGGATACGGGTGCGGCCGCGATGTTATCGCATTTGGACTTTATACGGAACGTGAAGGTGACGACGGCGGAAACGCGCTTGGAGTGCCTATATGCCCCCAATGCACGGGACGCGCGTTTTTGCATTGCGCCCCCAACAAAGTGCAGTCGCCGCGGCAAGGATTTGATTCCGCGACCTCGTGCTTAGCAGCGCAACACCATAGCCGCTAAGCCACCGCGGCGGGCCCCATATAATTTCTATCGCATAATAATACAAACACTTGGCGATTCACTATAGCAGTGGGCAGGAGACGGGTGGATCCAGGGCAAATCGCAGAAAGGGCACAGATGAGACCACTGGCTTGGGAGACTGGCTAGGGAGAAGTTGTTTACTGTCACCTTATGTATCCAATTGTGGCAAAGGAGGGGAAGCTGGTTCAGATAGCATTTCTACGTGCGTAGGAGGTGTATGACAGCGTAAACTATTTTCCATTACGACACATTTCGGATTATATATATATATATATATATGTATAATGCAAAGAAAATGTAGATATAGTCATAGATATGCAGGGTGTCCCAGCTAACTTGGACCGAGATTTTAAAGATAACCAAGAGCTCTAGAGAAATCGTACCGACTGCATAGTAGCCGTAGTTGTACGCACTTACGGCCAGTATTTTGTTAATCACGAAGTATTACTTAATTATCTTTAATTAGTGAACTCTTTAATTATTGCTTGAATCGCAAACATATCAATTACAAAGCTGTAGGGCACCTCAAATAGCCTCCGAATCAAGCATTTGTTTAGTGCTCAGCTTTGTCTCGTTGGTTTTTCCGAGAAAAAACAAGCGCGCGTAACATCCAAAATAGACACGCGCGCCACTACTCAAGCGAATAGCCACGGACATAGAGTTTCCTACAAGAATTACTAGAGGGAACTCTGGCGCTAGTGTGTATACGGGAGCTGCAATGAGAGCGGTTGAGCCAGCATCGGAATTATGGGAAGTACATGAATTTGCCTAAACTTAGTCCTTTTGGCTTCAAACGGTTTTGTGACTTTGAAAACTCGTTATTTCGAACAGTGTATTGCGTAATAAATAATTAAATAAAAGGTATTAAAATTGTTCGACGACAGGATTCGAACACAGGAACTCTAGCACAGAAGCCTGATATTGAAACCATTAAGCCGCGAACGCATGTATCGACAAATGAATGAAACGCCTTTATGAATTCATCGCGGGCATGTCAGTACCGTGAGACGCTTGGCGCGTTTTGATTTGGCCACCTGGACAAGCTCAATTGTTACAATTATTAGAAATTGTGCATGTTGCCCGCGTCTTCTGCACTTCTAAGAGCATAGATTACGCTGAAATTTACGTCAATAAGAATGATATAGCGTAATATACAAAGCCACAAGAACGTCTGAATCCACAAGCACGAAGATCAGACAAATCCATGTACTTCCCATAATTCCCAGGGTGGTACAACGACCGCAGCGCCAGAGTTCTCTCTAGTAATTTTTGTAGGAAACTCTATGGCCACGGATACACGGCTTTACTAGCGGCGGCAGCTCGATACACGCTATGTGACGGTCGCGGCATCAAGAGAACCCGCCGCTGACGCATTGATAAGCGTAGATAAGCGGAGCCTTGTACGATGCGGCGATAAGAGAATGCAGCCGTACATCTTTCAATGGTTTTGTAGGCGCTTGAGTAGCGGCGTGCGAGTGCGCATCTATTTCGTATTTCGCGTATTTCGCGGGCTTTTGTTTTTTCTTGGAAAAAGCAACCAGGACCACTTCAGCACGAAATAAATGCTTGATTCGGACGTTATTTAAGGTGCCCTACAACTTTCTAATTGATATGTTGCGATTCAAGCAATAATGAAAAAAGTTCACTAATTAAAGTAATTAGTTATTACTTTTTGATGAAAAGAAACTGGCCGTAAGTATATACGACTACGGCTATTATGCAGTCGGAACGATTTCTCTGGAGCTCTTGGGCATTTTTAAAATCTTGGTCCAAGTTAGCTGGGACACTGAATATATATATAAAGAGGGGTGTATAGGTGAACTGGAAGGGGAGGACGAGGTGGACAAGCTCGTTATTAGAAAGAGAAGTCGCAGCTTTGCCCGAAGGGTGAGGTAATGACAGACAACAAAGAGATTATTGCGTGATGTATGGATCGCCGTTTTATGGGCAGTGTCAATCGCAGTAGACATTCACTTACTAAGTAAACACATGGAGTGTCACGCTCTAAAAGACATATTAACAGACTTCACTCGATGACCGCGAGCACGCGCGGTCCCAACGCATGGCGTGTTGAACAGCGCCAGCAGCGGGGAGCGTGTGTGCTTGCCCCAAAGAGAACGTTCCGCGCTGCCGCTCCCTACGTTCCCGTGAGCATTTCACTGTGCTGCACTCCCGAAACTCAGCAGATCACGCGGCAAACACTGGGCACGGGGAGATGGAAGACCGCGCATGAAAGCACCCGCCTTCTTAGAGTTACTGTATATGCTACCAAAGGCGTATGTCGTAACTCTACGCCTTCACGGCTCGTCCTCGCAGACGCGACCTCCAATACTCGGCGCGAAAGCCGCGCCTGCCCCGTCGCAACCGAGACAACACAGCGGCGGCAACGGCTTGAACGCGACTCGAGTGTCCGTATACTTACTATCGCAATAAAAAACACAAATTAGAGATTACATTATCCTCACTCTTTCTTTCTACACAATCAGCCCGAGATGAATAAAAAAAAAGATAAACGAGAATTTATTAGTTTTATACTTATCGTATTGACGCTTAGGCTGACTTCAGGTGCTTGGTCTGCACTGCTGATGTATGCCGACGACATAATTATCTGTTCAAATAATGGGAGATATTTACAAAAGTTGGATAAGGACGCTATGGCGGGGACCATGAGGACAGAAGTTATATTCCGGCTGTCTCGCGTGATGGGAGATCCACTAAATTGATTAGGCGGTGCCAAACACGTCTAAGGCCAGGGCTCAACCATGCATAACATGTTTTCAATGGTGACATGTTTGGCGCCAAGGAGTACGGACAAGTTTGATTACATGGCACATGAACTACTGCGGTATACTGAGTGAACGCATAACTGTAAGCAAAGCTCCCAGCACTTGTCTAGAGCGCGGGAGCAGTCACTGGCTAATCCAGAGAGCGGGCCCTGGGTGCCCAGGCAGGCCCGGGCCCTATTGAGAATGTCGGCACTTTAGTGCTCACAGTGCTAAGCATGCAGCGAGTCCCTCTCCTTTTCTGCGTAGTTTGTTGAGGGCCTCCTGTTACGTTTGGCGTATTCGCCAAGGAGCGGAGGCCGGGGTCATTGTGGCATCGGCGTCAAACGACATCTGACTAAGTCAATGTGAACACTTAGATGTTGACAAATTCGGCATTCGTACAAGTGGGCTCGTCTCTATCCTACCCAAGCGACTTGCCCGTGATGTCATTGTGAAGCTGTCCTCGGAGGCACATGTTATTCAAGGTGTGGGCTAATTGACGAAAAAGGGGTACGTGAGTATAGATAGATAGATAAACTTTATTAAAAGAATAATAAGAAGAATCGCTAATGGTCGGGGCCCCTAGTCCAGGGCTCGACTGGCTCTTGCCATCTTCTCAGCTCTCTGTATCAGCTTGAGCTGGTCGTCGAGGGCCGACCGAGCTGGATAGCAGTGCCTCCCATTGCTCCCTCGTGGTGTTCGTGTCGGGGTGTTCTATGTTGTGTAGTGGGTACTCCCACGTAACGTGGTATAGGGTGCGTGAGTATTCAGCAAACTGCCCAAGCCAACCGCATCCAAGAGGCTGCTGATCATGAACGCCGAAGCGTTGCGCGTCATGACAATACATCAACACAGTCAAGAAGTGGTTGGAAGTTTTTAGGAACAGCTTTCCTTCTGGCAGCTTTGGTTGTTCACCTTTCCAGGTGATCACTGGAACAATAACTGCGGTGTATTCGCTTCCCCTTTTCCGCGATCATCTTAGGGGCGGCGCGTGTGCTTGGTGTTGACCTTCTCCTCCTCGGAGGCAGAGTTTTGTGACGCCTACATGACCACCGGATTCGCCGATTAGAATATGGACTGGTTCCTTAGCGAGTGATCAAGGGAAGACGGAGGGTTTTTAAGAGACCTCCTGTGTCTGGAGTGTGCTCTTCCAGAAGGATTTAGCGTACTTCTCCATAATGACGCAGTGTACTCCCAGAACGATGTAGCGGCGTGCTACGATGTACTGCGCTCTGTACGTCTGCCTTTGTAGGAGTGTGTCTTTGTCTTTAAATAAGTTTGCCCTCCCATGTAAGTAAACCCCTGTTTTAGTACTCCAACCTCCTGACCTAGTACTCATCAGCAGGGAAGCAACTCTCGCCAATAAAGTTCGGAAGACGGCGTGGACCAGCTTAGCCTCGATGTGACGCTCCGGTAATGTGGGTCAGCTACCGCATTTTGAGGCACATCGGCGGCGTAGGCTAGAAAGCGACCCTACTAGATTAGTGTGACGCCCTACTTCGAGACGACGACACCTAACTCCTATCCCCCCCCCCCCCCTCCTCCTCCTTACGCGAACCATGCTGTGCCGTGTAAGCCGAGTGTCAACGAAGCGACATAGTTGCGAAGCTGCGAAAGGTCATTATAAAGCAACGTAGGCGAGCATACAACGGCTTGAGAGTATCGCCGAGTAAAAGCTATCTGCTAGACTAATTGCGTCAACGTGCATGAAATTGTTTTTTTCAAGCACCACATTGTCAATATAATACAATTGTGTTTCGTCAACTTTGTTGTTGAGCTGCGCACGAGATTCGCCCTTTAAGCCCATAACAGAGTTCAGTTATCTTTTCCGCAAAAGACACTTACCAAAAAGGAGATATTCCTTTGTCCAGTGTCACCCCGCGTGAGCGTCTTTCCGGTATGGATACCCCCTTGTCCAAAGACCTTTGGAGTGATCGTTTGTCAGTGATAAAATGAAATCTTAGTGTTATACAGGCAATAAAATAGGTTTAGCAGAAGTTACATTTGTTTCTACCCGCCGGGCGGCACCAGCGAACAATCCGAATGCAGAAAGTTATACGTAAAAAGACAAGGCTAGGAGCTACGCATTCACATTTTCTTTGTTTACTGTATTTAGACAGCGGCAATAATTTCAGATCTCCGACAAGAAACCTGCCGATGACGACGTTGATAACTAGAAAGATAACTTGGCGTCTAGGAGCGCAGAGTAATGAATGCTGCTGAACAATAACTTGCAAGCGTCAAACGCTGTTGAACAAAGAGAGCCCCTACTGTCGCTCTGTTATCTATTTAATATACA
Organism: Dermacentor albipictus; assembly: GCF_038994185.2. NCBI lineage: Eukaryota > Metazoa > Arthropoda > Arachnida > Ixodida > Ixodidae > Dermacentor > Dermacentor albipictus. The sequence goes on along the minus strand of NC_091821.1, from coordinate 164,705,061 downwards.
TCTCCGCAGCTGTGTGGTGGAAACAACACCTAGATACGTGAGGAACCCGAGCTTATTTTCCACAGAAAATTGGCAATTGTCACAGATTCTTAGGACAATATTGCTGCTCTGTCCTTTGTACCCGCTCGATATCATTGAAAACAATTTTAGGCAAGTTCGTTATCAGCATCAGAGGACGAGAAGCCAGCCTTGCGGGAAAATATCGCACCATTCCATTGTTTCAGCTCTCTATCACCGACATTGTCCTTCAGATATCGTTAATGTGAGGAGAAAGCAAGGATACCGGTGGTTATTTGCTGCAATAGCTCAAATATTACCCGCATGCTCCAGCTGATCAGACATACAACTTTAGAGTTGGTCGCAGAGTATTGTGGCTTACTGGTGTCCACCTTGGTGGACCAGGAGAGGCTCTTGTTATGGGGTGGCCGGCAGGCGGTGCTTTGCTGCCGCTGCTGCTGCTGGCTTACGGCCTTGGGGAGCACCCAGTTCAAGGTAAGAACATGTATTCGTCGCCTTTTTGATCCAATGCTCTCATATCTTGGGAATGAGAAGAATAATTTATTAAGGCACCTTGCAGTGTTAATTCAAACTGTTATGTCGCCAAGCTCAACATTTCTGGTGGCAGGCTGCAAGATAATGTAAGTTCTTTGAATGGGAGTGCAACGCACACATTCCCAAAGGAAGTCTTAGAAGAACACCAAAACAAACAAAGATCATGCGACAAACACTACGGAGAAATGCATACGGAGACAACTTTTTTCCATGATACTGCAGGCACGTGTGTGGCTCAAGAAGAGGGGGAAATCGTTTGCTACGTAGACCGCAATGACATACAGAACCGTTATAAACTATGGATAAACAAATTAAGCAATTTTTCAATAACATACGCAGCATTATCGTCGCCACCGCCAATGCAAGAAAAAGAGGGGAAGCCAGCAGTGAGTAGTTACATCATGATTTAGAAATTTGTATTTTCAGTAAAGAAGGAATAGTATTCAAAAAGCATTTCAACAATTCGATACCTGTACAAGCTTGAACTACTCTGTTTGAGAGATTGAAAGGTGCGCAAGAGGTAAAAAAAAGGAAAGAAAAATACCATTAAGTTTTACAGAAAATAAACAAGTTCGCTGAAGTGTGGTGATATATCCTTTAAAAATATTACAGCTATAGGAAGAACCTAAATAAAAGTACACATCTTTAAAACTTTACCTGCCAAGATATAAGAAATTTCTGTACGGATAACTTCTTAATTGCTTTCATTTTCCGTCATTTACACGAACAGCAAACTGAGTCTGAAGCCATTTGAAAACATAAAAAGTCGAGACTTCTGTGTAAAAGCCGAAACGTTCTTTTAATCTTGGTAACCTAGGGTTGCCACTTTGGCAAAGGGAAAAAAAGCAATGAAAGAAAAGGACATTGAGAGGGAACTGCATGATTATTTTGAGGGACAAAAATACAAACAAAATGGGCACTAAATAAACAGGCGGCACACAGAGTGAGGACTTTGCATGATTGAAATTTATTGAAACGTTTTATATGAAATTTGGTTCTACGTGTCAATCACGTAGTCTCTGGTTGTGTGAAGGCAAGAGAACAAACGGTTAGTCAGGATGGTCAGTTCAGTCTCATAACACGGTTGTGAAAAGTTTAATAAGTTAAGAATGAAAGCTCTTGCGACACTTGAGTTGTCTGCAACGTATGAACGCCCAATAGAGCGTTTACGATCAGTTTGTGCCAATCTAGAAAAAAAAAAAAGAAAGACAGGAAAACCGGCAAATGACGGGCTGGTGCGGAGGTCGAACTGGCAGCCGGCACCATGAGACAAAAACCAGCCAAGTGGCAACCCTATTTTAACCACTCCACCTTGGTCTGCATTCTGCTTTTTTTTTAAATATACGAGAAGTAAAGAAATCTTACTGATTTTCCACTTTAAGAGGAGAAAGTTGAATCGTATGTTCCGTTTGTGCGATAAAGGGCAGATACGTATTGCACTGAGAAATCGGTTAACATACACATCGCAAGAAAGATTTCCCAATAAATAACTCCATACGTGTAGCAATAGGCGAAGAACAACAACAATAAAGCCACCTGATATTACGGTGCCACAATAATTATGCACCTTCTTTAAGCAGCTTAAACTATTTAAATATAAGCCAGATATCGAAGATAAACTCCGAACGCTTAAAAATTGTCTCACGGTGTGTGTATACAGCGTACACAATATTGTTGAGGTGTCGCTCGAATTGTTTTTAGAATGAAGGCCTGAATGAGGGACGCATTCACAAAGCTTTTTGTTCGTAACAGCTGTCTGCCACTGGCCGGGAGCCTTCGCTAATGATATGCACAGTGTAACAATTGACTAGAATCTGATCTTACGAACAGCTCTAGCATAAGAACTTTTCAGTGAACATGGGTTCTGGGTTTGTATTCACATACAAGAAAAGTTCTGAAGCTAACCATTCTTGTAAGAGCCTATGTCAGTCAATCATGATGTTGGACATATAATTTGCGAAGGCTCCCGGCCAATGGCAGACAGCTGTTACGAACGAAAAGCTTTGTGAATTTGCCTCCTGGTGGCCAACACCCGGAGTAGCTATTATGCCGTGGTGGCGTAGCTACTGCTTTCAGTGGAACGGACTTATTATTGACCGAGTGAGAAAGCCTACAGAGACAAATGCAGGATGTCGCGAGTATTCACAAAATGAGCCGTTTGGAAACATTATCGTTAGAAGGCCCCATTTTCTGTTGCTACGAGAGCTTGCCATGATACCAATATTGCATGCATTAGCGGGGTCACGGTGATCAAAATGCAACTGCGACGACCAAGGTAAGCGGAGCATAGTCTACACGCGTAATTTTTTTTTGCACTTTCCTTATGACAAGTATAGTTGTATTGAACGCAATGTTGTTTTTCCTCCATGCACAAGATTTCCGTTGCCAAATTCACGAAGCATCTCGTTCGTAAGTGCCCACTGCCATTGGCAGGCCGCCTTCGCTAAAAGTATGTCCAGCGCCAGAATAGGATGAAATGTTTCTCTTGCAAAAAGTTCTAGCGTAAGAGATTTTTGTTATTATGGGCCCCGATCATCAAGCGACAGTTTTTAACTTGAAGCTCTTCAGTCCTTAGACAGTTCTTAAATTGAAATTTCAAAATGTCAAATTTTCTGTCTCTTGTCGCTGAATGGCAACAACAACGACGACGATAACAAGATGCCCATGGCCTAAAAATTTGACAATAATAATTCTGAAATGTTAAAGCACTGCGTAGCAGAGGTGAGGGAGACGGACAAATCAAAGCCATATTTGTCCCCCTCTCTCACCCGTTTATTTCACCAGTCCATACACCCTTCAAATCCAATTTCTCATCGAAAGGCCGGAAATTTTACCTTAATGAATACTGTGGCGAAGCAGGAACTGAGTGCATGACATAGCCTAAGATCAATGCAGTGCGTTTTAGCTCTGTCATATGCACTTAGGCAGGAAGCCAAATTCTGCGCCGTACTTCGTGCTCAGTGACGAGAAAGTTGCAAAGTCAGTGGTTGAACATCTTGAAGGGGCAGCGCAAAACGACAAAGACAGAAGGCAGGAAACACACAGGGCTGTCCAGTGTGTTTCCTGCCTCCAGTATCGGTGGTATTGCGCTGCCCCTTCAAGATGTTCAACCAGTACCAATTTGCCCTAATGTCGATTCTTCGAAAGTCAGTGGTGTCCATAACTAGGCGAAATGTTGAGATAACGAGAACTCTTGTACTCAACGCATTTTTATTGCGTATGCTGATAGTGAAACTAGAATGTAAGATTGTCATTGAGCTCGGCGTATCAATTTGGTGAAAGCTGCTTCGACTAGAGGGCTGCAAAAGGGAAATGTGTGAAATGCCTTTGTTTTGTGCCGTCTTACCCATTTTACCGGTTCCGGTCCGACGACCGATGCATTATTGTGCTTCCATGCCCAAGCGCCTTGTTCGATCCTTTTTGTGACTTGTTTTGGCATTGTGCGGCGACGTCGAGCAAATCTGGGACCCACTGAGGAAACACTTAAAATGGTAAAGGAAACAAAAGAGCGTTGCATTCGAATTGAGGCAAACCAATGCATCATATCGAAAGCGATAGATGAACTTAAACTTGCACACGCTTCAGTAGCCACCGCCGTATCAGAGATTAATGACCGCTCACAGGAAGTGGAATAACAAACGACGACTTTCGAAGGATTTCAGCGAGATGTTGACCGCACGTGCGAAAGTGTAATCACCATGCAGAAAGAAATAACCTGTTTGCGCGCAAGGCTTGATAACACTGAGGATCGTTCTCGACGCACTTACAACTTGCTGTTCTTCGGTATTGCAGACATTCCATCAGAAAACTGGGAACAATCGGAAGCAAAAGTTATCGGCCTTGTCTCTGAAAGACTGCACTTGAAACTATCGGCAAATAGCATTGAACGTGCGCAGGGTGTGGGCAAATACGCCGAAGGCAAAGCTAGGCCAATTATTGTCAAATTCGGCACGCATAAAACTAAAGAATTTGTCTTCTCGAAGCATCCTCTAATCGCAGAAAGGGAGCTAACTATAAAGCAAGATTTTTCATTCACCACGCACATGGCGCGCAAAAAGTTGAGCGAGATCAGCAAATCACTGAACACGGCAGATTATACCACAACAAACTTTTCGCAGGTGGGCAATGCCATGTTTACGATGCAAGTAATGATAGTGTGCACGAACGTCACAGTGGCAATCCCTCTAAACTTTCAGACAGTGCATGTGAGGTTGCGTCATCTTCTCGCGCTTCAGAAAATGTATCTCTTTCACCTAGGCCGACGCGTTCTGGTCGCCTTTGTAAACCTTGAAAAAAAAAAAGCATAACGCGAAGGGTGGCGGCCGCTTGCTCTCTGCACCTGTACTCTATACGCTAATATCCGCAACCTTTACATGAATAAAGACAGCCTCAACGCTCTAATAACTGATTCAGGAGCGGATATTGTAATACTAACAGAAACCTGGCTGTCGAGTAAAATAAAAAAAATACCGAATTATTCCAGTGTAACAAAAGGTTTGGTGTGTACCGACGTGACCGTGGCGATAAAGTGTATGGTAGAGTTCTGATGGCAGTGAATGAGAATTACACATGCTTTTTGATTCCAGCAATTAGTAGGTTGGAAATAATTTGGTGTTGCTTAACCATTAATTTCAAAAAGAATTATTCTTGGCGCTTGCTATCGTTCACCAAGCTGTGCTAGCGGTTTTTCTGAGGTGCTACACGATTTTTTGCTTGATGTTATTGTGCGGTTTCCCGATGCACCTATTTTTCTTGCCGGCGATTTTAGTTTTGCACGCACTCAGTTGTCAGAACGTTGCCCATTTCCCGACCCATCGTCTGCAGAAGATATCAGTTTTCTTAACGTTTGTTTAGATTTCCATCTGTCTCAACTCCTTTCTCAGCCGACACGTGTGACACCCACCACAGCGTCACCACTCGATTTGGTGCTAACATAGCTCCAGATATCACCTCATCTGTAACACACACACCCGGATTGAGCGATCATGATGTACTTCATTTGGCAATTTCCCTTCCCACACCTAGTAAACGTAAGATTGTGAAAATGATAAGGGACTACAACAAAGCGAATTTTGAAGCTATCAACGTTAGCCTTTGCTCCTTCCTCGACGAGTTCTTTTTAAATTGTTCAGATAAACCCGTTGAGCACTCTGACAGTTATTCAAAGCAAAAGTTATTGAACTTATTAAACTCTACGTCCCTTTTAAAATCGCATACAGAGATTGTAATGCACACTGGTATTCTAGATACCTAAAAAAGTTATCTAACAAAAAACCAAGGCTATATCGCGTTGCGAAGAAATCACGAAGCGCAGAGCGCTGGTCTGCCTATAATATAGCTGTTACATCGTATGCTGACGCTCTCAACACTATTAAATTCAATTTCTTTCACACTACACTTCCATCTTTGTTAACAACTAATCCATAGCAGTTTTGGAGCGCAGTAAAGCGAAAAAATGACACAGCCATATGCCTCGTTGATAAATCTAGTGATCCAGTTCCAAACCAGCTCTCTGCTTCATTATTTTACAAAACTTTCACTCACTCTTTCTCGGACTCTAACATTATTCATTATCCGTACACACACGATTTTAACTATTTTCCTATGGATCCCATTACGCTTGAAATTGCCGGTATAGTGGCTATTAACTAAATTGAAACGGTCGTCCTCGTGTGGTATTGACACAATTAACTTTAAATTTCTTCAGAATGCCAAATGATATGGTTCTATCATATTAGGTTGCATTTTTACTAAATTGATTCAGGATAACTATCTGCAATTATGAAAAATCGTTCCAGCGCACAATTGAACACGGACGGGAAGAGAACACAAACGCCGGTGTTTGTGTTGTCTTCTCTTCTCCTTCGTGTTCAATTGTGCGCTGGAACGATGTTTCGTAATGCTAATCACAACCCAACTAGCCCAGCTGTCCATATTTAACTATCTGCAAAAAGACTGGAAAACAGCAAAGGTAATTCCTCTTCATAAGTCTGGCGACAGGCATAACCCCCGTAACTATTGCCCTATTTCTCTTACGTCCGTTCCTTGTAAAGTAATGGATCATATTATTTACGCCCATCTTGTTACTTTCTTGGACTCAAATAACTTCTTCCACAGCTGCCAACATGACTTTCGTAAGTTATTTTCATGCGAAACGCAACTACTCATATTCACTAACGATTTACGTGTGTGGGGTCTGATATGGGATATCTCACACCGTACTCTTGGGACAAAGGAACGACAACACAGTAGTGCAAACAATCACAAGGGCATTTATTGCACCTTTCATACATCAATGCCTGCTAGCCGAGTTGCTATCCACAAAACATGCCGATGGGCGCGCGACAAATCTAGAAGTCCGACTCACCGCGTCCTCGCAAGCGAATATGTTCGCTCCATGCTGGATCCCAACGCCTGGTCGTTCGCGTGTATAGTCACGCGAATCGTGGCACGTTCGAAGGCGGCCACGCGAGACGGTCTCGCCGAAGCAGCGGTCGGCGCGCACGCGGGAGACGTCCCCCGCCGTGCCCCGCCGGGAAAAAGGGCCGCTCCACGTGCGGGACGGCACGTCCGTCCCGCTGGCTGCCTGGAACCCAAGAGAGCAAGCGCCTTCCTTTCGGCGCCCAAGTAACCTCGCGGCGTTAGCCGCGCAACGCTCGCGCCATCTCTCGGACTGCGCCTGTACATTCCGACCGCCGCACGTGCGGCGAAGCCGCATTACAGGAGACGCGCTATGCGGGAAAAACATCAGGGGAGGCGCGAGGGTCGCGCATCCCCACACGTGTTGCCCTTGACACAGGTGTGGCAATTGACTAAAGTTAAGAGGAGCTAAGCTTCCTCTTCCTAAAGTTAACAGGAGCTAAAGCTTCCTCTTAACTTTTTCTCAGTGAAATTAGGAAGACAAAAACAAAAAGCGCTGCTCAGCACAGCTGCACTGCATAATGAGAAAGAATAAAAGAAAGTATAGCAAAGAAAATAGTAAATAAACATCAGATGAAACAAGCATGGTCAGCTTAAAAATTAAAAAAAAGAATAACGTAAAACACCTGAACTAAAAGAGTTCTCACTGGATATCCTGATATTATTTACAAAAGCAGCAGCAATAAGCAGGAACTCAAAAACAAAAGGCTCGGTCGTAACTTGGCAGAAGCTGATACGAACAGCCATGAAACGAAACAACATCTTGGCCTCAAGCTGCCGATAGAATGGATTGCTTGGTCGTTTAAGTCCCGGAGGCTAGAATCACTAGAGAGCATGCATGGGCGTTTGGAAGTTAAGGAGGGGGTGTCAAAATATAGACGCTCTTCAAGCGCACATTTGTTCGTGGTGGTCTAGGTTATGTTGACAGAGGTCTACTTGACAGTCAAACCCTGGAAACCGTGCGCAACCAACTGGGACTGCTGGAACTCCCTTCGCCCGTCTTCTCCTGAAAAAGCGTAGAATGGCAAAGCAATCATTCATTCAGTAACACACAACGTATTTACAGGCATTACAGTGGGAAAGTAGTACATAAGGGCAGCACATAGCATCAAGTGTATCTGTGCACCATGCCGAAGGGACAGTAGGTGCGAGAAAAGTATGAACTATAACAAAAAATCAGCAAAATAAACAGTAAGCAAGCAAGAATGTAAGCGCACTTCATTTATTGTTAAACACACATCAGCATAGTAGAAATTTTTTTTTATGTTTTTAAGGACCAACGGTGGACAACCAAGGACGAGAGAAAGAAGAAACAAACACAAGTGCTACTTTCAACTTTCTTCTTTCAACTACTGTTGCTTGTTAAGCAAGCAATCATTATTAGGTGCTCGGTCCTCATAAAAACGAGCTGACCATCACTTACCAAATGAGAATAGTGCTTCTTTGGCTTGTTGTCGCACTTTGGCCACTTCATCAGCATTCGAGAGGTGCACCAACTCCTCCATGTACTCCTGAGCCTGCAAAGGAGCCAATAATTTTAGTCAAGATTAGCAAGAGCATAACTTATTTGTCCAGCTACCTGTTGTGATTACTGCTCTACTGCGTTCAGGCATTCCCCAGGGTTCTGTTCTAGGCCCACTACTTTTTAAAATTTATATAAACGATTTACATAATTATATAAATCCCCCCATTTCTTTTTTTGCTGACGATTGTGTTATATACCGGAAAGTTATTAATGATGCCGACATCGAATCTTTTCAAACATACCTTAATAATATTACGCATTGGTGTGAGCTCTGGAAAATGGAACTTAACATTTCTAAATGTAATACAATGAGAGTTTCCCGTAATCATGCACCTTTTCCTAACTGCTCGCATTCTTTGAACGCCGTCCCGCTTGAATTTGTTAGAACTTATCTTGGTGTACACATTACTAACTCTTTGTCATGGGCTGATCACATTGATTATATAAAATCAAAATCCAATCGTATGCTCGGTTGCGTAAAACGCAATTTTTTCCTTGCACCATCATCCTTAAATAAGCAGCTATATATCACTTACGTCCGTCCTGTGCTGAAATACGCTTCTTTGGCGCGTGTATGAGTGCATAGTGCAATGACCTGTGTGTCACCATATCATTCCGTGTACCTTATGTCAACATGCCATTATCTTTCATTAATTTCCTTTTGTTTCTGATTTTGTTTTATGTAAAGTGCTCTTTATCAAATTTGTAAGTGTTCTTTCTATGTATCTCCCCTCTACAATGCTATAAAGCCTTGAGGGTACAAGAAATAAATAAATAAATCTAGCTCTGCTTTTATTTCAAATGGGCACATTCACAGCTCCCATGACAATATTTAGCAAAAGAAAAGAGAAAAGTAAAAAAAAGGAAAGGCAGAAAAAAAAAGCTATCTGCATGTGTGAGCACTTATAGTGCCATAACAGAGAATAGCTACATTACTACTCCCAAGTAAGAATGCGCAAGCGATCAAGAAACAACGCTCAATTGGTGAGATATTTCGTTCCATGCGGGACATGGCCAATGCAAGGCCAATTATCACGCAATATTCGAATTTCAGGAACCAATATTTCATTACATGCCATAGGATGTACAGTGCTGTTCCTCGAAAAAAAATGCGCGCATGCAAGTGGCCTCCCCTCTTTCTTTATTATAATTTAATTTACAAATGACTCGCAGTCAATCGGTGGACGCGAGCATTGCAGTCTCGTCTGCATTTGGGTAATGAATATCGCAGAGTAAATGGAAAGATATGTAAGTGTTCAGCTTATTTTGTGTTTCAAAAGCGTACTGTGTTGATAATATTGTTTGGTGCAAAATAGGAGGGCGTAATTATGCTCTGCTTAGAGTTCTCGTCGCTCTTACTGCTGTCAGGATTGAGGGCTCAATCCCATCTCTCGTGATCCGTCGTCAAGATTGGAGTCTGGCATGAATTCGAAGGTAACTGGCCCATGCCGTCGTCCAACTTATCCACGCTGAGGACGTTGATGAAGGGAAGAACTGCTTCTCATCGAGAACGAGGAATATGGGTTTATTTACAGTATTTATATCAGTCTAACATGACTGCTTGAGAAAAGTGCATCAGTCTAACATGACTGCTTAAGAAAAAGAGTGTCAGTCCAACATGACTGCTTAAGAAACAAGCGTCTCGAGCATTCGCACCACAGCAGTTTTTAAACACTCGGTCCTCCCGCGATACAAGGTGACGCGAACGTTCGTTTACTCATTGTAAACTCGCCGCCGCCCCGCAGGATAGTTTACACACACAAAGGCACCCACGGGCGAATGTCCGGAACCGACGTCAGAGGGGAGCCGTTCTGGGTAGCTCGTTGTCCTGCGTCCCGGTCAGCGCATGGGAAGCAACAAAAAAAAAAAACGGCTTTCCCGCGTCAGCTCGCGCACGCGTAGCAGATCAGGTCCGCGCTGGGGAGTTTGGGCACAATAGTTCGCCCGCCGAACTCATTCCGTCACAACGGCGATGAGGCTAGAGGATGGCGGCGGTTTCAGCACAAAGCCCGCTTCATCAAACGCATCCTAGCTGAAGCGACGGAGAGTGGGGGATGCGCGTCTTGTTCCCCGACACAAAGTCGTTTTAGTCACGCTGTGGCTAGAAGTTCGCGGCGATGCTCCCGAGATGTTGCTTTCCCCAGTCGTAACTGGGTGGCAATCTTGCATTGCAGCTCGCCATTCTTAACACTGCGCACAAGATAATGCGTGACGAATGCGGCAAGTTGGGCAGGTTGATAAAGTTGCATGGTGACAGATAAACAGCGCACGCTGATAAATACTCAGTCTACGTCTTTATTGCGTGCTGTTTACCCATCACCATGTAGCTAATGCATTCAAACAGCATCCACAAAAATAAGCGCGCATGCTGACTCATACGGAACTTACGCGAGAATAATGAATCTTTGCAGGAGAGTGGGTAACCGGGCCAGTTGGTATAGATTCGTGGTTATTTGAAAGCACAAACACACACAAAGAGGAACGAGACAGAACGAGCGCTCGTTGTGTCTCGTTCTTCTTCATTGCGTATATTTGCGCTTCCAAAGAACCTATAATGAATCCTTGTCTGACATGCAATTTATTCCAATAATTGTCTATATGATGGTGCGAATTCCTTTTTATGCTGTCTTCTCTTGCAACATGGGTCCACAGAGAAGAAAGCTGCCTCTGCGTGCTCGTTTGGATAAAAAGAACCGGGTCCGTATTCACAAAAACATTCATATGCTAGAAGTGTTCATAAAAGCAGACGCCGGCCACTCGTTCGTGATGCTGGATTAGCGAAGGCAGCCAGAAACAGCACCTACGAATGAAAAGCGTCATGAATTGGGTTCCCAGTACACTTTCAATTTCTCTGTGAATGAATTGATAGCATGCGCATTCGATACGTCATAAAGGTACCCTACCGGGGGGGGGGGGGGAATAATTTTCAAATTTGTTTATCCTTACTTACCCGCGGCAGTGTTGACTGCAAAACGCCAGATTTCGTGGTACTGCCTTTTGTCACTTCGACACGATTAAGTTTTGAGAGCGCAGCTCCTAAGCGCCCGTTCGTGTGGCGAGCGTCGGCGATGCCGGCGTGTACCCGAGCGAAAGAGGACAACGAAAGATGACAGCGAACGCGGCGCGCTGGGGGGAGTGGGGGGGGGGGGCTGAAAAAATAAAGTCGCAGTTTCGCCCGAAAGGCGAAGCATCAATTGCGATAGCAAATTAGTAGACAACTATACGAAGCAGTTAAGTAGTTAAGTAATGATGGTGGTTTTATCGGCCATATAAACTTGTAAACATTCGGTTACTAACTAAACTATTACAAGCGTGGTGTCATGCATACACAAGTAAAAATCAACACATCTCGCTCTGTGGCTGCGGAAACTCGCTGTCAATACGCTGGAGTGAAGAAGCGCGGCAGCAGCAGCGAGCCAGTTGACCTTCGTGCTGTCTCTCGCTGCAACGTGAACTAAACATCGAAAGCACAGCGCATACGAAGCTACCGGCACTCCGCGCACTTTGTCCACATCGCGGATCGCCTTGAAGATGAGGCCTGCACGGGCACGCACTTGTCCACGTCGCAGATCGCTTGCAACATACTGTGGCCGCGCGACCGCGCCGTCAGCAGCCGCCCCCACCCGTCTCTCGCCTCCCCCTCGTGCCTCTCGTACGCGAAATTGAGCCGCTATCGTGGGCTGACCGTAGCAAGCTTTCACTGGCACATTTAGCGTGCGGTGCGCGGTGACGATGTTATCGTGTTTGGGCTTTATATGGAACATCGCGGCGACAGCAGAAATGTGCTTGGAGTGCCTATATAATTCATCGCAATAAAAGCGGTGAGAGAGATGAGGCGCAAGGAGGAAAGCGGAGAGGATGGTTAAGCGGAACCATCAGGCGGAAAACGGAGGAGGGTATGGCGAAAGCGTGAGAAGAAAAGCGTAGTGGCGACGGCGGCTACGAGATGACGCCAGAGTAGCGTGCGCAGTCTGCGAGGTTTGTCGGCGGCGGCTTCTTTCAGTCGCGTCCACGCGTCACCCACGCGCTGGCGCCACGCGCTGGCTCTCGTGATCTCCAGATTAGCAAGGCAGTGGCGCCACACTTCGCTCCGTTTGCAACGTGCCGCACGATACCGATTATCTACGCCAGCCGATATACCGCGAAATGAAAACACGTGTAGAGCTGCGCTCAAATTTCGCATTACGGAGTATTGTAATCGTCGGCGAATTTTTGGATAACGTTATTTTTCAGAGTCAGTGCAAGCGCTTGTAAGCGCTTTTCACTCGTAGTTAGGCAATCGTCTGCATGACTGAATTTTGTACGTGTTTGTCATTGTGTTTTTTTTAAATGCTTGTTGGGCAGATACACTATCATAGCCTATAACAACCTTTGAAAGCGTTTCTACTGCTATTCTACCGAAGTTCGCAGAAAGAAAGGTTCAGTTTAGCTGAAGTGTCTTTCAGGCTATGTGTAGCAACGATGTTTCGAACCATCATTCTGCTTGTCTTGCAAATATTGCGAAACAAGATTCGTTTGAATCGCCAAATTTGTCTTCACCAATGAAAATATCAGCGTTTTTGTGGAGGGAGCATTATTCGTCATAAATATGAAGACGAACACTGCCTTCTACGTATACCCGCCGTGGTTGCTTAGTGGTTATGGTGTTGGGCTGCTAAGCACGGAGGTCGCGGATCAAATCCCGGCCAAGGCAGTCGCATTTAAATGGTCGCAAAATTGGGAAAATACCAGTTTACTTAGATTTCGGTGTGCCTTAAAGAACCCCAGGTGGTCTAAATTATTCCGGAGTTCCCCGCTACGGCGTGCCTCATCATCAGATCATGGTTTTGGCATGTAAACCCCTTAATGTAAGTTCTTATAGGCACCACCGAAGGAGTGATACCTAAAATTTTTTTGCGCGCAGATGTACGCATTGTTACAAGAAGCTCACGCACGCACCCACAGACACACACGCACAAACCTTCATTCAGTGGTGTCATTAAGGGGTCGGAGAAATTCGCTTTTCCCAGTTGCTTCCGCTAGATTAATGTTGTCGTGCTGCAGTTGCTCCTTATGTTCGTTTGCGCACACGGGCTAAATTGGCTGGAGCTTGGATGAAATTTGGTGGCGGTAGTGGAATGTATAAATAAGATATAGTGCTACCTACCGCGTTAAGTCCCGCTCCGTTAGCTTCGCACTGCTTTCTAGCATAAATTAGTTACAGCTTTGTCCTTCCAATTGATCTACGTCACACCCGATAGCTCGGCCCTCGATTTAGCGCATGATATGTTCTGGTAACCATTTAATGCACGGCTGTTCCCCTTGGCGAAGTGTACAAACCATGTCTGACTGATCGCACCACCTCTAGTTGACAGGTGCGTTTGCTGTAGCTAATAGGAAGCATAACATTCCTGATTTGTTAGCGACTGGGTCTGAAAAGGCTTATTCGATGCCTGTGGCAGATAGACGCGCCAGTAAGCAGCTGAATATGTCCCCGCGCGTACATGGCTCGTGGTTTTCGGGTGAGCATGGCGACCCGCTCCGCCATTTTCCCTTCCATTATCGTTTAAGTGCTGTTCAAGCATGTTAAAATGTCTAGTGTACCTAGTCGCTTTCACGGTCGCCTGCTTACGTGCGGTTCAGAACCACGATATTATAACATTTGTAAATCTTTTCGTCCTTTTTTTTCTCTCCCGCGCCTCTCGACGCGGTCAGAGACAGTGGAATGTATAAATAACATATAGTGCTACCTACCGCGTTAAGTCCCGCTCCGTTAGCTTTGCACTGCTTTCTACCATAAATCAGTTGCAGCTTTGACCTTCCAATTGCTCTAAGTCACACCCGATGGCTCGGCCCTCGATGTAGCTCATGATACGTTCTGGTAATCATTTAATGCACGGCTGTTCCCCTTCGCGAAGTGTACAAACCATGTCTCACTGATCGCACCACCTCTAGTTGACAGACGCGTCTGCTATAGCTAATACGAGGCATAGCATTCCTGATTCGTTAGCGACTAAGTCTGAAAAGGCTTCTTTCCGTCTATCTCGGATAATTCTAGTGAGTTTTTAGGCATGTAGTATCCTCTGGGCTGGTCTTCTGTGCCTTAAGGTGGCCTCACTGCCTATAGGGTTATCTGAGTGAGCTGTATCGGATGCTCGGTTGCTGTCGGCATGTCTGCCCAACGCAAAAGACGAGGACAGAAGAAAGAACACAACGAAGGCGCTGACTTCAACTAAGCTTTATATGCGCAACCGCCAGAAGCATATACTTTAGACATGAGCAAAAAAGTAATAAAACATTTGTATTGTGTCACATCTCATGAACCACTATCGCATCACAGCCAGATGCTCGATTTCGTTTTTGGTGAGGGCAATAGATGGCATGCTGACGCAAAGTTCACCCACCCGCTGTATCTTGTCAGCTTCTGTGATTTCACAGGTATATTAAGCTGTTCACGGTGTTTGGAGATTATGACGCATTTTTCAAATTCAGGCACACGAGGGCAGTCTCTGCAGTGAATGGCAAGATGGCCTTGCACTGCTGTGCGAACATTGTAAAAATGCTCCTTCAACCGCTCATTTACACATCTGCCCGTTTCGCCGACGTACTTCTTTCCGCAAGTCAGAGGAATCATATAAACCACACCGTTTAGGTCCTTGGCCTAATGCAAACAGCACAGCCCGGATAACTGCCGCTATAGCCTTTCTACAAGCCACTGGGCTGGACGCACGTCTCTCAGCTCGATTTACTTTAATATCTTCTTTTGCTACCGAAACTAACAAAAGTTCGGGATACCCAGCACATGTCAGGTGGCCGGCCTGCGCAAGGAGGTTGCGCGTTGAAGAGTAACAGCAATACTTATTTAGGGCATTTGTGAAGCAAAGATTTACAATGCCCCGTTTAACCAGCTTGGAATGGGCCGACAGATAAGACAAAAGTGCCTTGTTTCTTCGGGGCTCATCAAGCACAGGAGATCTCTAGTAACACTAAGACGCAAATCGAGAAACCTTAACGAGGCATCTACCGGTAGTTCATACGTCAGGACAAATGGCGATAAACACTCGTTGAATTGGCAAAGTACATCTGAAACAGCAGGCTCAAAACCTTGACCTTCACAAGCAAAAAGCAACAAAAAGTAATTCAGAAATCGGAAAAATTTTACAACCATTCTGCTATCAAAGCGGCTAGCAAGAAATCGGTCATTGTAAGCAAGAAAAATGTCACCTAATATTGGTGCTATGCATGAACCAACGCACACACCGATTTTTCGAAAGTAAATGTGTTAATTTCATGAGGCAAACGTTGATCTTAAGTAGAATCGAAGTAGCTCAAAGAGGTCGCTCACTGAAACAGCAGAAGCATTCTGGAACGCAAATGAATCATACTGGTCAACTCAGTCAACACACTCTAGCAGCGTATCATGTGGTAAAAAGTAGTACAGGTCTTTGATGTCAATGGAGCAGGCGTTGAGGCCCTTGTTGTTACTTGAAATATATACTATGATGTCATTAGTCTTTCACCTGAAAAGGGTAGTCACTTCTTATCAGGTAAAGTTTCTCCTCTAAACACAAAGCAAACCATTTCAGCCAAGTCCCCTTTTTAGAGATGACTCGTAGCGGCCAGTCAACCTTGCGGGTTTTGACAGTGAAAAAGAAATCCAAGCTAGGCTTCTTGCTTCTGTCAATAGAACTCAGTGCGTTCTTTCGCTTTCGTTCTTACTTTTAAAAGCAATATGTCGTCTCGGTAGTTGAATATAAAATTAATAGCCTCATAGGCCATTGAGACAAACACGTTATTTGGTAAAACAGTAAAACCTCCTTCCTTGATAGCGGTTAGCAACGAAAAAGAATGCTTTCTAAAAAACGCTACGACCCTGTTGATAGGCAAGTTTTTGCGTTGGGTATTAGACAGCGACAAAACATGTACGCCTTCAGAAACACAACGTTCAGTCTCAGCCTCAGGGGTTTGCTTAACTACTTGTCCAGCAAGAGGGAGCAGTTCCGGTGGTGACATCTGAGGTTCCATAGCCAACATGGGACCCAAGCTTAACACCCATTGCACTCCTTCCGGAATAGGCGTATCACATGCTGTGTGGACTGGGTTGCTTGGCGTAGGTAACTTCTTGGGAGTGATGGCTCGAAGCTGGATAAGTAGGTGCTCATTCAGTTGTTCGGCCCGTGATGACTCGAAGTTCGAGCCACTTTTTGAGAGGCCATAACGTTGTGAACTTGTACATACGCACCTCCTCGTCATATCATCATCACCATTCCTCAACCCTTTTCCTCCTCGCCCTTTTCCCCCCATGTAGAGTAGAAAGCTGGAGCAAGTTATAGCTCAAGCCGACCTCTCTGCCATTCTGTAAATAAATGTATATATCTCTCTACAAACATACTTAGAAAGCCCCTGGAAATTGCGTGAAGTATCCTAAGAATGCTAAAGCATAAAAGATTATGTGACTTGCTCCATACAATGGACAACAACATGCATTTGGGTGCGTCCTCCTACATTGCTTTAGTATATTTTTAAACCTTGACTAAAGTTAGCTGGGACACCCTGCATATTAAAGTACAGAACAGACAGCTATTGATATGTCTATCGCGGCACCAACTCGCCGATATTTTTCTCGCAAATGTTTAGTTTGCCCTCCTTTCCTTTCTCTCGACTCCAATCCAATAAGGCAAACGTCACCAAATGGTCGTGTCTTTTTTGCTTCGACCCGCCGCTGTAGCCCAATAGCTGTGGCGTTGCGCTTCTGAGCACGAGGTCGCAGGTGCAATTTCGGCTGAGGCTGCTGCATTTTGATGAGGGCTAAAGGTAAAACACTCATGTACCTCGATTTAGGTGCACCCAGGGGCGTGATCGGGCATCGTTGTTCGGAGCGCGCATTCGGTTGCGCCATGAGCGATTGGCTTAGGCCACGCCGACTTCATTAGCTGCGCGAAGTCGGCGCGGCCAAAGCCAATCGCGCGCGGCGCAACCGAACGCGCGCTCCAAACAACGATCCCCGATCGCGTCCCTGGTGGTCATATTAATCCGTAGTCCCCCTCTACGATGTGCATCATAATCAGATCGTGGTCTTGGCACGTAAAACCCCAGAATTTATCTTATTTAGTTTTTAACAGCGGAGCTGTTCTATATTGAGCCTTCGCTGTCCGTTGTCCGGTGTCACGCGGGCGGCCAGGTTCCGGAGCTCACCGCCAGAGGGCGCGCCGAGGGAGTGGACCAATCAGAGTGTGCGCCGGGGGAGGGGCAAGAGAGTGGTATAGGAGCCGGTGTTTCGCAGGCGCGCGCCCTTTCGCCCCATGGATTCCGTTCGGGGCGAGCGGCAGCGCCGACGTCGCGCAAATTCCGAGCTTCGAGAACGAGAAGCGCAAGCAAAGAGCCAGCGGAGGGAAGCCAACTCCCCCCCCCCCTTTCAAGAGAAGGCAACCCAAGCCAAGCGCCAGGAGAGGCATGCTAACCCGCAACGTCGAGAGTAGGAGGCTGAGCAGAGACGTCGACCCATGGAGATTCCTCCCACGGAGGGTGCCGATGGACCGTTCAAGAGAGAATTCCTCGACCGTGAGTGCGGCCACAGCTGCAAGGTGTGTGATAGACTGTGGTTTGATCACAACCTCACGCAGCTGAGGAATGTGCACAATCCGGAACCGAAGCTCGAATCTAGCAAAACGACGACAATGAGATAAAAGACTTTCATAAAAATCTCGCTTAACACTAGTTCAAATTTGAGACAATGACCACTAGCTTCGCTGTTTTGACAGCTTTACGTGCGTGGAACTGACCTTACTTCTTTTTTCTCCACGGCTCCTCGCTCACCTGGGGTATGCCTCAAATTCAATCTAAAAATTCATCTCGAGACGTCAAGAAGCTTGCGTAGCTCACGTTCATAGAGCCGGAACGTGATTATGAACCGTCTCTTCGGCACCCATCCCAAGCAAATCTTACCATCCTCGTTATCCGAAATGGGGCCACCCGATTCGTTGCACCAAAGGCTACCCAGTGTCACAACTGCTAAAGAGAGCGTGATTACACACATCACTGGCCTGATATCTATTTTATGCATTCCTACTGCACCATCAACTTTCAAGTCGTACCTAGTGAAAACCAAGTTTGCGAACTTCTGCTTGTGCAAGTCACAACCAGCTTCTGATGCGCATTTCTGGTCTGACATTCGCACTGACATATTCTTTCTGTTCCTACCTAACAGCTTTAGGGAATTTCCTTTCTGATAACATTGTCATACGAAGGGGCTGTAGCGATGAACAAAAGGTCACTACGCTGAGCCTATCATACCCGTTTTCTGTCAGTCGCTGATAACCTATAGCATATTATATTCTTTGTTATTGCGTTGGAAGCTACCTTATCCACAGAGCCCGGTTCTCCAAACTATGTAATGATAGCTTAATAACATCGTTATCTTCATTTTTCGTTCTCACCGCACCAGTAAATAGCAAATCGTTACCTGATTTTTTAAAAGAATAATGTACTCCGTCCTCTCGTATGGAGTTTTCTCGGTACTTCAAGTAAAATAAATATTGCTGACGCCTAAATGGCTGATTGTGGTTTAAACTTAGCGGGCTTCTTTAGTATTGGTATATGTCGGTTCAAAACAAGTGCGTACCATCAGCTTGAAATCGAATGTGATAGAGAAAAAAAAAACAGAACGCATGTTTGTGGCTTCAGGCTCATCTGCTTTTGTGAAAACAACAGAATTTAGGCTCCAACACGCGGACGTGTAACATGCCAAATGCGCAGCGATTGGATATCGGACTCTAAGATAATTATGCGTATTTGGTGTTCTGCTCTGTTTTCTTGTTTGTGTCCAACTTGGGCTGACGCTGATGCTGACGCTGATGATGTGTTTGGGGAGACAGAAAAAAGCCAAACAACCACTGATTGACGCTGATCCGGCTTCCCATACCATCAGACAAAGATATGGCTTCTGTTATAATTCTAAACTCAAATACAACATGCATGAAAATACAAGGGCCAATTACAGGTAGCACAAGCAACATAACACCAAAGCATACACTAGAATGATATGGCGATATACTATAAAAATATCACGTAATGTCAACCCCAGAAATGAAAGGAACCACCTATTGTCTGGAGCGAGGTTGTGGCACCGATGCAAAGACTGCGTCTTAAAATGATATAAATAAGTGAGGTTTTATACACACACCTCTTTAAATCGGCATAGAAATTATTTGCGAAGATAAAAATGCTATTGTATGATTTGACAAACAGCGGTGAAACATCGCAGTTAAAGAACTTAACATGCCACGTGACCTCACATAAATACATATGCAATAGTCCCTGTGTTGCTGCCATGTACGCTCTCATCATCATCATCTATTTATGTACACTGCAGGATGAAGGCCTCCCCCAGCGATCGCCTATTGCCCCTGCTTGCTCTAGCTGATTTCGACTCGCCCCTGCAAATTTCCTAATTTCATCACCCCACCTAAATTTATGCCGTTCTCAACTGCAATTCCCTTGGCACCCATTCTGTAACTCTAATGGTCCACCGGTTATCTGCCCTACGTATTACATGGCCTGCCCAGTTCCATTTTAAATGCGGAAGCATTTCTATGTCTACCCAACGAGGAAACCCGTCCGTGTGTCACGTAAGACGATCGCTTTCAAGACAGGGCCCAAAGGGAGCGAATTCACTTTCGTGCTGCCTCACACTTCAAAGCGAACTAAGCGGCAAGAACACAGCGCATACGAAGCTATCAGCACTCAGCTCACTGTGTCCCCACCGCAGATCACTTTCAAGATAAATGGCCCGCGCGTCTCGCTTCAACGCGAATTAAGCGGCGAGAACACAAGCCTGCGCGGCCGCGCCATACGCAGCCGCCCCCAGAGTACGGTTGATCACTGTTGATAAGGGTTCGACGCGGATGGATGAGGCGCTAAAGAGCGATAACGACTTATAATGATAGGAACGTCATAATCGCATCTGGCGCCGTCACCTGAAGTAGTTTGCTTGCGTCATCAATTCACCTTGAGCCGCCGCCGGCAGCAGTTTGTGTCGCCGCAGCGCTGTCGTTTTTACTGGTGGGATCAAGTTTCATAACATTTATAATGACTCCGGGCTACGTGGAGATGAGCAAGTGGCACAATGCTTACGCATACTTAAAAAAACTTCCGGAGGTGTTTCTGCGTGAATTTTTGTAGAACAACTACTTTAGATTTAGTGGTTTTAGTTTCTGAGGGAGACGGGTCGGTAATAATCTACAGACTAAATACGCGCTTCAAGTAATAAGTGCGCAATAAAACGTGGACAAAAGGAGGACAAAGAAACAACAGAGACGAGCGTATAGCTCCAACTTTATTGAAAAAAAAAGCACACCATGCATATTTAAAGGACGTAGCTATCACAGAAAACCGTTTTACAGCGAAGCTGTATATGGCTAGGTTCTGGAAAAAAAAAATGCGTGCGTATATCGAGCCGTATAGAGCGAGTATTTCTGCCCATACGTGGTCAGATGCCGAAGATAGCGCAACACCGGGCCGACCCACGGCGGAGGTGAAACAGGCTTCAAGCACTCCGCCAACTTGCAAAAATAAGTTTAATACCTGAGGTGCAAATACAACCCGTATCAGATATTAAGCTGATAAGAACAGCTACTACACTTTGCCATGTCTACGTTCGCACCGCCCTCTCTTGTCGGCGTTCTAAGTGCTTGCGTATCTCCTTTCCTTTCTTACCGCTCTCCCGTGGTGGCGGTCCCGTAAGCGTGCTGCCCGCCAGGACCGCGAGGCGGAAAGAAATGCGAACCGGCCATGTGGCCCCGGTTTCGCACACTTGGAACGTTTCATCGGAGCAATGGCAGGTTTCGGAGGGAGTTTGTGGGGAACTACTTTTGTGTGGCCTGTGTTGTGTGGGACCGCTTGTGGTTTTCGAGTGACCTCACAACCTTTACTGCACCGCGGGACGTCGACCAACGCACGATTGCTTTGGCTACGGTGAAGCAGTGTGGGCGCTCGGAGTGTGGTGAGATGCGTGTTTGCTCTACGGGCCGGGATCCGTTAGTAAAAGGTGTCGTGCTGTGTTCTGCAACGATACATGGGCATGTATGTATACCCCTTGGTGCCTCATCATCTTCCGAGGCTCAACGTCGCGGAGGAGCGACTAGTCACACATTCACAGAGTGGATTGGCACTGATTTTTTTTTTGCCGTTCAGACGAGCGATTGCGTTTTATAACTACAAAAGACACAAGCCAAAATGAAAAGCAGTAATTATTGCACAGTGAAATACAACACACGGTGGACATAACAATAACAAATCAAATTTATTACCCACGTTTTATCCCCAAGCACGCGCACTACACGGGAACGAAAACAGAAGTTCAGTAGCACTGAAAAAGCCTGAGCTAAATAAAACCATAACGAAGAAAAATTAATTATACCAAACAAGCCAGAGGCCTAGTCAAGATACAACCACAAAGAATACGCAACAGGCAACAAGAAACAAGCCACGCAAGCAACCATTTCTGCTAGTAGGTATGTACATGGAGGAGGCAGTAGCTACATCAAAATCAAACAAAAATAAAGGAAAAGCTTGAAGGGGCAAAATGATCAATAACAAAATAAAGGCTAAAATAATTTTATTATTGAATATTGATAATCATGTAAAAATATAAACCGCCGCGGTGGCGTAGTGGCTATGGCGTTGCGCTACTAAGCCCGAGAGCGCGGGATCGAATCCCTACCGCGGCGACAGCATTGCGGTGGGGGACAAATGCAAAAACGCCCGTGCATTGGGTGCACGTTAAAGAGCCCCAAGTGGTCGAAATTAATTCAGAGACCCCCACATACGGCGTGCTTCATAATGAAATCGTGGCCTTGGCACATACTTCCGAATTTAATGTAAAAATATACAAGCCCCGCGAAGAGAAAGACAAGCGGGCTATCAATTGTCTCCTCAAAGGTACACCTCGCCCATCCGCTTGCAGTGTGTGGGCGAGGTGTACAGTGGGCAGAAAAAGAAGAAATATGGAAAAACAAAGAGCAAGGCACAACACATTACTCAGTCACACGCAATGTACGAGCACTATACGGACAAGAGTATAGTCCCGTGGTTGTCTAAACTCACCCTGCTAAGCAGAACCAAACACATCTGTCTAGGATCACTACACGAAACCATCTAAAGACTCTAGCTTCTTGGGGGACAAGCAAATCTTAGGCATGTGACACAGTTGTCATAATGCTTAGCTGTAAAATAGGCTTCTATGACCTCGCGACAACTCTGCAAGGTGAACGTGACGTCATGCATATTGACGGCGTCTTCTCGCGCCCACTTAAATATTTATCTTGAAGAATGGGGCTACATTGTATGTTAAAGGAGATAAAATCTGAAGTTAGGAAGTTTCAAGAACTTTTACGGAGCCACAGCGATACAATAAAAAAAAGAAAACTTAAAAAACCGGGACGTAACAATGACGTCCCGGTGCTGGTTTTTCTGCGCAAAATTAAAGAAAAAGGAAAAAAAGAAATTTTGCCTTCATTTTCTATTCTAATCATCAGCCTGTTACCGCGAAGTTAACAGAAATAGAGTTTTGAAGGAATACCTTATCCCGCGAGACTGATTTAGTATTTCTCTTTAGTGCGCCTTTAACCAAACATCCCGAACAACTTGTTGAATATTACGGTTGTCTTGTTTGTTTAATTCCACTTCCATGTGGGCGAAAGTACGTCGGCCAGAGATCGTTGTTCCAAGGAAAGGCAGGAAGAACATAACTACAATGCAGTAACGAAAAGAAAAAAAGAGAAAAAAAGTAACTAGTGTCTTGTTATCTGGAATTTCAATGCACGCAATGCGGCTGCATTCCTTAATTTTTCAATACTATACCCTTTGTCTCAGTAGTACTGTGCAGCAGGGCCAAGGCTGCGCGGCCTGCAAATGCTGATGCTTGCGTGGCCAACACAGGTCGGACAAATGCCTTTAGGTGCGCTTGCCTTCTTGATCGGTCGAGGTACCCGTAGCTTCCAGAGTGTTGTACGGAACAATTATGTGTTTTATCGTAGAAACGAAACCTACCGATAACGAATATAAAGAGAAGCCCACAAGATTCTGAATCACGGTGCTATATGCATTTGCAGTCATTCAGTTTCCCTGACAAAAAAAAAAAAAAAACAGAGGCAATGTAAATCTAACGAGAACAAAAGGAGTAAAAAAAAACACATAAAGGACGTGCGCTGTCGGTGTTTTTCCAGTACATTTGTTTCTGGGCTGCCGTTCTCAAAATTGGGACGAATAACTTTGTAAAGAATGAAAGACAAGGTATGAGCAACATTGGTGGTAGAAAAGTGGCTGGATATGCGTGGTTCGGAATTTGGTTCGAAATTCTTTTTGCCGAGGCGGTGTCCAACTACACAGGCTCCTTAACCCTATCGCGTTAATAACCTTCCACGTCTTGTGCGCATTATATATCTGCTCCGCATTCTGCGACGTTTGTTTTCTTTCAGGCTGGGGGTGCTGCAACAACCGAAGGTGTCTTAGCGGCGAAGGTGTAGAATTAAAGGAGTGGTGTGCGTAAGGCTGGTGACACGGCCGTGTGTCAGCCGGCATGTCAACGGCCGTGTGCACAGCACCCCTCTATTACCCGCTTCGCTGGAGGTCGTGGGCTATCGTGTCTCTGAAAGAGATAATAAAAGGAGCAGTAGAAAACAGTGCTCCTGTTTTCACAGATTTCACCTAAAGATTTGTACTAGCTGCATTAAACAGAGGAAAATATCAAAATGCCTCAGAATTAAGGTTAGGTGTGCCCTCGGCTTACTCACCAGGCCATTATTGAAGTGTAATGCTGTCTTAGAAAACGCATCGCTCTCTTGGATTGATATTCTCGGAGAACACTGCAAGAAACAGCTTACGATAATTACTAATCAGCTCGACAGCATAAATTTATCTAACCTGAAAAAAGAGAACTTGAACCATTCGTCGAAACCAGGGAGGAAAAATTACTGGATAAATACCAACACAAAGGTATTAAAGCTGCAAATCCATCCAAGAAAACTAATGTAACCCCTACAGCACATAGCTCCATCGATAGTGCTATAAGCGAGCATCCAGAACACTGCAGCAACGAAGTAGACATATCCCAGAGTCTATGCCCCAATGTAGTTGATCTCCTGCAATGTGGTCTAACGTTTTGTCTCATGAACAACGCAGTAAACGAATACGAACTCCCCAAAGATATAACAGAGTTTTCAAGACGCATGTGCCTCAAGGAGTTCTTTTTTGATAGGCCAGACATAGGAAAATAAGATAGAAACTGTTTTAGACCACCTAGCACGTGGACACCGAAAGCCGAACAGTGCCCAGACCTGGATTTATACATAAAGCTAATCTCAAAGGAAATTCGAGAGTCAGCGCGGCATTGCCAGAAATGCAAAAATTTGTGCCCCGCTCAGCACCAAATCCTTAAGGAACTCGCGGAAAGAAATGATATTGCAATAAAACCAGCAGGCAAAGGCGGCAGTATCGTAATCTGGCCTATAGAAAAGTACAAGAATGAGGCCTCCAAACAACTGAGCAACCACACCCATTACAGAAAACACGACTCTAACCCAACTTCAGACTACAGCAATACTGTGCAAAGCACAATAGCGGAGCTCCTGCCCAGGAAACTAATCACGCAATCTGAATATCGCTTCATGATACCAAAGAACAAAGAAGCACGGCACCTTTGTCTTCTTCCTAAAATACATAAGGTTCCCGTAGAAGAAATATATACAGCAGAAATCTCACGTCGGCCTGTAGTGTCTAATAACAACACACCTACAGAGTCACTATCTCAATTCTTAAATCACCACCTGTAAAACATCCCCACCCCCCTCCCATCTTTTGTTCAAGACACGCAGCACTTCCTTCGAATTATCGATGGCATCAACGCCAACCAAATCCTTTCGGACCGCGATATTGTAGTCACTTTGGATGTTTCTGCCATTTGCACTAACATACCCATGAGTGAAGGAATTGAAACCGTATCGAAATCTCTCGCAGTCAATCTCCAAGCGCACGCTCCTGAAGTGTACCTGCCACTCCTTAGGTTAGGTCTCACTCACAACTATTTAGAATTCAATTCTATTCCCCACCTTAAAACTTTCGGCACTAGCATGGGAACACCATTCGCTCCCACGTATGCGAACATTTTCATTGGACAGCTTGAGGCAGACCTGTTGAAATCTTACCCTTTAAAACCCCGCACCTATGTGCGTTACATTGACGACATATTTATTATATGGGAACATGGCACAAACGCGTTAACCGACTTAATTAGCCATTTGAATCGCTTTCACCCGAGTATTAAATTTACTGCCTACCACACACCTAGTCAAACCAATTTCCTCGACACGACGGTCTACATAAAAAACGAAATACTGAGAAGGACACTTTACCGGAAGCCTACAGATAACCAGCAATATTTAGACTACAACAGTTATCACACGCGACACTGCAAGCAAGGAATTTTTGTCGGAGAAGCGAAACCAATAAGGAGAATCTGCAGCGAAGACAACGATTATATCCACCACCTTAATGACCTTAAATCAACGCTAGTAGAAAGAAACTGTCTACAAGTTGCTCTCGACAGAGCTTATAATGTCGCGTCAAGATTGGAGAGACAGTCAAAATTACCTATAAGAAACAGCCTACACCAGAATCTGACATATTGTAAGCCTTTATAACAAAATAATATAATGCTTTCTCAAACATAAACAACCTCCCACGAAAGCACCACCCAATAGCGTATTTAATTGCGTATTTATTTTAATTTAAACGCATTTAATTGCCTAAACGCAAATATGAAGATGGAACTACTAGTAGTACATTTCCATGTTGCCACTGCATCGTGGATTTTCACGCAATCCCAAAGAACTCGAAACACAGTTTAAGGTTGCTTTCTACCATCCGTGACAACAGGGAGGTCTAGATCGAGTTAGCGTCAATTTTCATGTAAGCAGATGACAAGAATATGAGTAAACCACTTCTTTACAGCTACGCATGCACTGGGCATCAAACCCAGAATGAATGTTTTGAGTAATCGCTTGAGAGGGAATTCTGAAAAAAAAATAATGAGGCATGTTTAATATATTGTACAAGGGGTATTAGGAGCTTAACCGCAAATAGTTATACAATCGAAGTGAAAACTAGCTTTACTTGTGCAAGTTCGGATGCAATTTTTATGCTTGAAATGTTCCTTCTGTAAGAAACAATATATCGGTAAAACGCGACAATCAATGAACGTCGGATTAAACGGACATCGCGTGGACACAGCTAAATAGTTTCCCACAGCCGTTATCGAGCATTTCAACCAACAAGGTCATAACTTTGATGAGCTTAAACTCTACATCTTACAGTCGAAATTCCGCTCTGAACGAGAAAGAAAATACAGAGAATCATACTTCATCTATAAGTTCAAAACATTGCAACCAATAGGCATAAAGGTTTCAAAGGGAGCTGTAGAATCTATTCGCTATGCTAAATTTCAAGCTGTAGGCAACAACACTTAGTTTCGTTGCTTAGTTGTTGCTTTTTTTCTCCATTTCTCTCCTTTTTAGTTGTATTTATGTATTTGTTCCATTTCAGAAATTAAAAGAAACTTCAGGAGCACTGTTTTCTGCCGCTCTTTTAATTATCTATTTCAAAGATACGATAGCCTACGTACCCCAGCGAAGCAGATAATAGAGGGGTTGTGTGCACACGGCCTTTGACACGCCGGCTGACACACGGCCGTGTCACCGGCCTTATGCACACCACTCCTTGGTTCGCAATTCTACACCTTCGCCGCTAAGACACCTTCGGTCATTGCAGCACCCACCCGCCTTACCACCTCTTCCCTTTAGAAGAACCCTACCTATATATACTGTGCCGAGGAAAGCGTCTGTCGCCTTCAAAAAGATAAGTCCACCTGTCGAAACGTTGGCTCCCGCTTATACCTCGTTCTCGTTTTGCTCCTCGTTTTCAATTTCCATCTCCCGCGATCCTCGTGTTTTCTTTGCGCACCAATCCAAGTCACTCAACAGTGGTCGTGTATAGATTTAACTTTGGCCAAGAATCTGTCCAAGGTTGTAACTGAACTAATCAGCGTATACCGCAGTATAATGACAGAGCCATCATCATCATCATCATCTGTTATGTCCACTGCGGGACGAAGGCCCCTTCCTGGGATCTCCAATTACCCCAATCCTGCGCCAACCGATTCCAACCACCGCCTGCGAATTTCTTACTTTCATCACCCCCCCTAGTCTTCTGCCGTCCTCGACTGCGCTTTTCTTCTCTTGGCACCCATTCTGTAACCTTAATGGTCCACCGTTTATCTAATCTACGCATTACATGACCTGCCCACTCCATTTTTTTCTCTTAATGTCAATTCGAATATCGCTATCCCCGTTTGCTCTCTGAGCTACACCGCTCTCTTCCTGTCTCTTAACCTTATGCCTAACATTCTTCGTTCCATCTCTCTTCTCGCGGTCCTTAACTTGTTCGTAACTTCGTCAATCCGCAAGTTTCTGCCCCATATGTCAGCACCGGTAGAATGCATTGATTGTACACCTTTCTTTTTAATGATAATGGTAAGCTTCCAGTCAGGATCTGACAATGTCTGCCGAATGCGCTCCAACCGATTTTTATTCTTCTGTATATTTCCTTCTCATGATCAGGGCCCCTGGGAGTAATTGACCTAGGTAAACGTATTCCTTCACATACTCTAGTGGCTTAGGATAGGCATAGGATCATTATATTTGTTTTCTGCATATTAATCTTCAACCCCATTCTTACACTCTCTCTGTTAAGGTCCTTAATAATTTGTTGTAACTCATCCCCAGTGTTGCTGAACAGGACAATGTCATGTGCAAACCGAAGGTTCCTGAGATATTCGCCGTTGATCCTTACTCCTAAGCCTTCCCAGTTCAATAGCTTGAATACTTCTTCCAAGCATGCAGTGAATAGCATTGGAAAGATTGTGTCTTCTTGTCTGAACCCTTTCTTGATAGGCATCTTTCTACTTTTCTTGTGGAAAATTAAGGTAGCTGTGGAGCCTCTCCAGATATTACCATTACCAAGTGATGAAAATAAATACATGTACCCGTGTCTAACCCTGTATAATGTGCTACAGCTTCGCTGGTCAACCACCTTCACAGAGTGGAATAAATCCTCAATTTTCTGTTTTGTTTTTTGATGCATAAACCCGCGTTCATAAGAAGGTGAAAATACACTTGCCCCAGCAGGCATCCAGTTGCGATTTTAGGGTAGGACGGATTCGGTGCATAGCGCCGGTACGTGCTTTCGCAAGGACTACCAGCTAAATCAATGAATACCGACAAGAATGTCGATGAGCCCTGTCAAGGCGGTCGTCAAGACTTGCTTTTTTCTCATCAAACCCAGTTTTCTCATGTAAAAAAAATCTGAAATAAAGGTTTTGATTTATTGAAGAATGCGTGAAGAGAATCTGTTAGCGCGTATTATCATAACTTCAGTTTTTTATGCTCGCCTGCAATATTTACCAAGCCACAGGTACACGACAAGGCTGACAGTTCCGTACGCATGCTAAATCTCGTTCTCTCGGTCACTGAACTCCGCAGACCTAGAATTATGTTTAGAAGGACAGAAAGCTGAGCTAGTTGGTAAGGATTCATAATGCAAAAAAAGAGGTGAGGCGTGCAGACAGGACACAAGAGTATAAAAGGGGACAACACGAACGCCGACTATCAACTGAAGGGAGAGCTGAGGCGAAAAAAGAAAGAAGACACAAAACTCACCTGCGCAAGCTCATGAATGGTATCACCACGTGTCAGTCGGGTACATGTGCCGGTCTACGTGAGAGATAACTGTTAAGGCACTTAATCTCGTCCCTATGTAAAGCAATCGAAGGCTGTCTCACGCATGCACTTCCACCATTATAGATATGCCGTGCCTCTACCATAAGACGCGTATTTTCATTCTTATGTCTGTACAATATCGCGCATTCATCTAACTCTGGCGTGCAGTTACAATCTTGGCAATGTAGGGAAAGATTAGAAGGCGATCCACCGGTTAACGACCTTTTATGTTCCATTAGCCTCTGATTGATACACCGTCCCGTTTGCCCTACGTAGAACTGGCCACAGCTATGTATTATGTATCCACATACTGACGCACGTGAGAACGCGCGCACGCAGGTGGTTTCAACCGGCAATTGTAGTTTGATTTCTACCGCAGGTAGCTCGAACAAAAATGCCGTCTGCAACTTCGAGCAACTTGAAAAGTGTGCAGCATGGCCTATGAAGTGCAGAAATAGAGCTTGTTGGATGGTGGTGAAGGCGAAGAACGTCAGTGAAGGCCCTGCAACAGACCATACCACGGGGAAAGGTAAGAGACTTTAATTTGAAGCTCTTGCGATTGGACTCTTTACAAAACCTATCGACATACGAACTGTCACTCAACGTTTCAACTAGAATTCCTATTCATGCGTTCATTCACATTTCGGAGAGGCTGCATAAGCAAGGATCACCATGTTTGATAAGAGTTTGCAGTGGCAGTGCTAGGGATACTGATTTAACCGTGTTGCTCCGGATTGCCTCCCCACTCTACGCGCGCTGGTGTGTTCACGCCGTTCCGCTCACAGTCTAAATATTCATAAGTGTACCGGGTTTCCCAGTGAACTTGGACCAAGATTAAGATAAAAAAAAAAGAGCTCTAGAGAAATCGTACCGACTGCATAGTAGCCTTAGCCGTGTGTACTTACAGCTAGTATTTTTCTCATCACGAAGTATTAATTAACTGCTTTTAATTAGTGAACTTTTTAATCATTTCTTGAATCGCAAAAATATCAATTACAATATTGTAGGGTACCTCAAATAACCTCCGAATCAAGCACTTGTTTCGTGCTCAGCTTTGACTCGTTTTCTTTCTGAAAAAATAAAGTGAGCGAAACGTGCAAAATATCAAATAGATACGCGCTCGCCTGCCGCTACTCAAGCGCTCCTAAGCGAATAGCCACGGATACACGGAATACACGGCTTTTCTAGCGGCGGCAGCTCGATACAGGGCTTCACGCTATGTGATGGTCGCGGCATCAAGAGAACACGCCGCTGACGCATTGATGAGCATAGGGGAGCCGCAGGGGGGGGGGGGGGGCGAGAGAGGAATTTAGAAGCCGGGAAACCATGAGTGCGTACTTGGGACTGTAATTTTGTGCACTCATCTTGTTCTGTAGATAGGCGCATCCGCAACGTATGTTCCTTTTGTTCCCTTAAGCAATAGAAACAAACCTTGTGCTGGCTATGTCCATCTAATACGTTTCGGCGGATCTGTAAGGCCAGCATATGCTGTTGTCGATTACGCAAATCATTTTTGCTTGGTGTGTCGGTGCGTAGGTAATAACGGGAGATGTCAGCGGTACCACGCCAGTGAGCTGCTTTTCAAGAAGACAGTCGTGCCCTTCACGAACGATCCGAAAGCTAAAATGATCCTGGCTCTGGGTGCGGCGCACGGCTACAAGAGGAAGGCAGCCAAGCTATTCTGGATGTGGCATTGTGGAGCACGCTCTAGTCCGTCAACAATACTTACAACGTACGAAGTCTTTTGCGAGATGGGTAGCTTCACAAAAAAGCGACACAGGACTGCTACGGTAGCTGAAGGAGTGGAAACAGATATTTTAGTAGTCATTGCTGCTAACGCTCACGGTAGTGTGCGCGACGCCAGTGCGGAGGCCGGAACCTCAAGGTCATCAGTGTGGAGGATTTAAAAAAGGTTATATGCGCCCGTACCTTGTACATCTTCATAAAAAACGTAAAGACCGAGATTTTGAAAACAGACGACTTCGCCAGTTGGATTTTCACGAAATGTGAAGAACCAGACTTTCTCACTCGCGTGCTTTGGACGGATGAGGCTAATTTCTCCAGAAACGCACAAGTTAATCTTCACAACGCGCACTGCTGGAGTGATAGGAATCCCCACCGGCTGACAAAAGCCCCACACCAATACCAGTGGTCGTTTAATGTGACGTGCGGTATTTTTGATGGCAACATCACCGGACCCATCTTTTTTGACAACACACGTACTAACGACGTAACGCTCCGTCGACGACATCCTCGAGGGCTCCGTGAACGACGTCTGTTAAAATTTTCCACTTGCGCACTTTCGCAACATCTCGTTTCAACACCACGGGGCTCCTGCGCATAGTAGTAGTCTTGAGCGTGGCTCAACAAGCTTTTTCCTGGACAGTGGATTGGCCAGCACGGACCCTGGCCTGCAAGGTCGCCGGACATGACACAGCTGGACTTCTTGTGGGGCTACGTGAAAGATCGCGTGCATAGCAGCGACACTACCACACCGGACGCCTTAAAGGCAGAAATAAGCAGCGTCTGCCACGAGATTCCAACGTCGTTGGTCGAAGCCGCAACAGCACAAGTTTTGGAAAGAAGCAAGTACTGTATTGCTTCAGACGGTGTCCTGTTTGAGCACGTGCTACAAGTGGCAGTGGAAAATAACCGTTCAGAACTGGTGTAAAACGTGGCTGTTTAACGCACCTTTATGATGTCACCCTATCCTTACATAAAAAAAGCTTGCGATAAAGATAGAAATAGGTAAAAAACTGTTTTGTTTTGCCTCCTTTCCGGAGTTCAAGAGGCAGAAAGGGTAAATGGCTAAACCAGTTACACCTCTGGCTGTTTCTTTGTGGGAGGCTGAGACGCCTTACGCGCTTTTGGTTTATTTGTTATTGAAATATACTCTTGAATAATTATTTTCTGTTCTTCCGAGAGCTGCCTTTTTTCTTTTTCCGTGCTCTTTTGCGCACTGTTTCTTTTAACATTGGTTGAATTTTTTTGTAGCTTTGTTTCATCATACGCGAAGGTTAAAGCTATCCCGAGTGCCTCATGATCGAGCTCAACATTCTTGCGTCCTCAGATGCTGACGTTTATCGCACCATGTTAGTTAGGTCGCGAAACCTGTCAAGCCATCCTACATGACGAAGCCTTGTACGATGTGGTGATAAACAAATGCAGCCGTATATCTTTTAAAGGTTGCTTGGAGGCGCTTGAGTAACGGCGCGCGAGCGCGCATCTATTTCATATTTCGCGTACATAGCGGGATATGTACGCGAAATCAGCACGAAATCAGTGCTTGGTTCGGAGGCTATTTAACGTGCCCTACAACTTTGCACTTGACATGTTTGCGATTCATGCAATAATTTAAATGTTCACTAAAAAGCAAATAATTAATTAATACTTCGTGATGAAAAAAACACTGGCTGTAAGTACACACGACTGCCGCTATTATGGAGTCGGTACGATTTCTCTAGAGCTCCTGGGTTTCTTAAAAAAAATCTTGGTCCAAATTAACTGGGACAACCCGGTATATTGGATTGGTCAGCGAATTATTCTTTTGCAGCGGCGGTATATCTGTGTTTATGTGACGTTGTCGCTACCGAAAAATAACTGCGTCGGCATATGTGTATTTGGCAGTTTGTAGAAAACAATAAAATTACTCGTGTTTTTTTTTTTGAGCAAGTGTAATTTGTTGTGTTCTCATCGTGATTTCTAGTCGAAATACCTAGCGAATAAATCACTAGTGATAAAGTCGTGGGTAATGCTTCAGTCAACCATTTTAACTTAAATATTCAAGATGTCGACCAAGCGTACTTGCTTCCAAAACAATAAGGTCACATGGCGAACATAGTTTTAAACCATGAATATTCGTAATTCTCGCATAATTTTATGGAAGTATGGTTAATGGGGTGACTAGTATTGCAGTGATAGCATAGAGGTGTACTTCCTAGAGCTTTCGTCGTGTCTATCACCGATGTCATCACATTCACCACCATCTAGATTTCTGTAGGCAGTAGGAGTCATAAGAAGAAAAAAATCCTTATGTCCCTACCAAGGATTCGATCATTGGCCCGCTACGTGTTAGATATCGTACCGTGCACTTGCCGTCATCGTTGTTGCGCTGTTGTTTAAGGCTCTGTTTTGAGCTATCATCTGTGATGTTTCTGTCAGGTGTGTTTGTTTGCCGGCTGTTATACGCATTTTGTGGCTTACTAGAATAATGTTTCAAGAGGAATATTATGCTCGGAAGACGATAACTATAATGTAACCCTATGTTACGACAGTCTGGCGCAAAAAGACGACGCGTGCTGCAATCTCACACATATTCCAGTGCACGCAAGTTTAATGTCCAATATTAAAAGCTGATTACAGCCCTTGCGTAGTCAAAGACTGCGGCGACGGTTAGAAAGAATACTAAATTATCCCTTAAGGAATAACGACAACCTCATTGTGAGAGTGTCACCACTCGCCACCGCTTACAGCCGGTTCGCTGTCAAAGAATTGCAATAACTTCCACTGCCAACTGCCAGTGTCCTTACAGGGGAACTCAAAGCGTTGCTTCAGCCAGATGTTTAGGTAGTATACTATCAGATTAAAGCGCTCTATCAACTTGCACACACGGACCATCTATGTGCTCCTGTGACTCTTCCTATTACAGCACTCACGGGAACGGAACTATCACAGGAACACGAGAGAGGTTGGCAATCTGCAGTTGGAAAATTTCTTTTGCAAAGGCGTGGAATAGAGAGTGCCTCTGCTGCCCCGAGGTTCAGTGCAGGGCCCATCAACGCAACGTTTGAAATGTCAGGGTCATGGAGTACAGTGCTGCACAACATGCGATCCACGGGCCGCATGCAGTCCGCGAGCAGGTATTTAGCGGCCGGCGGCCGAGTTTAGACTTCTCTGGTGTGCTGGTGCTGCAATAGAGCAGGGTCATACGGTGAGATAAACGACAATTTTGTATCCAAACTGAATAGACGACGTGAACCATTGGCAGCGTCAGGAACATTAAAAAAAAAGGTGTGGAAGCGCAGGGTATATCTTGTTGGGAAAAGGCGCATGACCACTTAACTAATTTGTCAAGCTACCAACACCAAGACCACATTATTGACGCTGCCTTCCATGACTGAATCAAAAATGTACTTTCCTAGTATGCCTTGACTGAACGGCACCGAACAAACCGCCTTTTAGCAAACAAAGGATTCAACGTTTCCGACTAGACTAGGACCCGTGTGAATCTCCCAGAAGTTGGTTTCGTCCATTGCTAGTTTTGAGCTGTGCAGCCTTGGTTTAAGGTATGCGCTGGTACCGAATCGTGTGTCGTTATAGGTAAATCTACATACTACTTCATATAATCTGCTTCATTGGCTATCATTGAAGCAGTGATTCTGGCCAAATGTTTTACCATGCAGAGCGTACATACCTATACACTTACAGTCTACTGTAATAACTTCTAATTTCACAGAGGAGGAGGAGGAGGAGGAGGAGAAGAAGAATGTTGGCTGATGGTAGATCTTGCCTTGCAGGAACAGCCGGCAATTGCTTCACCTCAGTGCGACCTTTCAGCAAAGTTTAAGAAGGCTAATATCTTTAGCTACGTTCTTCTGTGCGTCCTCATTCAAAGAGCATCACGAGGCACGCGACCAAGGAGGTGACGCCCACAGTGGTGCGGAAGAGAACGCAAGCCGTAGCTTGTAAGCCATTCAGCAGATACGGCTATGGTGTTGCGCTGTACGAGGTCGCGGGATCGAATCCCGGCCGCAGCGGCCGCATTTTGATAGGGGCGAATTGCAAAAAAGCTCGTGTCCCGTGCATTGGGGGCACGTTAAAGATTTCGTGGTGGTCAAAAATGAATCCGTAGTTCCCCTCTAAGGCGTGCCTCTTAATGCAATCGTGGTTTTGGCATGTAAAACCCCAGAATTCCATTCATTTGAGCAATTCAGCGCACGATGCCGAGGCGGCCTGCCCCCGCCTGCGCGACATAGCGCCAGAAATGAGTCTGCTAAACGTTATTTATCACATTCTAAGTCTCCATCACTTAAGAAATTCAGTAGGAGCCGGAACACTTCTCGCCTGTATGTCAAGTGTCCTCGCTGAAACATGTTGTCTAGCACGACGTCAACTACCAACGAGAAAAGACTGCGCCAGTAGAATATACTGTGGGTATAGCAGGCTTTCAATGAGATTATCCTGCATGATAACAGTCGGAGAAACCAACTGTTTGCTATTTTATCGGTTTTGACTGCAAGAAAAGGACGCACCAAACGAAGCCATGCGCCTCAAGCCAAGCAAAAATACTGAAACTTCATTGCACGAAACATAAAGGAATTTTGTTCAACAGCAATAACCTGTCACTGGCTCACTTTCTTATAGTCGTTCTACTGTCCATCGGTGTCCGCCGTTGTCGTCGGTGGCTGTCGCAGGAATTTCAAGGTGCTTTGCTAAAAATTTATGAAGAAAAATAAATAAGCATGTGGTGCTTGAGCAGGATGTGAACTATAGCGCGGCAGAGTGGCATTGCAAGGTTTTAGCTCTCAGCCGGTGCTACAGCAGAGAATACTGCGCTTGGAAACCGTGGTTGCATCGCTATAGCTAATTGGCTGACGCCACGCTCTGCAGCTCATCTACAAACCAGCACCGATGTGAAAGAACTTAAACGAGGCCAGGGGTAAAAGGCGAAAGGCAAGGTAGGATAGGATGGGAAAGAAAATGAAGAAATATCCATCTCTCCCGACTTCACTGTACGGAGAAGCACCACCTCCACAAACAAAGATGACTCGTGCTGAAGTTGTAACTGAATGAAGTTCTCGATGCCATGTCGATGACAACAACAACAACAACAACAACAACAACAACAACAACAACAACAACAACAACAACAACAACAACAACAACAACAACAACAACAACAACAACAACAACAACAACAACAACAACAACAACAACAACAACAACAACAACAACAACAACAACAACAACAACAACAACAACAACAACAACAACAACAACAACAACAACAACAACAACAACAACAACAACAACAACAACAACAACAACAACAACAACAACAACAACAACAACAACAACAACAACAACAACAACAACAACAACAACAACAACAACAACAACAACAACAACAACAACAACAACAACAACAACAACAACAACAACAACAACAACAACAACAACAACAACAACAACAACAACAACAACAACAACAACAACAACAACAACAACAACAACAACAACAACAACAACAACAACAACAACAACAACAACAACAACAACAACAACAACAACAACAACAACAACAACAACAACAACAACAACAACAACAACAACAACAACAACAACAACAACAACAACAACAACAACAACAACACTGCTTTTTGCCTTTTTCTATAGTTGCTTCGGTAATGAATTGGGGATTTGATATAGTCGGCTCTAATGTACCTTCCCATGTTACTGCATCTAAATGAAAAAAAATTCACCTTACCGGCGAGCTCAACTTCCATAAATTATGACATGAGCTCGTCAATGATGAATGTTTTATTCTACTTTTTCTGGAAAGCAAATTGCTCGCGCGCACCTACGAATGTTTACTTCAACCGATACCACATGAAACAGTGCAAGACTTACTGTGCGTAATATTCCTACAGCTATACCATGTAATAACTTTGAATTATGGCCGAAACTGCAATGTTTTTGTTAATGCTCGCTGAATAGCACTATT
Source organism: Dermacentor albipictus (assembly GCF_038994185.2). Classification (NCBI taxonomy): domain Eukaryota; kingdom Metazoa; phylum Arthropoda; class Arachnida; order Ixodida; family Ixodidae; genus Dermacentor; species Dermacentor albipictus. Next base: position 164,668,034 of record NC_091821.1, on the reverse strand, counting down.
TTCACCCTGCCGGCGTGTCAAGTTACGCAGCTGCAGCACTTTCATTTCTCCACAAATGGCAGTGAATACGTAGTACGCGGACGCCGACAAAAAAGTTAAAGAATAAGGTGTTCACTGTCATAACTGTACGCGCTTTCGCGTGTTTTCACTTTCACTACCACCGCTGCGACCCAGCTGCACATCACTAGCGCACTACAGGACGTTGCAGCTAGCATGAGCGTTGAGCATGCAGCACGGACAGCTTAGTCTGGGCTTAACGCAGGCACGTACTCGTCGTACTTATGGTGCAATCAATTCAGCACCAAGTTCAGAATCGAAAAGGCCGAGGTTCCATCCCGGGTAATTTGGTACCGCGGTGATTGTCATGGTTACGTCCACTAAGAAATGTTTCGAATATGCAGGTTGTAATATACTCGTCTTTTGCCTTTACGTCAATTATGAATACAGGCTTCAGTGGCAAAATATTTCACTTTCACGCAGATGACGGATTGTACGCTCGCGCAACGTTTCCTAGGACGCGACGGTGGAAACAGCGCCCAGCAGTGCTGGAGACATCCGCCAGGGGCCCGTTATGCTTTATGGCCTGGCTGCACATATCCGCCTTGCAGCTTCCTGTCGTGCAATTCACGTCAACTCCCGGAAGGCGGCCCATACGGAAACGTTACTTGGACACACGGATCTTCCTAAGAGGCCGAATGAGTGAAATGGGACTCTGGCAAAAGGTGGTCTATTACGACGATCGTGGCGATGCCCTAAAGGTGAGATTCCCATCGCAAATATTCATTTGCAATTGCACTGAACTGAAGCGCGTCTGATGTTACAGTACAGTACACTCTAAAAACAGTTGCACCCTTTGGGGTGTATATTTGTCACACCACGATAATCGTCATCTGTCTTGCTTGCGTTTCCTTTCTTGAAAACACTGCGCCCATTAATTTCCTGTCTTGGCGCTCTTTGGCCATACTTGGCCCTTGCGCCATAAAATCCCATACATCAATTTCCTGTCGAGAATGCTCTGTCATGATGATAACGTGCGTGCCCTTTGTGACTTGGAAGTACCTGGCTCGCAGCGTTAAAGAAAGGAAATGTTGGCAAGACAAATGACAGTTATCGCAATATTCGTCATCTGTTTTGCCCACGTTTCCTTTCTTTAGCGCTGGAGCCCGGTACTTCCCGGTCACGAATGGCTTGCACGTTATCAGTGTGACACAGCATTCTCGACAGGAAAGTAGCGAGCTACGGTGTTAGGCTGCTGAGCACAAGGTCGCGGGATCGAATCCCGGCCACGGCGGCCGCATTTCGATGGGGGCGAAATGCGAAAACACCCGTGTACTTAGATTTAGGCGCACGTTAAAGAACCCCAGGTGGTCGAAATTTCCGGAGTCCTCCACTACGGCGTGCCTCATAATCAGAAAGTGGTTTTGGCACGTAAAACCGCATAGAAAAAAAAAAAAGTAGCGAGCGCCGAGTTTTTAAGAAAGGAAACGCTAGTAAGGCAGATGACGATTATCGTTGTGGGACAAATATACACCCCAAAGCGTGCAACCGTTTTAAGAGTGTGGGATGTAAGTAAGGACAAAGAATAACGATGGAAGCAAAAAGATATGGTTGATCCCTCTTTCATAGGAATGGGTAGAACACGAAGGTGGGAAACGTGTCTTCACAGAAGCTGTTGCGTGCCGACTTCGTGAACTCACGGTCCGCTGCAGCGAAAGGCGCACAATTTGCGGGTCGGCGACCGTGATTCAGGTTTGTTTGGCGCGCGGCGTCCAGCTGCGGAGTCGCTTCGGCGAAGGCACGAGCACTTTGGTCAGACACCGTTGTGTCTTGGGCAGCCGGCTGAGTTGCGACGCGCTCAGCTTCGGGAATGCGAGTGGCAGAGCTCGCAGCGTGCGCCGCGAACGCGCGAAGGCGTTCTGGTTCACGCTGGCGTGTCTCTCGGCGGACCAAAGCGAGATTCGCCCGTCGACGTCGTTAGCTTTCTGCGCCGCTTAGCGCAGCACTTTTCTTAATTGGCACCATCGCAAGTGAAGCCAGCAAGCTGCGTGTAAGCACTGCTGATGCATTTTGAAGCTGCACTCCGTAGGCGACGAGGCATCACAGGCTAATCGAATGCGAAAGACAAACCATGAGCGGAAACTGCGTCGTCGCCTCACCCGAAGGCCTACACCGCCTGCACCAGATTACACCGCCTTGGAGGCTCCACTGCGCTGAGACTACCGAAGCGCTCACTGTCGGCTCTCGTTAGTGTCATGATGCAGTATAGACGGCGGCACCATTCCTCTCAAGAGAGAGTAAATTTTACGCGTTCGCGCCGACATCACATCCGTTACAGGATGTTGATGATGGACCTCGGCATAAAACAATTTCGTGTTAAAAAATTCCTCGTGATAAAACCTTAACTTACTTCATATTCGAACATATCCGAAAATGAAAGCCTCGTCATTTGGCAAAAAATTTGAGCCATAACATCAAGCAAGAAATGACATTCAGCTATTCGTGCTTCAAGTTATTTGATTAGCGGAGCCCCCAATTGTTGCTCATTTATTTTTACGCAGCAAAAAACATGCTATTTCGCATTGTGTCTACGTGTTTTTCCTTTCAGGTAAAGATGGAAGTAATTTAACTTTTGAAAGTGAAAAGCAGGACGACATTTTTTGCACAAGGCAACGCGACTCCCTTACCGTTAGCAAGTTCTTCGCGTCGTCAAAGCCTTATCGTAAAAACAAAAAAAAATCATTTCACACAACTTTTGCATTTGAGCCCGAACTGCAGAAATGCAGACGTCACCGGTGTACAGAGAGCAGCGTAACTGGGATGGCGTTCACCGCGATATATACGCCATGATGCAGCTAAAAAATGACTAAACAAACTACCTTGTGGTACTCACTGAGTGACATTATGCTCTGTAGATGTTCATTCCGTAGTTTGCACAAATACTTTGCTGTCTTCTAAATAACTCTGAAATCCATCGCAGTGACCTTCCGTGCGCACCAAGTTTAAGCAGGATATGAATGTGGTTTACAATGTCGAATTTCCGCTTGATGTCTAAAAGGACTGCGGCATTTCCGCGGTCTTGCTTATGCTCCGCGTATGCCCCAATATCCAGACCAAGATATATGTACACATGGTGGCGAAGGCGCCATAGAAGCCAATACGCCCTGCAATGGCGGCTCGTGGAGGCACGGCAGCGCTATCTACATTTCGCGGGCCAACTTCTCGGTGAAAAAAAAAAAAAATCAACGTTTTCCGTTCGAGGCTTGTTCCACCAAATCGTTTGCTGCGCCTGTTCGCATCACATCGCATATACAGAGCACACAAGAGTACAAAATCAAGCGGGAGAGTATTCACCGCAACATCGCGTGAATATACCCATCCGTATTTATAGGCATTATTCTATAATGGCAGGCATTACACTGGTGAGTCTTGAGAGTTTTCCACGAATTCGTAGCAAAGCGTCCACCCTGATTTTGAACTAAGTACCATATGCATGTGTTCGTAGTACCAACACATATCTGTTATTTCAGTCTTAAAATAATATCAACACTACATTGAAATAATTTAGAAAAACCACACTTTAGTCTTCGCTAACACAGCACGCGCGCCACCTGAAGTTTTTTCTAATATTGAAGACATAGCTAAAACACAATATTTAGTGAAAAGCAGTTAAAAAATAAAGTTACTGATCAAATTTTATCAGGTTAATACCATATACATTGCCATTACTTTTTATGGCTACGAATAAGACAGTTTTGACGACATTACAGTGTTAAATATTGTAATACAATCTCGGCATATCTCAGCACGCATCGCCACGAGCAAACTTCATATATCCTGCACAGTTTCGTACTCTTTCGACGATGGAACCAAATAGCTTGTGAGTTCACATTTTCTTATTGTAATGACATTGCCTGTAGTTTTTCAAATGTTTCCATTGGTTACGTATTAGATGCATAATTTTAATCAACTAGTGTTTCCACCACGACATGTAGTCGCGCTTCAATCACACGACCCTAATTGATGTCTCTGCTTATTGGTTTGGAACCACATTTTAGCCTCGCATTCATGACCATGTGAATTGACTTTGGTCAAGACAGCATCCACAGCATATCATTGCTTTCGAAAACCGGCCAAGGATCCAGGCTAATTCTTGCTTCATTCCATTGCTAGTGAAGAATATTGTCAATAATATTTTACATTACATCAGACTAACTGGGCGGAACGAGTGTTTACGCAGGGTGCACTTCCCGGCTTTAATACGACAATTACTCTCTTTCTGCCCATTTAAACTGACTTGTTTTTATATTGACTGCAGATTCAACTTCAGTCTACATTCACCGATGGCACTGTGGCTGTAGACGACCTTTCCATAACGCCAGGAAAATGCCCAGAGCGTAAGTGAGACAATGCTCAGATGGAATAACGCGCTTCATTGGGTTCTGGACCGTGTGGCATGTATCAAGCAAGCGTTGCAACAGCCAATTCTCGCGGTCATCGGGTGTGTGCACGCGCAACGCCGTGCCTCTCTAAAGTTAGTAAGCGAAACATTACTGAAGTTGACCCGGCCTAAGGAAGTACGAACTTCACTTCGTATTACTGTCTAATACTTCGCTAACGCTATCAATGCTCCGCATTTCGGGCGATACCGCAACTTTTTTCGACAACTGCAGCTTGTTTATGCGAATGTGTTTTGCTGGTGGAATATGTTAACCTGATTACCTCTTACTAGCCCTGAAAGAACTGAACCTGTTGAGTGCCGAGCAAGCTGCATTTGATATTTCTATTTGTTCGCTTCTTTTAGCTTTCTGTTTTGGTGCTGTTATGACAGAAAACTGGCGAATGCTTTACTGTCTGTGCCGTTATTTTTTCACAGTGTATTATCGAGTTGCATATTCAGTATAACTATTGTTTTTTTGCTTTGCTATGCGCCTATGCTATTTCTGCACATCTTTGTTCACCTTTCTTTCTGTACCTATGCCACCCTGCATGGCCCTAGCTGATGGCGCTAACGGCACGTCACTTCCCGCTCTTACGCGTGAAGTGAATTTTTTTTTAGTTTGTCTTATGTGGCTATATCTTCGTATAACCTTCTTTACGTTTCATTTTTACATTCAAATATATTCAAGCGTAGCATATGAGGTTACATTCTTTAAATTCTTGCAGTGACTAGTGCGATGCTCCCTGTAGCGGGCTGGATGCTTGATGAGGCATACCGGCATTTGGCGTTTTTTGCTTTTTAGTTCAGTATAGCGTGCAAATGAGATTTGCGTGCAATAAAAAGGTTGCCTGTTCTTTCAGGAGGCAACAGAACATTTTTTTTTTAGTTCGTAAGTTAATTAAGACAGTGTTATACCAATTGGTCGATTGCAGGCCGAATGCAAAAAAGCCTATATAAACACTTCTGTGCTAAGATAACAAATTGCGAAAACAAATTTTAAAGAGATACTCGTGAAGTTGTGCCTAATAGAACATAACGTAAAGCGGCAAGGGCTTTCTGAAAGTAAAGAGTGACTGACCTGTTATTTCACAGGTGTGAAAGAAGAACTGATATTATTGATGCTCAAGGTTGCATTTGTACATGGAACAGCAAAGTTTGCGCATGTATTTGAAGAAAACAATGCGCAGACACAATAATAATACACTATTATAAACTCATCAAGAAAGCTTCAGCTTATGCCGTCGGAAATATAAAAGTTATCACATAAAAACACTGATATAGGCGTGCCACAGAAGACGTCCGATAATGTTGAAGAATGAGAAAGACTAAACGAAACAAACGAGAACAATAGTTACACACCCGCCAACATTACTTAGAATATGTATGGAAGGGGAAAAAGGGCTTTAGCGGCAACAAACCCCCCTTACAACTGCCATAAACTAGTTTCCGACCATATTTTCCTAAAAAATCGTTCAGAAATAGTCCGTAGGAAGTCACCTTCGAAGTAAACAAATTGATAACATTGGATCTCTGGCTGATCCAATGTTGAGGTGATGCCGTGTTTGGGTATGCACCCCGATACGCCGACGAGGACTCAGTGAGAAACTACTCCGACGCTATCTCGGACCCTACAAGGTCATCCGACGTATTGGTGCTCTGGACTATGAGGTCGTGCCAGACGGTATTTCGCTATCACAGCGGCGCCGCTCACGACCTGAAATAGTCCACGTTGTGCGACTCAAGCCGTACTACCAGCGTTAATGAACTTTGGGGCTTCGCGTAACTGACCTTTGGACTTTGTTTCTTTTCGTTGTTTTGTTACTTATGTTTAATAAGTGTCCTTTTGTGTTTCGCTCTCTTATATTTGTAGCATCGGGACGATGCTTTTTAAGAGGGGGGTATTGACACGTGTACTTACCTTTATCGGGCAACCACGTTTCGCAGCCTAACAAATGTAATCGCACAGCGTGGGACGCGCCTGTATGTATCAGAAGTTTCTGGAAAGTTATTGATGCTTCTACCCGGCTGTCTGTTGTCGCCGAAACCTTGTATTATCTGATTTCATCGCTTGACACGAATGGTGTAGAACTTTGTAGAAGGCATGCGGGTTCCAACGTTTAGTCTGGAACATTCGATGACTGCTGTATAAAAGCCGACGCGCTTGACCCGCTGATCAGATTTTCGACAATCGCCGAGCGTGTTCGCCGCTATCGTTGTGCTATAAGTGTAGCCTGTTTTGTGGGCACAGGTTCGCCCAATAAAAGTTTGTTTTGTCGTTCACAGTATTGCTACTGTGTTATTCAACGTCACCACCACGTGACAATATAACATCAGAAACCCGTCCAACACTGTTGCTTTACCGATTATGTCTCAAATCCCACAAACGTCACCATGGGCTCAGAAGAACTAGCGCTACACACCTTAGCGGTCCATATAGATAGTAGTAGTAGTATAAGACTTTTATTCAGCCAAAAATTACAGGCCGAGCATATCGACCGCCTGGGCGGCCAGTCGACGCTGTTCTTCTTCACCTTCAGCGCCAAGCCAGTCGAGCCAGGTGGTGATGGAAAGCGAAGGGGGAGGGTAGGAACTTGATTGCTGAGCAGTCGGACAGTAGAATAGGCAATGAGATAGGTCTGCATAAGTAGACGGGCAGTTGGGACAGGAGGGGTCGGAGCGATAGCGATAGAGAAAGAGGCGGGAAGGGGTAACTAGTGCATTCATTTGGATGTGCCGCAGAAGGCGAGCCTCCGGCACAGTGAGTGATGGATGAGGGGGAGGGTAGAGGCGCTTGTCGAGACGGAGCTGGAGGTAAACTTCCTTGATAGTGCGGCGCAGGGAGAGTCCCCCAGAATCCTGCGAGGGCCCCGACCAGGGGATCAACGGTGCCCGGTTAAAAACAGATATAGCTGGTATACTTTACGCATCCGGTGTGCCATGTAGAATGTTTTGCATCGCCTCCTCCTAGACGTGGACGCATGCAAATATGTTTCGTTGCTGTGATATTTCCGAAAGGTCTGGCCATGCTAGTGACCATCAGCTAGACGACGATAAAAAAAATTAAGACTGAAAATCTTCACGTAATGGACCACGTGACTAATATGGGCTAGAAATAATTTTCTGAACATGTTTTATGAACGAAATGTTCTGATATATGCGTGTTTGTTACCTGAACGTTACAGCTTCGCAAGACGGTTCCTGCACGTTTGAAACTTCAGGCTGCGGCTACACGAATGAGCCGGGCAACCAGGAGGGACATGTGTGGCGGCGACGGCTTCCATGGCAAAGTATCTCGGAAGACATCCCTCTTCAGGATCACACAACACAAACAAAGGACGGTAAGTAAGGGCGAACATATTGGTGCTAAAATTACCGGTGTGCTGATGGTTCTCGGGAGCGGCAGTTGGACGCGACCGTTCGGGATGGGCGCGCTAGCGTGTTCTTAATCTCATGCTACGTTTGTTTGTTCGCTTGTTTGCTCTCTATTAGTGTCTCGTTAGCCGTCGTCTTCTTACCGGTACCGCTGGCGAAAGTCACGGCGCCACAGTTATAAACGTGATAATATAACATGTTTCTTTTTCATGCAACTCACGACAATTCTTTTTCACTTTCAGTTAAGGAGGTTCTATCTTCTTCATCTTTATTTCCATATAGAAGAATACTGTCATTATTAATTGTTTGCCGACGTCTCTGAATATTATACGCTTCTGGGGAAATTACGTTTTGTCTGGGGTTAGATGGCCGCTGACGAAGCCAAGGAGGGTGTTTAGATCGCCGAGCAAGCATTAGCTTTAACAATTCGCCTTCTTCCTGGATGCAAACAACGCCTGCATGAAGCCCCTTGAGCGAGGCACGCGCTAATCTCACGCGAAGAACGAAACCTGAGGCAAGCAGTGCACGTCTGCGAACCGGTGGAAAGCAATATCGGCAATACTCACTCGAGTAAAACGTCGTGGCACACTGTTCCCACATTTTTCTGTGTTACCCTGCACCACGTTTTGCTATATCTCACGCAGCAAAGGCGATCGCACCTCATTGGAGACCACGAGCGCAAAAGAAAGATATGTTGGTGCAGTACGACGGAGACCGAATTTTGCGTTCACCGTTTGCTGACACCATTAACGCAGCAACAGTATTTTTAATCCTGTGTGCCTGTAAATACTGACATAAAGCGCCGATGTATGTAGCTTGAGAGTTATAGTCGAATTTTGCTGGACGCTTGCAATTTATAAGGAGGAGCACAAAAAGAGGCATTTCGCCGTCACGAGTGTTTGGTCGACTTTGTCTTGAAGTAATATCGCTTCGGCATGTGCGCTTTCAACGACGACTAGAGTCAACGACCGTGAAAATACGTGAGCGCTGTTGACTTCGTCAATATGCGCACGGGCCGTTTCAATTATTTCTGAAAGGTTGACGGGCCACACGGAATGTGGCAGCATGTGTACCGTTCCGCTGAAACTTCGCTTACGAAATCTGCTGGGGTGCGATCGGAGATGGTTGTTCGGCGCGTTCGTTCGGTTACCGGCGCGCGCGATTGGCCTACTCCGCGCCGACGTCGCCAGCCGCGGGGCGCCACCCCGTTTTTGGTGACGTCAAAATCACGACACGCTCCTGTCAATCATCCGCCCACCGAGCATTTCGTGCGAACGCGACGGGAGTTGAGAAGTTTGGAGGGATCATACGGCTTCGCATGGCGCGTCTGGTGGATTGGATTGGATCCAACAGGCGGCCTTTTCGACTGCGGTATGGCACGTTTGAATCCGATCCATAGTTTAATTCTAGAAAGTGGCGCTTCCGTTGGAAACTTAGGTTGTTGCGCTGGCGTTTCTAGAGGAAGGAGGAGAGCGGGTGGCGGTGCGAAACGCGTTTGAAGAAATGGCAGAAAGTGAATTCCGGCGTCGTTTTTGTTTCTCGAAACAAATAATTTGTTGGTTGTAAAGAGAAATCGACCACATCATCGGTGCCAGCGAGCCACTGGGATGTTGTCGCTGCCTCTTGAAAAGTGCGCCACTCTTCCCGTCGTTTTTTTTTCTTTTTCCTTCTCGCTGTGCGCGACACCACCTAGGGACGACGCAAAGAACCTAATAGTTATAAATTGCAGTAGTCACACATACTACTATTTGAAAACGTGTTTGGGCTTGAGAAGAAGAGATACATTTTTTCAGATAAAGATTTCATTCAATTGGAAGACGAGAAACATTTGGCTTTGTAGCATACTGTTTGCAAGCAGACGACAAACGACGAGGGTAAACTTCCGGCGAGGTCACCGCTTCCTGATTGGCTGCTCTCTCCACCCCGCTGTCACAAATTGTGCATACTGCAACTTTGTGACGTTGCAGCAACTGAACAGAACGCGTATCGAACAAAATATCTCCGATCGCGCCCCTGGCTTTGGTGCCAAAAAAGCCAGTTAAGCGTGTTTTTTTTTTCATACTCATTATGCTGCAGACAAGTTTTATGATTTCGTAGGGAGGCGTCTTAAGAGTGAACAAGCAAACAGCGAAATACATGTTCCAGTGCGCAAGGAGAAAGGGAAGACAGCACAGACGTAAAAAAAGAAAAAGAAAAAAGAAAGATAGGAAAGGTAAAACGCTGGAACCGGCGTTCTACTTGTCGTGTTACCTTTTGCGAGCGAAGTCACAAACAAAAAAAGACTTGCTCCCAGATCAGGGCATCTGCGGGAAAGCGCACACAATAGGGCATGTTGATTGGTTGCGCGCTCACGCGACGCGCGCAACCAATCAGAGCCTTTTCGCTTCCGCCATGGAGGGAAAGGGTAGGAAACGGTGTCGTGCGCGCTGCCCGCCGGTTTTGTTTCCGTTCAGTTCAGTCTTGGAAAACGGAGAAGACGGCCACGCGTTGTGCGTTCCCCCGAGGAACGGGCAGCATTCGACGAGCGGCGGCGAGAACTCGCCCTTGAAAAGGCTCGCCGTCGGTGCGCCGATCCAGCCGTTAGAGCTGCCCGAGCCCAGGCAATTCTACAGCAACGACAACGAAATCCCGAGCTGAGGGAACGGGGGGCCGAAGCAATCCGGCACCGTTAACTGTGGGTTACTTAACCGTGACGAAAGTCAGGTGCACTCAGGACAAGTTTCACTTACCCCCATTTTAAGGTACAGGAAGGGTTGGTCATTTTTTTACCTATGTACACTTTTCCGCTTTCCCTTACGCGTTGGAACACGTATTTGTCTAAATTCCAACTATCCGAGCTTTTTGGTTTTAAATATACGCCGGCGTGCGACAAAGCAGATACGAGACCTTATTGAGGTTTTCGGGTCTCCGTCAAGTCGATAACAAACGAGTCACAGGTATCTGAACGTTATTGCGCAACAACGTTCCGTGATAGTTGAGTTTGACGGTCGTTGATTTCAATATAACAAAGAAGTGTGCATGTGACACATGTACATAACGTAGCGGTAGGCTGAATGTACAGTGGTATACTGATCTAGTGTCAACACCCAAGTGCGTGGCAGAAGCGAATTTTGATCTCTGGTAAGCCTGGAGTGCGAGGCTCTGTTGCAGACACGCAGGTTTGTGTCTGTGCACCTGCGCAGTACATTGACGCCATTCCTGCCCGCAACCGACACATTTCGCTGAACAACCTGTTCACTGGTCCACAGATGTTCCTTGGTCTTTAGATGTTCCTTAAGTGCGCGGATGTTTCATGACATGTGATTTTCGGACCTGCAACTGCTCGGCTTTTGAAACATTTTTATCTGCGCAGTAGATTGGAATGGTAATGGTGATATTGATCTGTATGCAATAATGCGTGAGCATACGCCCCCCCCAACGCTTGAGCTACTCTTTCTTTTTAAACGGTGCTTCTTGTGTGATTGATCTCGGACTTTCCATTTTCCAGTTCATTGTAATGTATTAAGGAGCATACCTTTGCCCCTACAGTGCTACAGTTCATTTGCCCCCAAGATTCCGTTCCCAGTGTTGTCTGTAACCAATATGCACTTTAGCTGAGTGCATTTGCATTTATCTCGTAGTCGCCTCCACTCTTTCTCATGCACTACAGCCACAAATTTTGCGCATTTAAATAGTCTTGGCTCCCTTATGTCGGAATAATTGTGGAACGAAGAGGGAGGGAAGTATACACGTTTGTGACGGCTACACTGGACTTAGAAAAAGAAGATAAAAAATAAAAACGACAGCACGAAAATCTAACAAAGAAAGCTAAAAAAAACAAGAAAGAGAATAACAAATTAAACAGCGAAACGAATTCAGGCAGTGTCAACGTCCTTCAGTGCTCTAGACGAGTTTTACGCAACGCGAGCTGTTTTTAGAATAAAGTAATTACACGGAGATCACTTTGTCATTTCCTTTCTTTTTGACTGTGCAAGTTTTCTTGTTTTCCAGGAGGTTATGCTTTTTACACAATATCCATGAGGGAAAAATCGTCGGGAGTACTCACATCAGCAGTTCTAAGCAAGCCGGAGAGTCCGAAACAGTGCCTTCGCTTCTTCTACTTCGTACCCTACGCCAGTCAGTACCATGGCCTGCTCGTGCGAATTATTCGAAACCTGCAACCGGAATCAAGGGCGTCGTCACAACTAAACGTGACTACAGGTAACCTCACCGATAATTATTAGGGATCATTTTCAGTAGTACGAATGTTTTTGTACAATGAAATCCTGTAGAAGAAGAAGAAAAAGAAAGGAAAGCCGACTACTTTGCATGTGTGATCCGAAGAAGGATTCAGAAAGCCGAATTACGAACAAAATTTTGAGCAGGAGAAATTTTACAAAGTTAAAGAAAACCTTCACAAAATCACCAAGCTTAGAATGCTCACCGATACCAAAACAAGCACTTCAGGCGCCAGGACATGCGTAAGCAATCGTTGCCTCAGATGAGAACTTCCATGATTGCGCGAAAGGTGAACGTAAGTCGATCACAAACCCAAACGGACATCGCATCTGTCGACGTATAAGAAAATTCTGTGACATAGTTCTCGTGTAGCTGCCACTGATACGCGATGCAACGCGTTTTCGAAAAAAATTAATTTAGAACGAAGACGTAAAATAAAAATGAAAATAGACGACAATTAGCCTCCGGGGAGGAGCCGAATCCTCACCTACCGCATGACGCAGGAGATGGTAGCACGAAGCCGAGCACGTGCCGGCTTACGTTAGCGCATAGGCAGATCCTGTCTTTATTCATCAAGTAGCCAGGCTTCTCGTCGAAACCACTTGATCGCGCTGGCCTTATGTGTGGCGGTGTTAAAAGTGACTGAAAGTGGGCACGGATGTCTGCCTTCGTAACATGATTACTCTTTGAAACTGTCTTCAAGGGTCTGTGAGAGTGCTGCGTATGTCAGCGTATCAAAAAAGTAGCAGTTTCACCCGAAAGGCGAAACAATGATTGCGACAGCGAATTATTAGATAAACGCAGTAAGGTTAGTAGATTAACCAGCTGTATAAACTGCTGTGAACATTCGCTTATTAACTAAATTAAGCAGCATGGTGTCACGCGCCCAAAGACAAACAAACACATCTTGAAACTTATTGTGCGCAACAAACAGGGACGAAGAATAGAAGAAACACAAGGACGAGCGCTTTCTAACAACTGGTTTTATTTTTGAAGAACCACCTGCTTATATACCCACAGATCTGCGCGATCTAGTCAAACAGAGCACACCTATAGCGCATATAAGCAGGTGGTTCTTCAAAAATAAAACCAGTTGTTAGAAAGCGCTCGTCCTTGTGTTTCTTCTATTCTTCGTCCCTGTTTGTTGCGCACAATAAGTTTCAAGATGAATTTGTTCCAACTAGGCCGACTCGCAGTCTTGCTTAACATAAACACATCTCACTCTGGGACCACGGACGCACGCTTTCAGAACGCTGGCGTGATCAAGAGGGGCTCCAGAGGCGAACGAATTCCCGTCCAGGCTGCCTCTCGCTTCAGCCCGAACTATGAGCGTGAGAACACAGCGCAAACGAAGCCATCAGCTATCCTCGCGTCGGCTGGCATTCGAACCCACCGCAGATTACGGCCAAGATAGGACGCTCGCGGCCGCGCTAAGCCGCGGCATGCGCAACCACGGCAAGAGTAGAAGCGCAGACGCTCGCTACCCTGCCTGCCCCCGTAGCGCGCGCGAAAAGTCGGCGCGCGCGCTCCCCGCCTTCGTCCCTTGCCCGCGCGAAAAGTCGCCGCCGCATCAAGCCACCATCCTTTTCGGCTCCCCCTCGCATGCTTTCCCTCGCCCCTACAAGTTACGGCGCGCGGCCACGATCTTATCAGACGTGAAATTTATACGGGACATCACGGCGACGACTACGGCGGGAATTCGCCATGAGTGTACATATACTTGCTATCACAATAATACCAGTCTGAGATGGAGCCCGCTGAGGCTTGAACGTGAAACGTTTGCTGTTTAGTTCGACAAAAGCTACCAACCTTTGTGAGAACTTGCCGAATGGTAGACCACGACATGGGTATTGCAGCGCAGACGTCGAGTCTGTAAGGAGCACTGCATCGTCAGCAAGCACTCTTGAGTTTGTGGCGACGGGTGACAGTGCGAACCCGTAGGTCTCGACAGGCCTCCGAAAAGAGCAGACAAGACACGGGAGCGATCTCTCAGACTAGGTTTAATCTACTGAAGGCTAGCCGGTGCTAGCGAGTGCCGAGTGCAGCACCCGCGCATGTGCGGATGCGAGCGTTTGCGCTAGTTTAGTCATGCGACGTCAGTGCTGCTGCTGCTACAAAAGGCAGGTAGAGCACCCACAGCACCCACCTCTTAGCTGATCCATATGCCATCAGCGAGAAGCTTTAACAGCTCTTGAAAAAGGGCGGAATCAAACTGCTAACCGCGATCCGTAAACAGTTGCTTAAGTGCAGCCGGACCAGGCAATACCTCTGGACACAAAGGCTGCTGCAACTATGGGCGCCGAGATGTCGGAGTTGGGTGTAGCCTCTGGTTATCGTGTGTAGTGGTCGATGTGTTTGACTACGTAACAGTAGCGCCTCGAAGATGGAAGAGGGCCGATGAAGTCTAAGCGCACAATGTCAAAATGAGCAGCCGGTGGAAGAAAAGGCTTGGAAGGTGGTACGGGGTGGCGCTGAATCTTGGAGCATTGACATGGCAGGCAACAGCAAACCCAGTTGCGAACATGTGTGTTTACCCGGGGCTATATAAAGCGACTAGAAAGAAGATTTTGCGTTGCGCGGATTCCAGAATGCGACAGATTGTGGACTGTCTCTTAAAGACGTGGACCAAGTGCTGCCGAAATGAACGGTCGGGGTGTGCCTGTAGAAATGTCGCAGACAACCGGCGTACTACCTGAGGAGGTATTCTGTAAGAGTCTACCTAGTGGACGTGCCCATTTTGTCTGCTGCTGAAGTGCTGATTGGCTGTGGTGCCTGGCTGCTGCCAGACGCGCAGCCCAGCCAATCAGAACTTCAACAACAGACGAAATGGACATGTTTACTAGGTGGGCTCTTACAGAATACCTCCCCTGGAGTCAGAACGACGCCCTCTATTGGCAGGGATGTTGACGAACTCCGGAGGGTACGAAATTCAATGTCGTCGTGCTGGTGACTGGCAAGTTCAACACCTGCTTATGGAAAAGCATCCGCTCTTTCACCACACATAACAGCGGCAGAAATAGATGAATACGCCTGTCAGTTTGCTCAGTGGTAGGTTGCTATACTCAACGCCCACGAAAAAGAAAATCTTATTGGCTTGAAACTCCTCAGGACCTCAATAAAGTTCTTGACTAACTGATTGAGTGATTGGGTGCAAAACGCAATTAAGGATGAGAAAGTGAATTTACGTCTGTGGCCTGTTTTTAAAAATTTCTTTATTTGTACAGAGCAAAGGGATGAAACGCTTTGGAGCCGCAATGCAGCGTTACTGCCTAAGAGGTGGGCGCCCGCTGAAGTCAGATATACGGCCACGGATAAGTACAAGGTGAGTGTCTATAGCTTTATTGTTGGGAAGGAAACTGGGATTTGTTTTACTTAACATATTACTCCGACCGACGGCCAATTGTAAATGAAAATTCTGAGATTGGCTTGCGCTGTTCCAGAATGGCAAGTATATGCACCTTTCATACCACAGCATTTTACTGGTTCCTTTGGGATTAAACTGATTCAGTGTTAATGTTCAATGTGGACGACGTTTCATCATGAGAACCTTGCTTTCAGTGGAACTTGCATTGAACTTAAGTTGTCCGGAATATCCTAGTGATTCTGATCCAATAAAACATTTCACCCCATAAGAGCTGGCTTGCACACCATCGCGCCGTCCCTATTGACGATATCAACTGAAGAACACAACGGATGATTAGAAAGTAATAAAATGACGGGAAGCGCATCGCTATACAGGGTGTTTCGCGTAACTTGAGCCAAACTTTAAAAATATGCAACTGCCAACTACCGAACCAAAGTGCGTATGTTGCTTGCCGTCACTTGGAAATACTCAGATTATCTATTGCATTCTACCCAATTGGATAATTCGTTCTAATCAATTAATCATTGCCTAACTAAGTAATCCATTAATAATTTTTTCAGAACGTGAAAGAAGCCGGCGAATACACGCAAAATTGCCGCACGACTGGCTCCTCAGGCACTTTGCTTATATTTGTGGGCTACTTTCACGTTCCGAAAAACACTTTTATATAGCGCATTCAGCAACAGAAAGCTGAATGCGCTATATAAAAGTTTCTTATGTTGCTCTACAATTTCCTCATTGACACTTTTCATCGAATTATAATAATTGAGAAGTTGATTTATTAATTGAGACTCTAATTAGGCGGAAGGCAAAACATAATCTGAGCATCTCCAAGCGACGGCAGACATTACCTAAGCTTGGTTCTGTCCAGCTACGTAGCATCTGAATATTTAAAAAAATTGGCTCAAGTTAAGTGAAACGCCTTGCATTATTATAGGTTCCTGGTTTGTCGTATTCTGATTGAATTAGGAGGAAGGTGATACGTTTTAGGAAAAACGTTGGGCTCCAGACTCATTTGCGTATCACATTCATCGTGGCCGAGCGCTGGGGTGGGAAAAAGCGCCGACTTTATTGAGCGGCGGCTATTTACGCAGATCGCGCAGGAGAGGGCTAGTGCCTTTCTCTTGTCATGCGTATCGTCTTCAGCTTTAGGCGGGTACCGCGCATGTTGCCCTTCGCTGATATGATACAATTGTTTTTCTAGTTTTAGAGAGGCCCGACTTGCTTAGCAATTTTCGTGCAATAAAGAGGAAATATTTTGTTCTCGTGGTTACCCTGTCGTATCCTACGGCGGTGAATCACACCGTACTTTATTCACAGAAATGGTACAGTCTTGGTCAAAAAAAAAAAAATTACCGACGATTACGTTACTTCCTCATGCGAAATTTGAGCGCAGCAAATAAGCTGTTTCACCTTTTCGATAGATTGAGACAAAGAAATCGAGCAACACATGTATGCGCTATCACAGAATTTTTTTTTTATTTTTCACACGTATTCCTTTAACAAAGACTCCACTAACAGTTCTTGACAGTCATGAAGGAAGCTTTGTGGTCGGAGAAATAGACTGATATATGTTCGACTTGGTACACCAATGCTTGATTCTCAAAGACGTTCACAAAGACGTTCACAACTGGGCCCTTAATGCCATATTGGCCTCCGCCGTGCATCAGTCGTCGCACTTGCATGAATGGGATTCGCGGAGATACGAGTCTTACACTCACCGCATTAAGTTGTGGAAGGTGCGCTGGCCTCGAGGGATATTTGTAACCGTTTGTTGTCGAAATAACAACCAAAACAAGCGCGAACGAGACCGACCCAACAGAACCAAACAGGCGCGGGCGAGAGCTGTGGCGCGAGCAGACGATAGTACGAAACGAGCGGATCGGCTGAGACCAGACACGAGTGCGCATCGAGCCGTAAGGAGGGTCCGCATGACACCAGCATCGCGCGCGCACGTCACTGAAGGGGCCGCTCTCATTGGTCTCCGCCATTCGCGGCTCGCGTCCTTCGTCTCCCACTCCAGCGAAGGGGGGTGGAGCTGGTTACGAGGCCAACGCCGACGACGACGCGAAACCCAGGAACGGACGCCAAAGAGCTGCGCTCTAAAACTTGAACGCGCTGTGAACGGCCGGGGAGCAGCTGCGCTCCGCTATCGCGGCGCTGCCATCGGCGGCGCGCGACGCGGCTCGCTTGCGTCGAGGATAAAGAGGGCGAAGGAAGCATGTCTCTTACTCTCAAGCGTTGTTTGATAACAGCGCTCGTGAAAAACTAGTGCGGCGAACGCGACGGTGGCGAAGCGGAAGCCACACGACCGGCTAGCATGCCGTTTGCAGCGTACGCTGGTTGAGCCGGCGGGGGTCTCTGGCGACCGCTGTCAAACGCGATAGGTTCAAATTTCACAATTCCAAGTCATGTAGTCATTAGTTATTGCTTTCAGGGACCAAATTGAAGGAACAGCGCTATGAAGAGTCCTGCGCATGCTCGAACACGGGCACTTTGCGAGGATCGTAGCTGAGATCTGACTTAAGCAGCCTAATGATATATTATGTAGCGCTCCACAATGGCATCTCGTATTTGTAATCATGAATGTCACAAGTAGCAAATTAATCAAGAAAGCATAAGCTTCAGGTGGCACCTGCGTCACTCGACAAAATCTCAGGGGAGAGCATGCCTTCAAGGCACTGTGTGTGGCTTGGCCTGTGGTTGCTCCGAATAATTGCAGCTTGCCCGTGTGCTTGACTGTAAACTAGCCAAGGTCTCTGGTTTAAAGGACGCTACGTATATCTCCTTTTTTTTAAATTGCCTGTGAAGCCCTCTCTCGTAGAGATGAACAATACCTCAGTTAACTATATATAAAATACTTTTTCACTGGCACGTACCTTAGCTATTGTTGCGAGTCGTGGGGTCAAACGTACATAACATACCCGTTATTCTTATTACAAAAACGAGCTGTTCGTACGATTAGTTTCTCCTCGGTGCGTCATCCCTCTAATCCTCTATTTCAGAGGCTGCGTACACTGCCGTTTACTGACATACGAGACTAGAAGATTTCCTGCTTAGTAAATAAAATAATAAACACAAACACACCTCTGCCGCGTGCCATTTTCACGTTTCCGTTGTTTAACACACGGCATGCACCACAACGGTAATCGCCCTTTATGTTCGAATGTGTACCGCGAAAGATTAATTAAATTCTCTGGTGTTAAGCTGTGGAACAATTTGCCTCTTGAAATAAAACTAGCAAGAAATTTTGACATTACATGCAAATGCCACTTCTTTTCTTGTCAAGCACGTTCTTGAGTTTCGATTTTGTTTTGGTTGTTTCTAGCGCAGTTCTGTGTTTATATATAGTATTTACCGCTTATGTATGATACTTTCGCTATTTTGTTTGTGTAAGACTGCTAATTATTGCAAAACATCTTTTGTATTGGACCCATCACTAGCCGCTTTAGGCTATCGGACCAAATATCTTTGTACGCACTTTTCATGTTATTGTGTAATAAAATTTTCTTTTGATTTGATTTGATACCCCTATGAACAAACTTTCGTGAACATCTTTTTCGTTCATAACAACACCAGACAATGGGTTTTTTGAGACTATGGCTACGCCGCCACCCCTAGTTAGGCGATCTCGACGGAAAACAGTGTAGTTTGATGCTACTGTGGTGCAAGTTTGCTTGATTGTCGTTAAGTAAATTATTACAAAACAGTGTGTAGTAATACAATTGCATGTGTAAGATCCTTCCGTACAGGTCACCTCACATCTTTTTTCACCAAAACAATAGAATAGACATATGCAGTACAAAAACAGGCATAAATGAACATCAAATGAAAATTTCTAGAAGTTAATGTCGATGATGAAACAAATTATATCGGGATAAGTTATTGCTGATAAGAATAAATACACACAAAAGGCAGATTACGTGACGGGAAGCATAGCCTAACATCCTGCGTTACATCCTGTCGCTTGATGTGCCTTTTCTGTTTACTCATTCTTTTACACTGTAACATTTATGTCGAATATGAACCAAATAGCTTACCATTAAGTTGCTTTGCATCACACACTGAGAAGAAAAAGATAAAAAATTCGCACGCAGCTGGCGACCTGAACCAGTAAGTGTATTAATGTAGTCTGTGTATTGCAGCTCACCATATTCCCTTGTATGTTTACGTGGAGGAAGTGAACGCGACAAAATGAAGTTGGAAGTTTTTGAAAAAAAAAGCAAACAAAACAAATGAAAAAATAATTCGGAGAGAATCAAGTCGGTGAATCTAAGACGGAAACAGCGTGCTTTTGATTAGTGGAGTGTCTATTGGAGTGTCTGAGAATGTCTGAGAACGCCCACTTGAATTGTTAAGACAACGATGCAGGAGTTCATATGCTGCATGTCATAGCTTGGGCATTACGTGAGAAAATGCTTCGCAAAGACATACGAAATGGGACTTGTAGGTGCTGCCAGTAGGCTCGTTTTTCTCACAGCGGTGCTAGGTGACATATCAGGACGAAAATGATACAAAACAATGTCTGAGGTGTGGCCGAAGTTTAGGAATGCTCAGAACCATATGAGAGTGTTCATGCAGCACAAGAGCGAAAACTTTGATTATTAATTGAAACATGACGGGTTAGTTTGTTTTAACTTTCTCGTAGGTTGAAGGGCGCGAATAGGCACATAATAATTCTTAAACCTTGCACTGAAGTCGACAAGCATGCACATTCAAAAGCTATTTGCGGTTTGTTTGACCACAGTACTCCAAAGAATGTGTGTGGTTCTCTATTTATCGGAGATAATGTCACTCCAGCCTCGAGTATTTTGCTGTGTCATTACTTTTCAGTTCATTTTTAGATGTGCTTTATACAATGCCGCTCTAACCTGAGATATTAACCTATGGCGATGCTTTAGGTCTCTTTCTAAATTTTTTGTGGGTGTTTGTGTATTTGTCATGCAGCTTCATTTTCGGTGCTATTCCACCGTGGAATCGGGCAACAAGTTCTTCTGCGCAATCGATGACGTAGAAGTCTATCCTTGCGGCGACAAAAAAGGCAAGCAATTACTGCAGCGCACACTGCTTTATCATCTACATGAATTGCACGTGATTTTGTCATTTTGTCCCTTAAATTTCAAATGTCAGAGAATGCAACTTGGTTTAGTAGTTCGCAAGAAGAGGTGTTGTCTTTCATAACTTTCAATTAGGCAGTGACTAGCGAGAGATTGCAGCAATATTTTCAAAGTGGTGCGCTCAGGTGTTTTTGTTAGATATTCATAAAATGCCTAATAATAATAATAATAATATTTGGGGTTTTACGTGCCAAAACCACTTTCTGATTATGAGGCACGCCGTAGTGGAGGACTCCGGAAATTTTGACCACCTGGGGTTCTTTAACGTGCACCTAAATCTAAGCACACGGGTGTTTTCGCATTTCGCCCCCATCGATATGCGGCCGCCGTGGCCGGGATTCGATCCCGCGACCTCGTGCTCAGCAGCCCAACACCATAGCCACTGAGCAACCACGGCGGGTCCATAAAATGCCTATTACCTTGCTTTACATATGCGGCAATTTTTGGATCTGCGCTGCTTCTATGGTAGGTAAACAGTCTTTCAAGTGATTACCTTGGTACTTTCACTGGAATTGTTCTTTATATCGAGGGCCACTGCTTAATTTTTTTTTCACTACGGCTAACGTGATTTGTTAGTCGACATTAGCATCATTCGCATGCTTAAATTAGTAACCTACAGAAAAAGCATGAAGGCGCTAAGGAATGGTATCTGTGACACATCGCTTGTGAAGCTGGTCGAAGTTTATTGAAGGCAATAGAGAGATATTTGAAAGAAATGTTCCAAAATTCAGGGAATTCATATTTGTCAACAACTTTGCACTGGATTTACTCAACAACGTTTATAAAAACAAAAACAAAACATAAACGTTTCACAACCTATGTGGGTGGGATCGTCAGTACACAAATGGTTCAATAGAGCGAATACATCCTATTTATCTACGAAGCAGCTGTAAACATCCGGCCGGGGCCATGTTTAAAATGGCAGGCCGACATACCACTGTGCATAAGCCATGAATCCACGAAGTTTCTGGGGCCTCATCGCTGCTCCCGTGCAAACGTTTTCACATTACTAAAATAAAACACCTGCCTGTCTGGACACGTGTTTGAATGCACAAAAGCATCTTAGCGAACTGTTCTTTGCTTTGCAGTCTATGTGGTAAAACAGAAATCTATCGCCAATGCAAAGGGGCAATGGGGGTTGCCACAAGTTTCTACACTGTACATTTCATGAAATAGGTAATTTGGGCCCATATCACGTGTTTATCCTTAGCTTACAGCAGCTATTCATAGCAGCACAATGGGCTGATGGATTGTCATCAAGCTGCACCAAGGCTTTTTTTGTTGTTTGTTAGATTCTCCTTGTCTGCTAATAAGCTACGTATAGCAGTGTGGGGTGAGGAACACGCCATTGTTTGCTTCAACAATCTTTTAATAGAAGATAGCATAAATATTCGGTGTACAAGCAAATAACACATAGGCTTAAAGACAAGACTATAGACGTGTATTTTGAAAAGCAGCGATATTTTTTCTTAGTCTTGCGAGAACAGGGATGACCTTTCCCGCGGTAAGAAGAACTTGGCTTACCGGTGGCGATCTAACACCGCCGCGGAACGTAAGCGTTCGCTACTCGAGCGGCCTAAAATTTATTAATGCGGTGAGCGTTCTTCGCCTACTTCAGGCGATTTGTGTCGAGCAACCTAGCCTCTTTAGGCCGCCTTCTCTTTAGTAAAAGAACTGAGCGTCGCTTAAGTATCCTTACGTGATTTGAATGCGAAATGATTAGCACTTGTCGAAGTGATCACCTTAAAGTGAAACTCCACCTTAATCCTCCTTAATGAAATTTTCGGAGCGGACCAGATCCGACGTCGTAGCTGTTCACCGTGGGATTTCGCAGGGCGAGCCGCTGCAGGTCCAGCGCCGGGAACGCGACGTCATCACTTGGGTTTTGGTGCCACCGGAAGATAACAACAGACGCCGAATTTTCCGCTTCATTGGGCATATAATGCTTTCGCATTAAAAAAAAAACTTTTAAAATTTATCCGGTGCTTGGGTAGCATAGAATCCGTGCCACATGGGGTCTTCAAGCAAGGCAGCCTGATGTTTCGGCGCTGCGCCACGAATGCCACTGGGCAGCGAGGAATTAACTCTCAGCGTTAGCACGCGCCAATGCACAACCAATGTAATCTCGGAGGCCACGCAAAAGGAGGGGGACTTTGCGCACCCGTCGCTAGATGGCACAACGTGCCCAGAGGGAATTGGGAGAGAGAAGCCCGGTTGCAGCACATGGCTCATACATGACGCGTGTTTCGGCGGTGGCAGTACGGTGTGTAACTACACACACGCACACACACGCACACACACGCACACACACGCACACACACGCACACACACACACACACACACACACACGCGCACACACGCACACACACGCACACACACGCGCACACACGCGCACACACGCGCACACACGCGCACACACGCGCACACACGCGCGCGCACACACACACACACACACACACACACACACACACACACACACACACACACACACACACACACACACACACACACACACACACACACACACACACACACACACACACACACACACACACACACACACACACACACACACACACACACACACACACACACACACACACACACACACACACACACACACACACACACACACACACACACACACACACACACACACACACACACACACACACACACACACACACACACACACACACACACACACACACACACACACACACACACACACACACACACACACACACACACACACACACACACACACACACACACACACACACACACACACACACACACACACACACACACACACACACACACACACACACACACACACACACACACACACACACACACACGCGCGCGCGCACATGCACACACACAGTCGTTTGTTGGCGTCTTACTAGATATAACTATAAATAAATAAATAAATAAATAAATAAATAAATAAATAAATAAATAAATAAATAAATAAATACGTGTAAACGTGCCGTTGATAATCCACTGTTGTTCTGCTTACTTCTTTAACGAAACGCCGTTTTATGCACTGAAGCACAATAATAACTGGTACGCCAATGTATGTCGTCGCATACTTTGCCCAATTAAATTCTGAAGTTTTACGTGCGAAAACCGCAATATGATTGTGAGGAGCGCCGGAGTAGGGGACCCCGGAATAATTCAGACCACCTCGTATTCCTTGATGTGCAACCAATGTGCGGTACACGGGCGTTTTTTGCATTTCACCCCAATCGAAATGCGGCTGCTGCGGCCGGGATTTGATACCGCTACCTCGGCCTTAGCAGTGCTACGCCAAAGTCGCTAAGCCACCACGGCTGGTAAAGTAATTAGTTAAAAATTTATTTAGCGAAAGTATTAAATTATTTGGTTATGCATATTGATTTCTCGTTTAAGTAATGTCCGCGTCTTCGTGTAATCCGCCTCACGGGCTAGAATTGGCGTATCTGCCACAGGTGATTTTTAAAATTTTGGTATAGTAATAATAATTAATAAAAAAGACATATGCGCTTGCACACTGTCATCACTGCCACTTGGCTTTCTGCGTAGGGGAGAAGCTATCCTGCGGATTTGATGATGGCCACCTGTGCAAGTGGCAAACATCCAGTGAGGCGGGAGACGCCCCTTGGTTGCTCAGTGATATCGAGAACAGTGTCCCTGAGCTTCCACGTCAAGATCACACTCTTGGAACATCGCAAGGTTTGTAGCGAATTTAGATAAGAAGAAATTTCGCGATATTGATACCATGGCAACAGCGTGATGTGTATTTGAAGCGCACCCATCGGAGTGACCTATATGAACACAAACCTACTATATGAACACAAGAACCGGCCGTCAGTCCCCAGCAGCTGCGAAGCAACTCACCACGGCGGCGGTCAGGCCTGCGACGCAGCAGAGGGTGCTAAGAATCCCTGGCTCCAGACAGGCCGCCATTGGAGTATGAACCTGGCAACGTTTAACGTTAGAATGTTATCTAGTGAGGCGAGTCTAGCAGTACTATTGGAGGAATTAGAGGGCCGTAAATGGGATATAATAGGGCTCAGTGAAGTTAGGAGGCCAAAAGAAGCATATACAGTGCTGAAAAGTGGGCACGTCCTGTGCTACCGGGGCTTAGCGGAGAGACGAGAACTAGGAGTCGGGATTACTGATTAATAAGAATATAGCTGGTAACATACAGGAATTCTATAGCATTAACGAGAGGGTGGCAGGTCTTTTTGTGAAACTTAATAAGAGGTACAAAATGAAGGTTGTACAGGTCTACGCCCCTACATCCAGTCATGATGACCAGGAAGTCGAAAGCTTCTATGAAGACGTGGAATCGGCGATGGGTAAAGTCAAAACAAAATACACTATACTGATGGGCGACTTCAATGCCAAGGTAGGCAAGACGCAGGCTGGAGACAAGGCAGTGGGGGAATATGGCATAGACACTAGGAATAGCAGGGGAGGGTTATTAGTAGAGTTTGCGGAACAGAATAATATGCGGATAATGAATACCTTCTTCCGCAAGCGGGATAGCCGAAAGTGGACGTGGAGGAGCCCGAACGGTGAGGCTAGAAATGAAATAGACTTCATACTCTGCGCTAACCCTGGCATCATACAAGATGTGGATGTGCTCAGCAAGGTGCGCTGCAGTGACCATAGGATGGTAAGATTATTTGATATGTAACCGTGAACCCTGAATGATGTATGACGGAACCACCCAAGAAATAAGGAGTAGCCGGCGCCTTAAATTGCGCGCCAACATCTCCTTATATCATATCAATAAAAAAAAAGAACTCGAATTAGCCTAGTCCTGAGGAGGGAACGGAAGAAACTGATATATAAGAAGCCGATCAATGAGTTAGCGGTAAGAGGGAAAATAGAGGAATTCCAGATCAAGCTACAGAACAGGTATTCGGCTTTAACTCAGGAAGAGGACCTTGGTGTTGAAGCAATGAACGACAATCTTGTGGGCATCATTAAGGAGTGTGCAATAGAAGTCGGGTGGTAACTCCGTTAGACAGGACACCAGTAAGCTATCGCAGGAGACGAAAGATCTGATCAAGAAACACCAATGTATGAAAGCCTCTAACCCTACAGCTAGAATAGATAGAACTGGCAGAACTTTCGAAGTTAATCAACAAGCGTAAGACAGCTGACATAAGGAAGTATAATATGGATAGAATTGAACATGCTTTCAGGAACGGAGGAAGCCTAAAAGCAGTGAAGAAGAAACCAGGAATTCGGTAGAATCAGATGTATGCGTTAAGAGACAAAGCTGGCACTATCATTACTAATATCGATGATATAGTTCAAGTGGCTGAGGAGTTCTACAGAGATTTATACAGTACCAGTGGCACCCACGATCATAATGGAAGAGAGAGTAGTCTAGAGGTATTCGAAATCCCACAGGTAACGCCGGAAGAAGTAAAGAAAGCCTTGGGAGCTATGCAAAGGGGGAAGCAGCTGGGGAGGAGCAGGTAAGAGCAGATTTGTTGAAGGATGGTGGGCAGATTGTTCTAGAAAAACTGGCCACCCTGTATATGCAATGCCTCATGACTTCGAACGTACCGGAATCTTGGAAAAACGCTAACATAATCCTAATCCACAAGAAAGGGGACTCCAAAGACTTGAAAAATTATAGACCGATCAGCTTACTGTCCGTTGCCTACAAAGTATTTACTAAGGTAATTGCAAATAGAATCAGGAACACCTTAGACTTCCGTCAACCAAAGGACCAGGCAGGATTCCGTAAAGGCTACTCAACAATAGACCATATTCACACTATCGATCAGGTGATAGAAAAATGTGTGGAATATAACTAACCTTTATATATAGCTTTCATTGATTACGAGAAAGCGTTTGATTCAGTGGAGGCATTGCGGAATCAGGGTGTAGACGAGCCGTATGTAAAAATACTGAAAGATATCTATAGCGGCTCCACAGTCACCGTAGTCCTCCATAAAGAAAGCAACAAAATCCCAATAAAGAAAGGTGTCAGGCAGGGAGATACGATCTCTCCAATGCTATTCACAGCGTGTTTACAGGAGGTATTCAGAGACCTGGATTGGGGAGAATTGGGGATAAGAGTTAATGGAGAATACATTCGTAACTTGCGATTCGCTGATGATATTGCCTTACTTAGTAACTCAGAGGACCAATTGCAATGCATGCTCACTGACCTAGAGAGGAAAAGCTGAAGAGTGGGTCTAAACATTAATCTGCTGAAAACTAAAGTAATGTTTAACAGTCTCGGAAGGGAACAGCAATTTACAATAGGTAGCGAGGCACTGGAAGTGGTAAGGGAATACATCTACTTAGGGCAGGTAGTGACGGCAGATCCAGATCATGAGACTGAAGTAATCAGAAGAATTAGAATGGGCTGAGGTGCGTTTGGCAGGCATTCTCAGATCATAAACAGCAGGTTGCCATTATCCCTCAAGAGAAAAATGTATAATAGCTGTGTCTTACCAGTACTCACCTACGGGGCAGAAACCTGGAGGCTTACGAAAAGGGTTCTACTCAAATTGAGGATGACGCAACGAGCTATGGAAAGAAGAATGATAGGTGTAACCTTAAGGGATAAGAAAAGAGCAGATTGGGTGAGGGAACAAACGCGAGGTAATGATATCTTAGTTGAAATCAAGAAAAATAAATGGGCATGGGCAGCACACGTAATGAGGAGGGAAGATAACCGATGGTCATTAAGGGTTACGGACTGGATTCCAAGGGAAAGGAAGCGTAGCAGGGGGTGGCAGAAAGTTAGGTGGGCGGATGAAGTTCAAGGGGTGGACTCCCCTTGAAGATGCCTTACCAACAAGCCCACATTGCAACCCTCGTGAGATTAAGAAGTTTGCAGGGACAACATGGCCACAATTAGTACACGACTGGGGTAGTTGGAGAAGTATGGGAGAGGCCTTTGCCCTGCAGTGGGCGTAACCAGGCTGATGATGATGATGATGATGAAGATCGGGGCGACTAGTTGCAGTTGCAGTGTCAGCTTCTTGGTTCGATTCCCATCGGCGTGCAGCCGCATTTGGACATGAGGGCAGGGGCGAATATAGGGCGTGCATCGAGAGAGGGGGCTCAATAAAACAAATCGAGAAGGGGAGGAAGTTCACTACATGCTAAATTTTGTCAGCGGCTGGAGTAGTGCCCGCATGTCTTGGCCTCTGAGGGTGGAATGGGTGCTTTTCTGTGAGCATGTATTGTCAAGAAGAGCTGGTCGCCGCCCCTCGTGCTCGTCATTATGGAATTGGATTTCACAGCTCACTGTTATCAACGATACTGCACTACGCCAGGCGAGCGTCATCAGTCGCCAATATAAAAGATTACATGCCTTACGCGCATTATAGTTTGCGTAGCCTATCCGTCACTCAATACAGCTGTCTTCGCTGCACAGAGGGCAGTGCGACTCATGGTGAAAATCCACTGCCATCTGAGAAGCAGAGGTGGAATTGCTTTTTGTTCGCAAGTGCTCTTCGCCATCGACCTTTGTTAATAATATGTCAAACATCAGGATTGGCTGGCATCTGCTTTTCCGAACAGTTTTTGCGTAACAACTTTTTGTGAATGCGGACCTAGAATGTCTCGACCCAGTGGCACACAGTACATGGTGCGAACGCCTACGTAGCCGCATACCGGTCCCGTGCTTGTGACAAGTGTACAGAGGCGGGGGTTGTACATCTATTAAAGCCAGCGCTATACTCTTCTTTGCCCAGGGAAGTTCATCTATGTGGAAAATAAAGCGAAAAACAGCATCCTCAAGGCCACGCTCCTGAGCCCCCCACTAGAGCCGGACTGGGTCGGGGCAGCTTGTCTGTCCTTCTGGCACTTCGCGGTTCTGGAGCACCCAAGCAGGTGATCACTTGTAGCATAATTCAGTGCGATAACTTACTGCATTATAATGTCAAAATTATGGGGTTTTACGTGCCAAAACCACTTTCTGATTATGAGGCACGCCGTAGGGGAGGACTCCGGAAATTTCGACCACCTGGGGTTCTTTAACGTGAATCTAAATCTAAGTACACGGGTGTTTTCGCATTTCGCCCCCATCAACATGCGGCCGCCGTGGCCGGGATTCGATCCCGCGACCTCGTGCTCAGCAGCCCAACACCATAGCCACTGAGCAACCATGGCAGGTACTGCAGTATAATATCAGTGAATCTCGAAAAGATGTATAAAGGAGGAAGAAGAAGAAGAAAATGAAACTTTATAAAAAATAATGGTCCGGCAGTTTTGGTTGTGTTGGACTCAGGTGACGACTCGAAGTCCTTGGACTCTGGTGGCATCTTCGGCTTGCGGGACGGAATTAATTTTAATCTGGAAAAGTGACAGAGCTATGAATTTATCTACCGTAACCTAACCTCGTTTTTCATTTTGAATGGCGAAAAGACTCGACTTTCTTCACTAATTGTACAAAGGATGCCTTACGTACAGTGCTAAATGTTTGTCGAGTAATACACCAACTAACAGCATAACGTAGCTTTAATTATAAATTTGCAGTGAGTTCTGTGCGGCAGGTTGAATTGAGCAGGTGGTTTGGAGGATGTTTAATGCATGTGAATAAGCCCTTGTCTCAAAATATTGATTATTTACCTTCGCGAAGTAATAAAGGGTGTCACTAATCGGCGAATATTTTTTTTCAACAACGCACTTAATTGACACCAATCGAACAATTACTTGGGGCTTAGTTTATCATGTATATATTTAAGAACTTCATTACGTTTTACATACTTTTTTTCAGCTGCAATCTGACAGTATCATCCGCCAACGAAAGTGAATGGTGGTCGAGTTCTCAGCAATTGAAACGTTCTTGGAGCCAAGAAGTTATACGGATTTGGCTACAGAAAGGCAAAGTGAGAAGTCATAGGTTTATCCTTAATGACT
Source organism: Dermacentor albipictus (assembly GCF_038994185.2). Classification (NCBI taxonomy): domain Eukaryota; kingdom Metazoa; phylum Arthropoda; class Arachnida; order Ixodida; family Ixodidae; genus Dermacentor; species Dermacentor albipictus. The sequence goes on along the minus strand of NC_091821.1, from coordinate 164,638,636 downwards.
AGACTGCTTGCGTAATTCCCTGCTACGTCGCTTACAACAGATGTGCCCGACCACGAAGATTGTAGTGAACGTTGTATCTCGATGGGGCGATGGGTCTTCGTGAAGCTAAACGTGAAGTGAATTAGGGTAGAGGCTTGGACGAGTTGGTCGTGGTTTGTAATGGCAGTGTTTGCGTATCGCATGAATGCAGGACAGGAAGGACAGAGACGACTAAAGAGCGCTAACTTCTAACTGATCTTTATTTGCGGACGAGCGTAAAATATATGCACAGCAAACAGGAAAACACACAGAAAAGGGGGATGCGCAGAGCCAGCACATCATCATCATTAGTCAGCACAGCGCTTTTTGCTCGTCTCTGTCCTTCCTTTCCTACTTTCGTGCGCTACGCAAACACCACGTGAAGTGAAGCTTCTCATCCATAAGTGTCGCCAATATACCATTCATTTTCCTGCCAGGGTGAAAATTTTAGCTCTTTAAAAGCATTGCACGTAGTGGAGGTTGTCCAGAGAGAGAGAGACAGGGAGAGATAGATAGATAGATAGATAGATAGATAGATAGATAGATAGATAGATAGATAGATAGATAGATAGATAGAGAGAGAGAGAGAGAGAGAGAGGGAGAGAGAGGGAGAAAGAGAGAGAGAGAAATACGAGGCGAAAGTCGGGGCAGTTAGCGTACGCCCAGCATGACTTCTCGTCGTCATTCTTGCTATTGCCTGCCCGCGTGACCCAGCAAAGGGGGCAACGTCGGCCGTTCGCACGCGTAAGCAGGACAGCCACAATACACGGACTGTTTTGAGACTTCTATGCAGTCAGTGAAATGTGCGCAGCATCGAGTAAGGTGAATTTGGCGTAGCGCACCTGCTTAGTTTCATTACCCATGGCTTTCATGGACACAACGTCCATATATATATAGGAACGTAAGCTCACGGCCGAGTCGCTGTGCTCGGCCACGTAACTGTGACGTCGGGAGTCGAAATGTAACATGGACCTCTCGTCATGCGACCCTCAGTGGCTTTCAAAGCTCATTTCACGTCACAGAGCAGTAAGCATTACGACATGTCTGGAAAACGGCACACAACCTCCACCTTACGTAATGCGTAATACGTAATGCTTTAGGTAAGGCGGAGGTTGTGAGTTTGGTTCCCACCGGAGACAAGTTTTTTTTTTCGGCCACTTCCGTTTCCCTTTACCTTATCACTTCTACATTTCAATTAAATCAACAAATAATTTCCCCTATGCTTTCCACGGCTTCATTAATTGCTGGTTTCATAATGGGGATTCGTGGCATTTTCTTTTCCGTATGTTGCTTTATTTGACACATGCATCTATACGGTATGCATATGGTATGAAGGTAAGCAAGAGAAATGTCGAATGATTAGAAGTAATAAAAGAAATAACGAAAAAGCACTTCGAGCGTAATTACATTAAAGGTAGTTCAGTAAACATGGCCTCACTGCACAATGATGTGAAAAATTATGTTGCCAAAACGTGAGATGCAGATCGAATAACGTTTATTTTGTCCTTTTGAAGGGTCAAGTGTCCATCCAGGCCTCACTAGAAACTGCTTTGATCGCTTTGGACGATATCATTCTCTCCTACGGCCCGTGCCCTTCCGAAAGTAAGTTGGTGTGGTGAATATACTTGAAAACTGAACCAACAGAAGAAAGAAAAACTAAATAAAGAAAAAGAAGAGGAAAAAGGAAACTTTCTAACAGATCAGTAACTCTTGCTTGAATGAAAGGCTAAAATATAGTATAGGCATATAATATGTAAAATAGACATGTTTTATTGGTCTCTAATCTTGGCTCGGCTGCGCTCCCTGCGGCGTCTTTACAAATCGTAAAACGGCATTGTCAAATAACAAACCGAATTTCACTTTCAGCGAACGCACTTAGCAAGCGTTGACTTGCGGCTTTGTTGGTACAACATGTAAACTAGTGTTTAGCTCAAGTTTTCTTAAGTCGAGAACAAGCCTACCAAATTTTTTGTGTCTTTTGTGATCCTTCTAAAGGCCAGTTACATCTCACCATCGGGTGTCTGTTTTTTAGCCGGACTTAATTTCTCGCATGACTGTCGCTCCGCTGGCATGGCTTGTTTATGCTTCGCCCCATTTATAATAATGGCTTTGTTTTTCTACTTACTGAATTTTGCTTTCAGCTATCAGTCTCAATAGGTATAGATCTTCGTTAAATACTTGTGATGTATGTGTTTACGTAAGTAACGTTCTTTACAAATATTCTTTTCGGTTTTGCAACCTTTTCTATCTTGTGTGTCGTATTCTTTCAGTAGGCATGGTTCCTATAGATAGCTGGCTTTATAGTAGCATATCCTCGCTTCTTACCATTCCACATAACAAAAACTCTAGCAGATCATAGTACGCCTAAAAGCTGGCAGTTTAAAGGGACATTAACGAGAGCAACAATATTCCTCACCGATCTAGGAAGGTGTGGCAACTGATGCGTCAAAGACGCCGAAGCTGTATAAGCGAGTTCTCATATTCACTTCGGAACTGATGTAGGGGTCTGTTTGCTAACTCACGGCTTCACTCAAACACAGCAGCAGTTGCTGCTGTGTTCGAGCGCCGTCCTTGCTGGCTGTTCTTAGTGACGGCTTTCACGCAGGCTGCGTTGCAGCACCACCAACTCTCACCGCCGCAGCTGTACAAACTCCAAGCTGAGCTCCAAAGTGCAGCCGGTATAACGTGACTTCACAAACAAAATTGCAGATTACTGTTGCTGTTGTTGTTTATTCGAATGAAATACACGGAAAGTAAGATTTATTTTATAATCTTCGATAAATATGTTTCAAAGAAAATTCGAGGTTCTGACACGCGTCGCGTTGCGTTTACATTTGATATCGACTGCTGAGGCTTGCACAGTGCTGACTGAGGGCCACGTCCTCTGCTACAGAAGACTTCCAGATAAGACGTAATCCGGGGTAGGACATGTAATCCATAAGAACATAGCGGGCAACATTGATGAATTCTACAGCAATAATGATAGGTTATCAATAGTCGTAATAGAGCTGAATATGAGGTATAGGTTAAAGGTAGGACAAGCCTACGCTCTAACCTCCAGTCACGATGATGAAGAAATAGAAGTTTTATGTAGGTGGGATTAACCATGAGAAAAGTGCAAATTCATTATGCTGTAGTCATGGGCGACTTCAATGCAAAAAAGGGGGGGGGGAACGCAGGCTAATGAAGAAGAAATTAAGAACTACGACATCGGTTCTAGGAACACTAGAGGAGAGATGTTGGTAGAATTCGCGGAAAGGAATAAGCTCAGAATAATGAATACCTTCTTCAGGAAGCGTAGCAACAGGAAATGGACCTGGAATAGTCCTAATGGAGAAACAAAAAATGAAATAGATTTCATACGCTCTGCCGATCCCAGCTTAGTGCAGGATTTAGAAGTGTTAGGTAGGGTAAAGTGCACTGACCATAGGTTAATGAGGTCCAGGATTTCCCTCAATATGAAGAGAGAAAGAGTAAAATTAGTCAAGAAGGAACAGGACAACCTAGACGCAGTATGAGTAAAAGAAGACCAATTCAGGCTGGTGCTTGCAAACAAATATGCAGCTTTAGAACAGAAACAAGAAGATGACACAGAGGAAATGAATGAAACCGTAACTAGAATGGCTTCAGAAGCAGCAATTGAAGTGGGAGGTAAGGAGCCAAGGGAACCAGCAGGTACGGACCTAATAAAGAAAACACAAAGCATGAAAGTGTCCAACCCAAGACATCCGACAGAATTCGCGGAACTGTCAAAGCTGATCAACAAGGAGAAAGGGAAAGATATTCAAAATTATAACGCGAGGAAGGCAGAGGAAGCAGTAAAAGATGGAAGCAACATGAAATCAGTGAGAAGAAAACTTGGCAGAGGACAAACCAAGATGTATACACTGAAAGATGAGCTGGGTAAGATAATCAGCAATTTCCAAGATATAGCAAAAACCGCGGAAGGGTTCTATACTGACCTGCATAGTACCCAGAGCAACCACGCTACCGCCATTCGAAGTAGCAACGAGCAGAATACAGAGGCTACTTCTATAGCTAGCGATTAAGTTAAAGGCGCCTTGCAAGACATGACACGGGGAAAAGCGGCAGGTGATGGAATAACAGTAGATTTAATCAAAGATGGAGGAGATATCATGCTTGAAAAGCTTGTGGCCATTTATAGGCAATGCCCCATGACTTCAAGTGTGCCATATAACTGGGAAAATGCCAACATTACACTAATGCACAAAAAAGGAGACATTCAATAATTGAAAAAAAAATATAGGCCCATTAGCTTGCTTTCAGTATTATACAAAATAATTACCAATATGATTTCCAATAGAATATGGGCAACACTTGGCTTCAGTCTTCCAAGAGAACAGGCTTGCTTCAGGAAGGGATATTCTACAATGAATCACATCCATGTCATCAATCAGGTAATCGAGAAATCCGCAGAGTACAATCAACCTATCTTTATGGCTTTCATAGATTATGAAAAGACATGTCATATAGTAGAGATACCAGCAGTCATAGAGGTATTATGTAGTCAAGGAGTGCAGGAATCGAACGTGAATATCTTATGAAATACCTACAAAGATTCTACAGCTACCTTGGTTCTCCACAAGAAAAGTACAAAGTTAGCTATCAAGAAAAGGGTCAGGCAAGGAGACACAATCTTTCCAATGCTATTTACTGCATGCTTGGAAGAAGTATTCCGCCTATTAATCTAGGAACTATTAGGAGTGAGGATCAACGGTGAATATCTCAGCAACCTTTGGTTTGCAGATTACATTGTTCTGTTCAGCAACAATGGGAGCGAAATACATAAAATGATTGAGGACCTTTATAGAGAAAATACCCGAAGATTAATATGCAGAAGGCGAAGATAATGTTCAATAATCTGGCAAGGGAACAAGAGTTCAGGATCGCCAGTCAGCTTCTAGAGCCTGTACAGGAGTACATTTATCTAAATCAATTGCTCACAGGAGACCCTGATCATGAGAAGGAAATTTACAAAAGAATAAAAGTGGATTGGCATACAGTAGGCATTACTAAATCCCGACTAGGAGCTTACCACTACTGTTGAAAAGAAATGTGTACAATCCTTGCGTTCTCCCGGTGCTAACATATGAAGAAGAAACTTGGAGGTTGACAAAAAAGCTCGAGAACACGTTAAGGACCACACAAAGAGCGATGGAACGAAAAACGTAAGGCATAACGTAACGGACAGGAAGAGAGCGGTATGGATAATAGAGCAAACGGGGATAGCGGAAATTCTGATTGACATTAAGAGAAAAAGTTTTTCTGGGCAGGTCATGTAATGCGTAGGTTAGATAACCGTTGGGCCATTAGGGTTACAAAATGGGTGCCGAGAGAAGGAAAGCGCAGTCGAGGACGGCAGGAAACGAGGTAGGGTGATGAAATCAGGAAATTTGCGCGCGCAAGTTGGGATCAGTTGGCGTAGGACAGGGGTAATTAGAGATACCGGGGAGAAGCTTTCATCCTGCTGTGGACATAAAAATATGCTGATGATGATGATGACGCCGTCGCGTGCCGGCCTTCACCGTCACAGAACTCCCCTTAACAGCTTCGCTGTAAAATAAGTTAACCAGTAAATAAACTTTGCTTCTGAAACACCTAAAACGCCACTCTTAGCGCGACAAGAGTCTTCGTGAGCCAGAAAGGACGCAAGAACGAAAGATGGGTGGCGAGGCCACCTTGAAGTTCGAGCATCAGCTGAATTATGCTGGACATCACGGACTTAGACAGAGTGTGATCTGGCCTAGTTAACTTTTTATTGGTAAAGATGGAACTACACTGGGTTCCGGATAAGCCATAAAATGCACTTCGTCTTAATGGCCGAAATACGATAAAATACTTAGAAATCCGGGATGTCACGCTCACGTAAGGGCGCTGACACTTCGGCACGAAATTCAAGAAATGCACTTGCAGTAAATAGTTTCTTTCGGTAAAATTAACGAAAATGGAGTTTCAGAATTCTACGTAATCCATCTAAACTGACATAGTGTTTACCTCTGCTGTACTTAAACAAAATGACCACAATATTTTCCCATTGCTTACTGAATTGTAAAGATTTAAATAATCATCGCACGCGTAATGCGACGACGTGAGATCGTTCCCGCCTGCGGTAAGCTGTTTCTTCATCGACTTTCACTCCATTAATTTATAATTTATTTCATTCAGTTAATAAGTACAAGTAATTACCCCTGTGTTGTCTTTGGGGTCTCTGTTGGCTTCATATGATGTGATTAAAAAGTCGGGCCCCTCGGTTAACCCCCGTTCTTCTCGTTCATTACATAACGAAGGTCTCGAATCCGGCAACATCGATGCCTTCAGGTAGCATGTGTGGGTTGATTGACCAGTTGCCTTCACCCAAGAAGATCACGTACACGGGACGCCTGTGGTAGAAAGGATGTTCCACATCCGCCGCCAAGGCTTGTGAGTGGTGGCGCTCGCTATAACACTCCCAGGGTTATTTCTCGTAGTACGTAACACATAAATACATAAATAAATAATTTGAAAACGGCGCCGCGGTAGGTCAACTTGTAGAGGATCGCACGGGTAATGCGCAGACGTGGGACCGTTCTCCACTTGCGGCAAGTTATTTTTTTAATACACTTTCATTTACATCAATTTATCATTTATTTCATTTACTTAATAAGTACAAGTAATTTCCCCTGTGGTGTCTTTGGTGGCTTTGTTTGTTGGCTTCTGATGATATAAGTTACTTATAGTTATTTCTGTAACTTACTTATAGCTTGCAACGAGTAAGGAAAATCGAACAGACATACGTTACGTTGCTGAAATTAGATTACACTTCGCAAACAGGAAGTAGTTTTTTATGTCGGAATCGTTTTCCTGCTTGCGCTTCCTTTTTTGTATAATAGCGAACGATCTACAAAAATTGAAACCAAAACGGGAAATTTAAATGAAAACATGTCACGCATGGATGCTTGTGACTGTGAAAAGGGTTGAGTGACATATCAGTTGATAAAGGTGTACTGTTGCTCAATCTCGGCGTCTGAGCCTGAAACATACCAATGTCATACACTCATGCGGTTGTGCAAACGGAAAGAGAATTATTTATTTATCTTGAATTTAATGCTTTTCAGATGACGCCGAGAAGTTCTAAGTTAAAGGTGCTAGCAGCGGAAATTAGGCTTATGTCTAAAACACTACCAGTGTACCATTCCATCACTGTATATTTTTTTTTGCGATGCCTTATGTTTGCATCGCAGCTGCCTTCAGTACTTGTCTTACGTAGGTTTCCATTTCGCGTAGAGTGGGGTCTGAGCTGCGACTTCGAGCGTGGTCCCTGCACATGGACAAACGCTGTGAGCAAAAGGGGCAAGTCAGAGTGGTTCGTCCGCGGAGGGCAGCTGCGCTCCACTCTTCCCCGGCCGGCGTATGACCACACGCTGGGAACTCCACAAGGTATGTTTCGCAAACGAACAAGCTTCTCGTTATATCAGAGCATATAGGAGACGTTACTAAGCGGAGGAAACGTAGGCTTTTCGAGCTCTTGAGAACGGCTGTGCCTGGTATACCCGGAGGTATGAATGGATTACAATGTTTCTTGACTTGACTTCATTTGTTCTCAGTTTGCGCCATTACAAAAGCTCCATTTCCGGATTGAATAGTAATTTGCGAAGTCATGGTTACGCTTTCCGCGTTCCCCGAGTTCACGTCGCGCCATTCCAGCTGGCTAGTAGTTAACCTACTGTTTTGTTTTCTCCTCACAACCAAACCCAGGGTCCTACGCATTCCTAAGTGGTGCTCGTCCTTACGCGCCTCTGTCTGCCATGCTGGCTAGCGAATACGTGAACCTGATGGCACCAGGAGTACAGTGCATGGATTTCTGGTTCATAGTACGGGCTGTCGCTGGCACGAAGCTCAGGGTGAGTCTGGCAGTTTATTCTGTGGGAACTTGACGCACCCGCTACCAACTACTATGTGGTCTTTCAGAACGCCCAGAGCTCTATAGTAATCCCGAATACTAGATTCCGCTGTCTTCCAGCAGGTGGGCGCAAGATATAAACGCATATGGTACGTGCTCATAACAGCGCATTCAGCCGCTTTATGATGAAGAATAACATGTGAAGATTTGTTTTCAATACAGCATCTTAGCAAAAGAATCTGCAAGGTTATTCAGCCTACGCGATATTCTCCAAATTTCTTCCAAAAGCTCCTTAATATAGCGAGAAGTCTTATCTATAATGACGCTTATAATTTTAATAGTTTCGTAAAGTTCCAGTTGAAGTATGCTACGCTTGGTGTCAAGATAAGGTGCCAGAAACTGTGTAAGAGAAAGTGTGATGATGTACTTTAGACATTCTTTTGATTTCTGCTAATTTCTGACAGTTTGCTGGCATGGATAAAGAGTTATCGCCAAAACCCATGTATGTTTAAGAGCGTTGTCTTATTTCTCACCTTGTGCATTTCTCATGGCTTGTGTATCTCAGGGAAGCTGTTAAGGGGAGTTCGTTCCACAGCCGTTCTCGTGCAACGGCATGCTCGATATTGAGTGTTAATAAAAGAACATCTAAAGTGTCATGCATTGAGACGTATTTATCAATCATTTTAAAGTGAACGCTACCTTGCGTATATCTCATTCGGATGGACAACGTGTTTGCATGGTTTTATTAACCAGTAAGCCGTAATTTTTTTTTCTCACGTCGCGTTTTAGTGGCTGCACGTTGGAGGCCAGATAGAAGTTTTTTTTGGTGGCGGCGGTGAATGCTGACGCCATGGTGCTGCAACGCAGCCGGGTGTTCTCCCGAAGACTTTAAGTGATATTCGAAAATAGCCTCCTGAAATAAAAGGACGGTTCTTCCAGACAGGGGCGTAGCGAGGGGGGGGGGCTTATGGGGCTTGAGCCCCCCCCGAAATTTTTTCGTGCTGTCATGCGCCGCCGACCAAAACAACTCCCGGCGCCGGAAATCATGCTCGATTTTGTCTAGAATGTCCTGAATTCATGCTCGAAAAGACATTTTAGCGCGAACATAGCGAAATCGGGCTCGATTTCCTGGAAATGCCCATGCATCGGGAGTCACATACCGTAACGCAAGGAGCCCCACCGAGCACAAAATTTCAAGGGCGTTTTGATGGCGAGCGGGCTCGTCTCGGCATCTCGTGGAGGCCGCGGAATCTACCGAGCGCTTGGATTTCAATTCTGAAACTTTGTGGGTATAAAGTTCTCATAACATTTTGGTGCGAAAGGTGCATTGACATTTTCAAAGTCGTGCTTTAGATTTTCGATTCCGGAATTTTGTGGGTTTAATGCTGTTGTAAACATTTGACGCCAAAGGTGCATCGACCTTTCTAAAGTCGTACATCGGGCCATACAACGAGGCAAGCCAAATCAACATACTATCAGACAAGTTGACAAAGCACGCAGCGAGGTGCGATGAGACAAAGCGTTGTGGTGGTTCATTTGTGCCATCAGGTCACAGAAAAGATTATGATTTTTTTTCACCTGCGCCAAAGCATCCATGTCAAGACACTAAAGCCACCATTGTAACTAAGTTCTTATTTATTTTTCTACCTAGACTTTTATTTGCGAGGATACATTAAGCCTCTTTCTCATCTTTTTATTTTGTTCTCGCAACCCGCGGGCTGCCAATCCAGCCAGAGCGGCATGCGTTTTTTTCGTGCTGCATCGACAACCGCGCGGCGCACTTAGATGCGCGTTCGTTTTTTTCTGGCCGACTGCCTTTTCACCTGGCAGTTTTGGACGCTTTCTGGCTAGCAGACGAGAACAAGAAACAATGCATAGTCGCTCGCTGCCAGCATTGCGGGGACTCGACGGATTGCAACGCGTTCGCTTGTGTGCGCAAGGGAGAAAAGCGGGGAGAAAGCGCGCCGCCTCCTGTCGCACGCGATACATTTTGGGAGTGGAGGGAGGGGGGGGGGGAGGTGCTGTGATCTGTGAATCTGTGGTTGCGCAACCTGTTTATTTGCCTTGTTTGACGCATTATATATAGTGACTTTTTCTTAGGTACGTAGATTTATTGGAGACTTATATATATTATGTGTATACGTATATTTAAACATCTTGTTGCGAGGGTTTCTGTATATGCGCAGTGAACTTTGTTTCCAGTGCCATTTTTTGCCCTGTATCACGCTGTATCTTCACATATGTACATTTTATTGTATCTTCGCATTTCTAATGTACGAAGTCGAGTCAAATGAAAGTGAGACAACCCGCCCCGCGCAATAATGGTTCGGTTCATTATTTTCGAGGCACGCGCGTAGCACATACACATTTCATTTACAAGTGACATGCAGAGGTGAGGTTAAATGTTCTTTAATGTTCTCATACACTGGGTTGAACAGGGTTACGTGACATAATGGACACTCCAAAAGTTGAACAGCTTGGTGTCGAGAGGTTTTTGAAACATGAAGATGTTTCCCCAAAAGAAATTATTCGCCATATGGCTGCCGTATGCACTGAACATTGCGTTTCATTGGCCACTGTGAAGCATTGTAGCAAACTGTTCAAAGAAGGACATGACAGTTACAAAGACGATCCATGGTCGGGCCAAAGCCACCGTGCAATCATCCCCAACACAATTGAAAAGGCCGTGGTTGCTCAGTGGCTATGGTGTTGGGCTGCTGAGCACGAGGTCGTGGGATCGAATCCCGGTCACGGCGGCTGCATTTCGATGGAGGCGAAATGCGAAAACACCCGCGTACTTAGATTTAGGTGCACGTCAAAGAACCCCAGATGAGGGTGACGACATTTTGTCTGCAATTGTGACCGAGGATGACTCATGGTGCCGCTACTACTAGCCTGAAACACTACGGCAAAGCTTACAGTGGAAGCATTTGAATTCACCACTCCCAAGGAAAACTAAGGCCGTCATTTCTGCCGGAAAAGTGTTGACTTCTTTTTAGATCGTTAGGGGCCATTATTGATCGCATTTTCTAAACCTGGAGAGACTCTAAATCGTTTCAGATATTGTGAAAGGTCGGATCGGCTGCGTGTCGCAATCAAGAACAAACGACGTGGAAAATTGAGCATTGGGAACGTGTTGCTTCACAACATTGCCCGTTCCTACGTCGCTGATGTGGTTAATACGAAACTGGCAAAGTTCAAGTGGGAAACGTTGCAACATTCCTCATGCAGCCCAGACCTGTTTTCTTGCGTCTTCCACATTTGGTAAACTTTGAAAAAACTGCTCAAGGGAACCAGATTCGTGTCAAAAGATGACGTGTAGTCATTTACAGATTTTTGAGGCAGCAACCCAAGGAGTTTTATGAGACGGGAATTACGCGACTCGTTAGTAGGACAAGTGTCTAAATACTCATGGTGACTACATTTAAATAAGGTACCCCGTTTATCATATATTCGCATTGGCTCACTTTCATTTGACTCGCACTTGTATATTTTGCAGAACTCCTGCTTTTTTACATGTGCTCTCTGTTGCGACTATAATTTCGGAGCAATTGCTCGCAACACACGAGCGGTGACAGCTGCTCCTGCGCAATACATTCTAACAAAGGACAGCGTCACTGAGATTTACCCGTGGTCGTTTCATATGTACGAAAATGTAAACAAGGTTCTTAAATGATATATATATTATATATATATATATATATATATATATATATATATATATATATATATATATAGATCCCTCGACTAATTCTGTAAGGAGGAGGCCGAGCGGCAAAGTGAGCCCCCCACGAACGAAATTTCTGGCTACACCACTGCTTCCAGAGACAAGCCCTCAGGGGTGGCAACGACAGGGTGACAGGTGATACGGTGTAATTGCTCGCTAATTAACAAAGTGCATTGATTAACATTTAAACTTGTAGTTTAAGTGGTGTCATCGTAATTGGTAAAGTGAAGCGAGCTCTCCGTACAAGCCATATCAGCTTATGGACTTAGAAAAATGTGATTACCCGTGGAACTGTGGCACGACGAATTTCGACCATCGGAGCGCGCGACACAGAAACTGGGAGGCTGCAGCGAACGCAAAGCCGCGCTCCTCAAGGTGATGTCCTGCTTACGTCACCTAGCAGCGGGCAGCCAGCGCGCTGCACCGGCGAGGAGCACGTAGCCCAGCGCGTTGGGCTCCGTGCACTAACCCCCCCCCCCCCCTCCCTGCACTCCGCCCTCCGTGCCCCCCATTCCACATTCAGAATTAGGGGTGGGGGGGGGGCGGAGCTATACCATTTTCACTCTTGTTTTTCAAAGGGGGCACCGTTGCCTGAAGACTGCCAGATGAAACAGCTGAGGCTACTCATGCTTTTTTTTTTTTACTCCGCATTGCCTCCTTTTGCAGCGAGGGATGTCGCTGCGAAGCGGGAAAGACATCACTCGCGCTTTATGTAAGAGGGGTGATGGTATACAGCAGATTGCTTCAAGGGTGCGACACAGGATGAATGAAGGAGGCACAGGACAAAGAACCTGGTCTACCTTTGTCTATTTGTCGAAATTGCGAGTTCTTTGGGGCCGTCCAAGATCCTTTGAAAACACAAAAATAGCGTTGCTATTTTGAACTTATAAGCACGTGGATAGGTCTGAATAGGGCATAATTAGATTAGCGGACCCTAATGGTTCATCACGTATATATATATATATATATATATATATATATATATATATATATATATATATATATATATATATATATATATATATATATATATATATATATATATATATATATATGTATATGTATGTATGTATGAATAGAGAGGGTCAGAGGGCTTGTGGCTTTCCCCCTCCAACCATTACTCGAGCACTAGTCGGTACGCCACTTCCCGAAGGGTGCGACAGCTGACAACGCTTATACAGTTTCGTTGTCTTTGATGCATTAATTGTCAGATTGGTATATATCTCTGAATGATTTTTTGGTACTTTATTGTGTGTCTAGCATTTCTCTGCTGGTTTTTTATGCAGGTTCTTATAGAATTGACAAACTACCAAAAAATTGGCCAAGAGGTTGTCTGGGCTGCTAGGCCCAGCAACTCCAGTGAATGGCGTAGGGGGCAGCTGAAAATACCCCGAATGGGCAGGGTGCGTATTCATATTCTGTGCCTTCTGCTTCTTCCTTTTTTCTATATGCTCACGGCAGTGTTTCGCACAGAAGAACGTATCTAAATGCATATCGCTTACTATTTGTGATGCACAATGTATCGGCTCATCGACACTCATTTTCACGAAATAGAACACGACTGTTTGCCCGACAGCGTGCGGTTTCTCCTAGTATATGTCACGCATAACAGGTTTTCCAGCAACAACTACTTTTTGACATAAAGGAACATAATTGAGAAAGAAAATTCGGGCAGAACTCACCTACAATGACAATGCAAGTTTTGAGATGAAAATGAATTTACTGTACACTGAGCGAGCCAGTGCTGTGAAGCTGGGATGCGACTTTTGAGATGCCGGGTGCCCCGGTGTGCACGAACGCTGAAAATTAACCCCTTCCACCCCACGGGCCATTCGTGGCACTGTCAAGCGCGCTCCGAACAGCGTCAGGCTGCTGTGCTTGAGGAACTCGCGTGACGCGGGTTTGTTCCAGCCCTGTAGCGAAGAAGTATTATAGAGGATTAATTTTTTTATTAAGAGCACCGTGAAAGACGTTAGGCCGACATTTTTAGACTACACTACCGTCGTGATCGGTCCACTTATTTGGTTAGATAACCGGAAGGCAAACTGGTCTGACAATGTCAATAATGCTATCCGCATTAATACAGGCAAAACTGCTTTATCTTGTAATCTAGCCCTCCAGTGTCACCAGTGCAACTGTTCGCCTACCTTTCATGAATGTACGTTGCACGGACGCCATTCGGATAAACTAGCCAGCCAAATACTAGAACCTTTTGAAATTGAACAAGCAACCCTTCAGTATATGTCTCTTTGGAAATGGAATCGATTATTTTTGCGCAGTGTTGTATGAGGTAATAAGAGAGTAATGTCACTGTATAAAACGGTCGATCTTGGAGTAAAGTATTCAATTGCCAGTGAGCTCTGTATGTACACTCGCGTATCTCGTGAACCGCACTCTTGTCTTCGGACCCCTTCGTTCGCGGAGCTCATATTGAACGTGACTGTACACGTACGTCTGTCTTCGTAATGTTTCCGTGAATTAGAAGATTGCGATTATGCGATTACGAACTGGCCCGGCAGTCTGTTTTTCTGAACATTGCAAGAGCACTTCATCTACGTCAGTCACAGCGGACCCGGGTTAAAAGGAAGTTTCCAGACGAATAAAAATGGGTTGGAGTTTATATCGCAGACAGACCGGCAGCGTATTGCTGTCATTGAAGAGAACAGTTTACGATCGCTGTATTTTACACGTGCTAACATGCGAGGTGAAAACATGGAGGATAACCGAAAAGCTCGAGAAGGAGGCCAAGAACCGCGCAACGAACTAGGGAGCGAAAAATGTTAGGCGTAACTTTAAAAGACAGAACGACGGTGGTGCGGATTAGAAAAAAAAAACGGCTGTGGCTTATATTTTAGTTGAGATTAAGATAAACAAGTGTAGTACGGTAGGCCGTGTAATCCGTAGAACAGATAACAGATGGCCTATTAGAGTTACAGAATGGGCGGGAAGGG